>NW_027459473.1:991875-1322500 GCF_050624435.1 Tenrec ecaudatus
CTTGGACTATGTAGGATAACTAGCAGGCCCTTGGACTATCTAGGTTACCTAGCAGGAACTTGGACTATGTAGGTTAACTAGAGGGCACTTGCACTCTCTAGGTTACCTAGCGGGCACTTGGACTATGTACCTTCCCTAGCGGGCACTTGGACTATGTAGGTTACCTAGCGGGCACTTGGACTATATATGTTCCCTAGTGGGCACTTGGACTATCTAGGTTAACGAACGGGCACTTGGACTATCTAGGTTACCTAGAGGGAACATGGACAATGTAGGTTACCTAGCAGGCACATGGACTATCTAGGTTACCTAACGGGCACTTTGTCTTTCTAGGTTACCTAGCGGGCCCTTGGACTATGTAGGATACCTAGCGGGCACTTGGACAATCTAGGTTAACGAACGGGCACTTGGACTATGTAGGTAACCTAGCGGGCACTTGGACTGTCTAGGTTACCTAGTGGGCACTTTGACTATCTAGGTTAACTAGCAGACCTTGGACTATGTAGGTTAACTAGCGGGCCCTTGGAGTATGTAGGTTCCCTAGCGGGCACTTGGACTATGTAGGTTCCCTATCGGGTACTTGGACTGTCTAGGTTAACTAGGGGGCAATTGGACTGTCTAGGTTACCTAGTTGGCACTTGGACTATGTACGTTCCCTAGCGGGCACTTGGGCTATCTACGTTACCTAGCGGGCACTTGGACAATGTAGGTTAACGAACGGGCACTTGGACTATGTAGTTATCCAGCAGGCACTTGGACTATGTAGGTTAACCAGCGGGCACTTGGACTATCTAGGTTACCTACGTGCACTTGGACTATGTACGTTCCCTAGCGGGCACTTGGGCTATCTACGTTACCTAGTGGGCACTTGGACTATGGAGGTTAACGAACGGGCACTTAGAGTATGTAGGTAACCTAGTCGTCACTTGGACTCTCTAGGTTACCTAGCGGGAACTTGGACTATGTAGGTTAACTAGCGGGCCCTTGGTCTATGTAGGTTAACTAACAGGCCTTTAGACTATGTAAGTTAACTAGAGGGCACTTTGATGATCCTGGTTAACTAGCAGGCACTTGGACTATCTAGGTTAACTAGCGGGCACTTGGACTATCTAGGTTAACTAGAGGGCTCTTGGACTATGTAGGTTCCCTGGCGGGGATTTGGACTATATAGGTTGCCTAGCGGGCCCTTGGACTATGTAGGTTACCTAGGGGGCACTGGACTATCTAGGTTAATTAGCGGGCACTTGTATTATCTAGGTTAACTAACGGGCACTTGGACTATGTATGTTCCAGAGCGGGCAATTGGACTATGTAGGTTCCCTAGCGGGCACTTGGACTATCTAGGTCCCCTAAAGGGCACTTGGACTATCTAGGTTACCGAACGGGCACATGGACTATCTAGGTAACCTAGCGGGCACTTAGACTGTCTAGGTTACCTAGCGGGCACTTTGACTATCTAGGTTAACTAGCAGACCTTGGACTATGTAGATTAACTAGCGGGCCCTTGGAGTATGTAGGTTCCCTAGCGGGCACTTGGACTAGGTAGGTTCCCTATCGGGTTCTTGGACTGTCTAGGTTAACTAGAGGGCAATTGGACTGTCTAGGTTACCTAGTGGGCACTTGGACTATGTACGTTCCCTAGCGGGCACTTGGGCTATCTACGTTACCTAGTGGGCACTTGGACTATGGAGGTTAACGAACGGGCACTTAGACTATGTAGGTAACCTAGTCGTCACTTGGACTCTCTAGGTTACCTAGCGGGAACTTGGACTATGTAGGTTAACTAGCGGGCCCTTGGTCTATGTAGGTTAACTAACAGGCCTTTAGACTATGTAAGTTAACTAGAGGGCACTTTGATGATCCTGGTTAACTAGCAGGCACTTGGACTATCTAGGTTAACTAGCGGGCACTTGGACTATCTAGGTTAACTAGAGGGCTCTTGGACTATGTAGGTTCCCTAGCGGGGATTTGGACTATATAGGTTGCCTAGCGGGCCCTTGGACTATGTAGGTTACCTAGGGGGCACTGGACTATCTAGGTTAATTAGCGGGCACTTGTATTATCTAGGTTAACTAACGGGCACTTGGACTATGTATGTTCCAGAGCGGGCAATTGGACTATGTAGGTTCCCTAGCGGGCACTTGGACTATCTAGGTCCCCTAAAGGGCACTTGGACTATCTAGGTTACCGAACGGGCACATGGACTATCTAGGTAACCTAGCGGGCACTTGGACTGTCTAGGTTACCTAGCGGGCACTTTGACTATCTAGGTTAACTAGCAGACCTTGGACTATGTAGATTAACTAGCGGGCCCTTGGAGTATGTAGGTTCCCTAGCGGGCACTTGGACTATGTAGGTTCCCTATCGGGTTCTTGGACTGTCTAGGTTAACTAGGGGGCAATTGGACTGTCTAGGTTACCTAGTGGGCACTTGGACTATGTACGTTCCCTAGCGGGCACTTGGGCTATCTACGTTACCTAGCGGGCACTTGGACAATGTAGGTTAACGAACGGGCACTTGGACTATGTAGTTATCCAGCAGGCACTTGGACTATGAAGGTTAACCAGCGGGCACTTGGACTATCTGGGTTACCTACGGGCACTTGGACTATGTACGTTCCCTAGCGGGCACTTGGGCTATCTACGTTACCTAGTGGGCACTTGGACTATGGAGGTTAACGAACGGGCACTTAGACTATGTAGGTAACCTAGTGGTCACTTGGACTCTCTAGGTTACCTAGCGGGAACTTGGACTATGTAGGTGAACTAGCGGGCCCTTGGTCTATGTAGGTTAACTAACAGGCCTTTAGACTATGTAAGTTAACTAGAGGGCACTTTGATGATCCTGGTTAACTAGCAGGCACTTGGACTATCTAGGTTAACTAGCGGGCACTTGGACTATCTAGGTTAACTAGAGGGCTCTTGGACTGTGTAGGTTCCCTAGCGGGGATTTGTACTATATAGGTTACCTAGCGGGCACTTGGACTATGTAGGTTACCTAGCGGGCACTGGACTATCTAGGTTAACTAGCGGGCACTTGTATTATCTAGGTTAACTAACGGGCACTTGGACTATGTATGTTCCAGAGCGGGCAATTGGACTATGTAGGTTCCCTAGCGGGCACTTGGACTATCTAGGTCCCCTAAAGGGCACTTGGACTATCTAGGTTACCGAACGGCACATGGACTATCTAGGTTACCTAGCGGGCACATGGACCATGTAGGTTCACTAGCGGAAAATTGGACAATCTAGGTTAACTAGCGGACACTTGCACTATGTAGGTTGCCTAGTGGGCACTTGGACTATCTAGGTTAACTAGCGGACACTTTGACTATGTAAGTTAACTAGCGGACACTTGCACTATGTAGGTTACCTAGCAGGCACTTGGACTATGTAGGTTAACTAGCAGGCCCTTGGACTATCTAGGTTACCTAGAAGGCACTTGGACTATGTAGGTTAACTAGCGGGCACTTGCACTCGCTAGGTTACCTACCGGGCACTTGGACTATGTACCTTCCCTAGCGGGCACTTGGACTATCTATGTTAACTAGCGGGCACTGGACTATGTAGGTTACCTAGCGGGCACTTGGACTATATAGTTTCCCTAGTGGGCACTTGGACTATCTAGGTTAACGAATGGGCACTTGGACTATGCAGGTAACCTAGCGGGCTCTTGGACTGTCTAGGTTACCTTGCGGGCCCTTGGACTATGTAGGTTACCTAGAAGGCACTTGGATTATGAGGGATCCCTAGCGGGCACTTGGACTATCTAGGTTAACTAGCCGGCACTTGCATTATGTAGGTTAACTAGCGGACACTTGCACGATCTAGGTTAACTAGCGGGCCCTTGCACTATGTAGGTTAACTAGCGGGTCCATGGATTATGTAGGTTTACTAGCAGGCACTAGGACTATCTAGGTTAACGAGGGGGCAGTTGGACTATGTAGTTTCCCTAGCGGGCATTTGGACAATTTAGGTTACCTAGCGGGCACTTGGACTATGTAGGTTACCTAGCGGGCACATGTACTATCTAGGTTACCTAGCAGGCACTTTGACTATCTAGGTTAACTAGCGGGCACTTGGACTATGTAGGGTAACTATCGGGCACTTGGACTGTCTAGGTTACCTAGCGGACACTTGGATTATCTAGGTTAACGAACGGGCACTTGGACTATGTAGGTTACCTAGCCGCCACTTGAACTATCTAGGTTAGCGAACAGGCACTTGGACCATCTAGGTTCCCTAGCGGGCAATTGTACTATCTAGGTTACCTAGCTGGCACTTGGACTATGTAGGTCAACTAGCGGGCCCTTGGACTCTCTAGGTTAGCTAACGGGCACTTGGACTATGTAGGATCCTTAGCGGTCACATGGTGTATGTAGGCTCCCTAGAAGGCACTTGGACTATGTAGGTTAACTAGCGGGCACTTGGACTATCCAGGTTACCAGGTGGCACTTGAACTATGCAGGTTACCCTGTGGGCACTTGGACTATCTAGGTTAACGAACGGACACTTGGACTATGTAGGTTAGCTATCAGGCACTTGGACTATCTAGGTTACCTAGCAGTCACTTGGACTATGTAGGTTACCTAGCAGACACTTGGTAGATTTAGGTTAACTAGCAGGTACTTGGACTATCTAGGTTAACTAGCGGGCCCTTGGACTATCTAGGTTTACTAGCGGGCACTTGGACTATCTAGGTTAACTAGCGGGCACTTGGACTATGTAGTTTCCCTAGCGGGCATTTGGATTACTTAGGTTACCTAGTGGGGACTAGGACTATGTAGGTTACCTAGCGGGCACTTGGACTACGTAGGTTAACTAGAATGCACTTGGACTATCAAGGTTACCTAGCGGGCCCTTGGACTATGTAGGATACCAGCGGGCACTTGGACTGTCTAGTTTACCTAGCGCGCACTTTGACTATCTTGGTTAACTAGCAGACCTTGGACTATGTAGTTTAACTAGCGGGCCCTTGGAGTATGTAGGTTCCTTAGCGGGCACTTGGACTATGTAGGTTCCCTATCGGGTACTTGGACTGTCTAGGTTAACTAGGGTGCAATTGGACTGTCTAGGTTACCTAGTGGGCACTTGGATTATGTACGTTCCCTAGCGGGCACTTGGCCAATATAGGTTAACGAACGGGCACTTGACTATGTAGTTTACCCAGCAGGCAGTTGGACTATGTATGTTAACTAGCGGGCACTTGGACTATCTAGGTTACCTACGGGCACTTGGACTATGTACGTTCCCTAGCGGGCACTTGGGCTATCTACGTTACCTAGTGGGCACTTGGACTATGGAGGTTAACGAACGGGCACTTAGACTATGTAGGTAACCTTGTGGTCAATTGGACTGTCTAGGTTAACTAGCGGGAACTTGGACTATGTAGGTTAACCAGCGGGCACTTGGACTATCTAGGTTAACTAGCGGGCACTTGGACTATCTAGGTTAACTAGAGGGCTCTTGGACTATGTAGGTTCCCTAGCGGGCATTTGGACTATATAGGTTACCTAGCGGGCACTTGGATATGTAGGTTACCTAGCGGGCACTGGACTATCTAGGTTAACTAGCGGGCACTTGGATTATCTAGGTTAACTAACGGGCACTTGGACTATGTATGTTCCAGAGCGGGCAATTGGACTATGTAGGTTCCCTAGCTGGCACTTGGACTATCTAGGTTCCCTAAAGGGCACTTGGACTATCTAGGTTACCGAACGGGCACTTGGACTATGTAGGTTCCCTAGCGGGCACTTGGACTATCTAGGTTCCCTAAAGGGCACTTGGACTATCTAGGTTACCTAGCGGGCACTTGGACTATGTAGGTTAACTAGCGGAAAATTGGACGATCTAGGTTAACTAGCGGACACTTGCACTATGTAGGTTACCTAGCGGGCACTTGGACTATCTAGGTTAACTAGCGGGCACTTTGACTATGTAGGTTAACTAGCGGACACTTGCACTATGTAGGTTTCCTAGCAGGCACTTGGACTATGTAGGATAACTAGCAGGCCCTTGGACTATCTAGGTTACCTAGCAGGAACTTGGACTATGTAGGTTAACTAGAGGGCACTTGCACTCTCTAGGTTACCTAGCGGGCACTTGGACTATGTACCTTCCCTAGCGGGCACTTGGACTATGTAGGTTACCTAGCGGGCACTTGGACTATATATGTTCCCTAGTGGGCACTTGGACTATCTAGGTTAACGAACGGGCACTTGGACTATCTAGGTTACCTAGAGGGAACATGGACAATGTAGGTTACCTAGCAGGCACATGGACTATCTAGGTTACCTAACGGGCACTTTGTCTTTCTAGGTTACCTAGCGGGCCCTTGGACTATGTAGGATACCTAGCGGGCACTTGGACAATCTAGGTTAACGAACGGGCACTTGGACTATGTAGGTAACCTAGCGGGCACTTGGACTGTCTAGGTTACCTAGTGGGCACTTTGACTATCTAGGTTAACTAGCAGACCTTGGACTATGTAGGTTAACTAGCGGGCCCTTGGAGTATGTAGGTTCCCTAGCGGGCACTTGGACTATGTAGGTTCCCTATCGGGTACTTGGACTGTCTAGGTTAACTAGGGGGCAATTGGACTGTCTAGGTTACCTAGTTGGCACTTGGACTATGTACGTTCCCTAGCGGGCACTTGGGCTATCTACGTTACCTAGCGGGCAATTGGACAATGTAGGTTAACGAACGGGCACTTGGACTATGTAGTTATCCAGCAGGCACTTGGACTATGTAGGTTAACCAGCGGGCACTTGGACTATCTAGGTTACCTACGGGCACTTGGACTATGTACGTTCCCTAGCGGGCACTTGGGCTATCTACGTTACCTAGTGGGCACTTGGACTATGGAGGTTAACGAACGGGCACTTAGAGTATGTAGGTAACCTAGTCGTCACTTGGACTCTCTAGGTTACCTAGCGGGAACTTGGACTATGTAGGTTAACTAGCGGGCCCTTGGTCTATGTAGGTTAACTAACAGGCCTTTAGACTATGTAAGTTAACTAGAGGGCACTTTGATGATCCTGGTTAACTAGCAGGCACTTGGACTATCTAGGTTAACTAGCGGGCACTTGGACTATCTAGGTTAACTAGAGGGCTCTTGGACTATGTAGGTTCCCTAGCGGGGATTTGGACTATATAGGTTGCCTAGCGGGCCCTTGGACTATGTAGGTTACCTAGGGGGCACTGGACTATCTAGGTTAATTAGCGGGCACTTGTATTATCTAGGTTAACTAACGGGCACTTGGACTATGTATGTTCCAGAGCGGGCAATTGGACTATGTAGGTTCCCTAGCGGGCACTTGGACTATCTAGGTCCCCTAAAGGGCACTTGGACTATCTAGGTTACCGAACGGGCACATGGACTATCTAGGTAACCTAGCGGGCACTTAGACTGTCTAGGTTACCTAGCAGGCACTTTGACTATCTAGGTTAACTAGCAGACCTTGGACTATGTAGATTAACTAGCGGGCCCTTGGAGTATGTAGGTTCCCTAGCGGGCACTTGGAATAGGTAGGTTCCCTATCGGGTTCTTGGACTGTCTAGGTTAACTAGGGGGCAATTGGACTGTCTAGGTTACCTAGTGGGCACTTGGACTATGTACGTTCCCTAGCGGGCACTTGGGCTATCTACGTTACCTAGCGGGCACTTGGACAATGTAGGTTAACGAACGGGCACTTGGACTATGTAGTTATCCAGCAGGCACTTGGACTATGTAGGTTAACCAGCGGGCACTTGGACTATCTAGGTTACCTACGGGCACTTGGACTATGTAGGTTCCCTAGCGGGCACTTGGACTATCTAGGTTCCCTAAAGGGCACTTGGACTATCTAGGTTACCTAGCGGGCACTTGGACTATGTAGGTTAACTAGCGGAAAATTGGACGATCTAGGTTAACTAGCGGACACTTGCACTATGTAGGTTACCTAGCGGGCACTTGGACTATCTAGGTTAACTAGCGGGCACTTTGACTATGTAGGTTAACTAGCGGACACTTGCACTATGTAGGTTTCCTAGCAGGCACTTGGACTATGTAGGATAACTAGCAGGCCCTTGGACTATCTAGGTTACCTAGCAGGAACTTGGACTATGTAGGTTAACTAGAGGGCACTTGCACTCTCTAGGTTACCTAGCGGGCACTTGGACTATGTACCTTCCCTAGCGGGCACTTGGACTATATAGGTTACCTAGCGGGCACTTGGACTATATATGTTCCCTAGTGGGCACTTGGACTATCTAGGTTAACGAACGGGCACTTGGACTATCTAGGTTACCTAGAGGGAACATGGACAATGTAGGTTACCTAGCAGGCACATGGACTATCTAGGTTACCTAACGGGCACTTTGTCTTTCTAGGTTACCTAGCGGGCCCTTGGACTATGTAGGATACCTAGCGGGCACTTGGACAATCTAGGTTAACGAACGGGCACTTGGACTATGTAGGTAACCTAGCGGGCACTTGGACTGTCTAGGTTACCTAGTGGGCACTTTGACTATCTAGGTTAACTAGCAGACCTTGGACTATGTAGGTTAACTAGCGGGCCCTTGGAGTATGTAGGTTCCCTAGCGGGCACTTGGACTATGTAGGTTCCCTATCGGGTACTTGGACTGTCTAGGTTAACTAGGGGGCAATTGGACTGTCTAGGTTACCTAGTTGGCACTTGGACTATGTACGTTCCCTAGCGGGCACTTGGGCTATCTACGTTACCTAGCGGGCACTTGGACAATGTAGGTTAACGAACGGGCACTTGGACTATGTAGTTATCCAGCAGGCACTTGGACTATGTAGGTTAACCAGCGGGCACTTGGACTATCTAGGTTACCTACGGGCACTTGGACTATGTACGTTCCCTAGCGGGCACTTGGGCTATCTACGTTACCTAGTGGGCACTTGGACTATGGAGGTTAACGAACGGGCACTTAGAGTATGTAGGTAACCTAGTCGTCACTTGGACTCTCTAGGTTACCTAGCGGGAACTTGGACTATGTAGGTTAACTAGCGGGCCCTTGGTCTATGTAGGTTAACTAACAGGCCTTTAGACTATGTAAGTTAACTAGAGGGCACTTTGATGATCCTGGTTAACTAGCAGGCACTTGGACTATCTAGGTTAACTAGCGGGCACTTGGACTATCTAGGTTAACTAGAGGGCTCTTGGACTATGTAGGTTCCCTGGCGGGGATTTGGACTATATAGGTTGCCTAGCGGGCCCTTGGACTATGTAGGTTACCTAGGGGGCACTGGACTATCTAGGTTAATTAGCGGGCACTTGTATTATCTAGGTTAACTAACGGGCACTTGGACTATGTATGTTCCAGAGCGGGCAATTGGACTATGTAGGTTCCCTAGCGGGCACTTGGACTATCTAGGTCCCCTAAAGGGCACTTGGACTATCTAGGTTACCGAACGGGCACATGGACTATCTAGGTAACCTAGCGGGCACTTAGACTGTCTAGGTTACCTAGCGGGCACTTTGACTATCTAGGTTAACTAGCAGACCTTGGACTATGTAGATTAACTAGCGGGCCCTTGGAGTATGTAGGTTCCCTAGCGGGCACTTGGACTAGGTAGGTTCCCTATCGGGTTCTTGGACTGTCTAGGTTAACTAGGGGGCAATTGGACTGTCTAGGTTACCTAGTGGGCACTTGGACTATGTACGTTCCCTAGCGGGCACTTGGGCTATCTACGTTACCTAGTGGGCACTTGGACTATGGAGGTTAACGAACGGGCACTTAGACTATGTAGGTAACCTAGTCGTCACTTGGACTCTCTAGGTTACCTAGCGGGAACTTGGACTATGTAGGTTAACTAGCGGGCCCTTGGTCTATGTAGGTTAACTAACAGGCCTTTAGACTATGTAAGTTAACTAGAGGGCACTTTGATGATCCTGGTTAACTAGCAGGCACTTGGACTATCTAGGTTAACTAGCGGGCACTTGGACTATCTAGGTTAACTAGAGGGCTCTTGGACTATGTAGGTTCCCTAGCGGGGATTTGGACTATATAGGTTGCCTAGCGGGCCCTTGGACTATGTAGGTTACCTAGGGGGCACTGGACTATCTAGGTTAATTAGCGGGCACTTGTATTATCTAGGTTAACTAACGGGCACTTGGACTATGTATGTTCCAGAGCGGGCAATTGGACTATGTAGGTTCCCTAGCGGGCACTTGGACTATCTAGGTCCCCTAAAGGGCACTTGGACTATCTAGGTTACCGAACGGGCACATGGACTATCTAGGTAACCTAGCGGGCACTTAGACTGTCTAGGTTACCTAGCGGGCACTTTGACTATCTAGGTTAACTAGCAGACCTTGGACTATGTAGATTAACTAGCGGGCCCTTGGAGTATGTAGGTTCCCTAGCGGGCACTTGGACTAGGTAGGTTCCCTATCGGGTTCTTGGACTGTCTAGGTTAACTAGGGGGCAATTGGACTGTCTAGGTTACCTAGTGGGCACTTGGACTATGTACGTTCCCTAGCGGGCACTTGGGCTATCTACGTTACCTAGCGGGCACTTGGACAATGTAGGTTAACGAACGGGCACTTGGACTATGTAGTTATCCAGCAGGCACTTGGACTATGAAGGTTAACCAGCGGGCACTTGGACTATCTGGGTTACCTACGGGCACTTGGACTATGTACGTTCCCTAGCGGGCACTTGGGCTATCTACGTTACCTAGTGGGCACTTGGACTATGGAGGTTAACGAACGGGCACTTAGACTATGTAGGTAACCTAGTGGTCACTTGGACTCTCTAGGTTACCTAGCGGGAACTTGGACTATGTAGGTGAACTAGCGGGCCCTTGGTCTATGTAGGTTAACTAACAGGCCTTTAGACTATGTAAGTTAACTAGAGGGCACTTTGATGATCCTGGTTAACTAGCAGGCACTTGGACTATCTAGGTTAACTAGCGGGCACTTGGACTATCTAGGTTAACTAGAGGGCTCTTGGACTGTGTAGGTTCCCTAGCGGGGATTTGTACTATATAGGTTACCTAGCGGGCACTTGGACTATGTAGGTTACCTAGCGGGCACTGGACTATCTAGGTTAACTAGCGGGCACTTGTATTATCTAGGTTAACTAACGGGCACTTGGACTATGTATGTTCCAGAGCGGGCAATTGGACTATGTAGGTTCCCTAGCGGGCACTTGGACTATCTAGGTCCCCTAAAGGGCACTTGGACTATCTAGGTTACCGAACGGCACATGGACTATCTAGGTTACCTAGCGGGCACATGGACCATGTAGGTTCACTAGCGGAAAATTGGACAATCTAGGTTAACTAGCGGACACTTGCACTATGTAGGTTGCCTAGTGGGCACTTGGACTATCTAGGTTAACTAGCGGACACTTTGACTATGTAAGTTAACTAGCGGACACTTGCACTATGTAGGTTACCTAGCAGGCACTTGGACTATGTAGGTTAACTAGCAGGCCCTTGGACTATCTAGGTTACCTAGAAGGCACTTGGACTATGTAGGTTAACTAGCGGGCACTTGCACTCGCTAGGTTACCTACCGGGCACTTGGACTATGTACCTTCCCTAGCGGGCACTTGGACTATCTATGTTAACTAGCGGGCACTGGACTATGTAGGTTACCTAGCGGGCACTTGGACTATATAGTTTCCCTAGTGGCACTTGGACTATCTAGGTTAACGAATGGGCACTTGGACTATGCAGGTAACCTAGCGGGCTCTTGGACTGTCTAGGTTACCTTGCGGGCCCTTGGACTATGTAGGTTACCTAGAAGGCACTTGGATTATGAGGGATCCCTAGCGGGCACTTGGACTATCTAGGTTAACTAGCCGGCACTTGCATTATGTAGGTTAACTAGCGGACACTTGCACGATCTAGGTTAACTAGCGGGCCCTTGCACTATGTAGGTTAACTAGCGGGTCCATGGATTATGTAGGTTTACTAGCAGGCACTAGGACTATCTAGGTTAACGAGGGGGCAGTTGGACTATGTAGTTTCCCTAGCGGGCATTTGGACAATTTAGGTTACCTAGCGGGCACTTGGACTATGTAGGTTACCTAGCGGGCACATGTACTATCTAGGTTACCTAGCAGGCACTTTGACTATCTAGGTTAACTAGCGGGCACTTGGACTATGTAGGGTAACTATCGGGCACTTGGACTGTCTAGGTTACCTAGCGGACACTTGGATTATCTAGGTTAACGAACGGGCACTTGGACTATGTAGGTTACCTAGCCGCCACTTGAACTATCTAGGTTAGCGAACAGGCACTTGGACCATCTAGGTTCCCTAGCGGGCAATTGTACTATCTAGGTTACCTAGCTGGCACTTGGACTATGTAGGTCAACTAGCGGGCCCTTGGACTCTCTAGGTTAGCTAACGGGCACTTGGACTATGTAGGATCCTTAGCGGTCACATGGTGTATGTAGGCTCCCTAGAAGGCACTTGGACTATGTAGGTTAACTAGCGGGCACTTGGACTATCCAGGTTACCAGGTGGCACTTGAACTATGCAGGTTACCCTGTGGGCACTTGGACTATCTAGGTTAACGAACGGACACTTGGACTATGTAGGTTAGCTATCAGGCACTTGGACTATCTAGGTTACCTAGCAGTCACTTGGACTATGTAGGTTACCTAGCAGACACTTGGTAGATTTAGGTTAACTAGCAGGTACTTGGACTATCTAGGTTAACTAGCGGGCCCTTGGACTATCTAGGTTTACTAGCGGGCACTTGGACTATCTAGGTTAACTAGCGGGCACTTGGACTATGTAGTTTCCCTAGCGGGCATTTGGATTACTTAGGTTACCTAGTGGGGACTAGGACTATGTAGGTTACCTAGCGGGCACTTGGACTACGTAGGTTAACTAGAATGCACTTGGACTATCAAGGTTACCTAGCGGGCCCTTGGACTATGTAGGATACCAGCGGGCACTTGGACTGTCTAGTTTACCTAGCGCGCACTTTGACTATCTTGGTTAACTAGCAGACCTTGGACTATGTAGTTTAACTAGCGGGCCCTTGGTGTATGTAGGTTCCTTAGCGGGCACTTGGACTATGTAGGTTCCCTATCGGGTACTTGGACTGTCTAGGTTAACTAGGGTGCAATTGGACTGTCTAGGTTACCTAGTGGGCACTTGGATTATGTACGTTCCCTAGCGGGCACTTGGCCAATATAGGTTAACGAACGGGCACTTGACTATGTAGTTTACCCAGCAGGCAGTTGGACTATGTATGTTAACTAGCGGGCACTTGGACTATCTAGGTTACCTACGGGCACTTGGACTATGTACGTTCCCTAGCGGGCACTTGGGCTATCTACGTTACCTAGTGGGCACTTGGACTATGGAGGTTAACGAACGGGCACTTAGACTATGTAGGTAACCTTGTGGTCAATTGGACTGTCTAGGTTAACTAGCGGGAACTTGGACTATGTAGGTTAACCAGCGGGCACTTGGACTATCTAGGTTAACTAGCGGGCACTTGGACTATCTAGGTTAACTAGAGGGCTCTTGGACTATGTAGGTTCCCTAGCGGGCATTTGGACTATATAGGTTACCTAGCGGGCACTTGGATATGTAGGTTACCTAGCGGGCACTGGACTATCTAGGTTAACTAGCGGGCACTTGGATTATCTAGGTTAACTAACGGGCACTTGGACTATGTATGTTCCAGAGCGGGCAATTGGACTATGTAGGTTCCCTAGCTGGCACTTGGACTATCTAGGTTCCCTAAAGGGCACTTGGACTATCTAGGTTACCGAACGGGCACTTGGACTATGTAGGTTCCCTAGCGGGCACTTGGACTATCTAGGTTCCCTAAAGGGCACTTGGACTATCTAGGTTACCTAGCGGGCACTTGGACTATGTAGGTTAACTAGCGGAAAATTGGACGATCTAGGTTAACTAGCGGACACTTGCACTATGTAGGTTACCTAGCGGGCACTTGGACTATCTAGGTTAACTAGCGGGCACTTTGACTATGTAGGTTAACTAGCGGACACTTGCACTATGTAGGTTTCCTAGCAGGCACTTGGACTATGTAGGATAACTAGCAGGCCCTTGGACTATCTAGGTTACCTAGCAGGAACTTGGACTATGTAGGTTAACTAGAGGGCACTTGCACTCTCTAGGTTACCTAGCGGGCACTTGGACTATGTACCTTCCCTAGCGGGCACTTGGACTATGTAGGTTACCTAGCGGGCACTTGGACTATATATGTTCCCTAGTGGGCACTTGGACTATCTAGGTTAACGAACGGGCACTTGGACTATCTAGGTTACCTAGAGGGAACATGGACAATGTAGGTTACCTAGCAGGCACATGGACTATCTAGGTTACCTAACGGGCACTTTGTCTTTCTAGGTTACCTAGCGGGCCCTTGGACTATGTAGGATACCTAGCGGGCACTTGGACAATCTAGGTTAACGAACGGGCACTTGGACTATGTAGGTAACCTAGCGGGCACTTGGACTGTCTAGGTTACCTAGTGGGCACTTTGACTATCTAGGTTAACTAGCAGACCTTGGACTATGTAGGTTAACTAGCGGGCCCTTGGAGTATGTAGGTTCCCTAGCGGGCACTTGGACTATGTAGGTTCCCTATCGGGTACTTGGACTGTCTAGGTTAACTAGGGGGCAATTGGACTGTCTAGGTTACCTAGTTGGCACTTGGACTATGTACGTTCCCTAGCGGGCACTTGGGCTATCTACGTTACCTAGCGGGCACTTGGACAATGTAGGTTAACGAACGGGCACTTGGACTATGTAGTTATCCAGCAGGCACTTGGACTATGTAGGTTAACCAGCGGGCACTTGGACTATCTAGGTTACCTACGGGCACTTGGACTATGTACGTTCCCTAGCGGGCACTTGGGCTATCTACGTTACCTAGTGGGCACTTGGACTATGGAGGTTAACGAACGGGCACTTAGAGTATGTAGGTAACCTAGTCGTCACTTGGACTCTCTAGGTTACCTAGCGGGAACTTGGACTATGTAGGTTAACTAGCGGGCCCTTGGTCTATGTAGGTTAACTAACAGGCCTTTAGACTATGTAAGTTAACTAGAGGGCACTTTGATGATCCTGGTTAACTAGCAGGCACTTGGACTATCTAGGTTAACTAGCGGGCACTTGGACTATCTAGGTTAACTAGAGGGCTCTTGGACTATGTAGGTTCCCTAGCGGGGATTTGGACTATATAGGTTGCCTAGCGGGCCCTTGGACTATGTAGGTTACCTAGGGGGCACTGGACTATCTAGGTTAATTAGCGGGCACTTGTATTATCTAGGTTAACTAACGGGCACTTGGACTATGTATGTTCCAGAGCTGGCAATTGGACTATGTAGGTTCCCTAGCGGGCACTTGGACTATCTAGGTCCCCTAAAGGGCACTTGGACTATCTAGGTTACCGAACGGGCACATGGACTATCTAGGTAACCTAGCGGGCACTTAGACTGTCTAGGTTACCTAGCGGGCACTTTGACTATCTAGGTTAACTAGCAGACCTTGGACTATGTAGATTAACTAGCGGGCCCTTGGAGTATGTAGGTTCCCTAGCGGGCACTTGGACTATGTAGGTTCCCTATCGGGTTCTTGGACTGTCTAGGTTAACTAGGGGGCAATTGGACTGTCTAGGTTACCTAGTGGGCACTTGGACTATGTACGTTCCCTAGCGGGCACTTGGGCTATCTACGTTACCTAGCGGGCACTTGGACAATGTAGGTTAACGAACGGGCACTTGGACTATGTAGTTATCCAGCAGGCACTTGGACTATGTAGGTTAACCAGCGGGCACTTGGACTATCTAGGTTACCTACGGGCACTTGGACTATGTACGTTCCCTAGCGGGCACTTGGGCTATCTACGTTACCTAGTGGGCACTTGGACTATGGAGGTTAACGAACGGGCACTTAGACTATGTAGGTAACCTAGTGGTCACTTGGACTCTCTAGGTTACCTAGCGGGAACTTGGACTATGTAGGTGAACTAGCGGGCCCTTGGTCTATGTAGGTTAACTAACAGGCCTTTAGACTATGTAAGTTAACTAGAGGGCACTTTGATGATCCTGGTTAACTAGCAGGCACTTGGACTATCTAGGTTAACTAGCGGACACTTGGACTATCTAGGTTAACTAGAGGGCTCTTGGACTGTGTAGGTTCCCTAGCGGGGATTTGTACTATATAGGTTACCTAGCGGGCACTTGGACTATGTAGGTTACCTAGCGGGCACTGGACTATCTAGGTTAACTAGCGGGCACTTGTATTATCTAGGTTAACTAACGGGCACTTGGACTATCTAGGTTACCGAACGGCACATGGACTATCTAGGTTACCTAGCGGGCACATGGACCATGTAGGTTCACTAGCGGAAAATTGGACAATCTAGGTTAACTAGCGGACACTTGCACTATGTAGGTTGCCTAGTGGGCACTTGGACTATCTAGGTTACCTAGCGGGCACTTTGACTATGTAAGTTAACTAGCGGACACTTGCACTATGTAGGTTACCTAGCGGGCACTTGGACTATGTAGGTTAACTAGCAGGCCCTTGGACTATCTAGGTTACCTAGAAGGCACTTGGACTATGTAGGTTAACTAGCGGGCACTTGCACTCGCTAGGTTACCTACCGGGCACTTGGACTATGTACCTTCCCTAGCGGGCACTTGGACTATCTATGTTAACTAGCGGGCACTGGACTATGTAGGTTACCTAGCGGGCACTTGGACTATATAGTTTCCCTAGTGGGCACTTGGACTATCTAGGTTAACGAATGGGCACTTGGACTATGCAGGTAACCTAGCGGGCTCTTGGACTGTCTAGGTTACCTTGCGGGCCCTTGGACTATGTAGGCTACCTAGAAGGCACTTGGATTATGAGGGATCCCTAGCGGGCACTTGGACTATCTAGGTTAACTAGCCGGCACTTGCATTATGTAGGTTAACTAGCGGACACTTGCACGATCTAGGTTAACTAGCGGGCCCTTGCACTATGTAGGTTAACTAGCGGGTCCATGGATTATGTAGGTTTACTAGCAGGCACTAGGACTATCTAGGTTAACGAGGGGGCAGTTGGACTATGTAGTTTCCCTAGCGGGCATTTGGACAATTTAGGTTACCTAGCGGGCACTTGGACTATGTAGGTTACCTAGCGGGCACATGTACTATCTAGGTTACCTAGCAGGCACTTTGACTATCTAGGTTAACTAGCGGGCACTTGGACTATGTAGGGTAACTATCGGGCACTTGGACTGTCTAGGTTACCTAGCGGACACTTGGATTATCTAGGTTAACGAACGGGCACTTGGACTATGTAGGTTACCTAGCCGCCACTTGAACTATCTAGGTTAGCGAACAGGCACTTGGACCATCTAGGTTCCCTAGCGGGCAATTGTACTATCTAGGTTACCTAGCTGGCACTTGGACTATGTAGGTCAACTAGCGGGCCCTTGGACTCTCTAGGTTAGCTAACGGGCACTTGGACTATGTAGGATCCTTAGCGGTCACATGGTGTATGTAGGCTCCCTAGAAGGCACTTGGACTATGTAGGTTAACTAGCGGGCACTTGGACTATCCAGGTTACCAGGTGGCACTTGAACTATGCAGGTTACCCTGTGGGCACTTGGACTATCTAGGTTAACGAACGGACACTTGGACTATGTAGGTTAGCTATCAGGCACTTGGACTATCTAGGTTACCTAGCAGTCACTTGGACTATGTAGGTTACCTAGCAGACACTTGGTAGATTTAGGTTAACTAGCAGGCACTTGGACTATCTAGGTTAACTAGCGGGCCCTTGGACTATCTAGGTTTACTAGCGGGCACTTGGACTATCTAGGTTAACTAGCGGGCACTTGGACTATGTAGTTTCCCTAGCGGGCATTTGGATTACTTAGGTTACCTAGTGGGGACTAGGACTATGTAGGTTACCTAGCGGGCACTTGGACTACGTAGGTTAACTAGAATGCACTTGGACTATCAAGGTTACCTAGCGGGCCCTTGGACTATGTAGGATACCAGCGGGCACTTGGACTGTCTAGTTTACCTAGCGCGCACTTTGACTATCTTGGTTAACTAGCAGACCTTGGACTATGTAGTTTAACTAGCGGGCCCTTGGAGTATGTAGGTTCCTTAGCGGGCACTTGGACTATGTAGGTTCCCTATCGGGTACTTGGACTGTCTAGGTTAACTAGGGTGCAATTGGACTGTCTAGGTTACCTAGTGGGCACTTGGATTATGTACGTTCCCTAGCGGGCACTTGGACAATATAGGTTAACGAACGGGCACTTGACTATGTAGTTTACCCAGCAGGCAGTTGGACTATGTATGTTAACTAGCGGGCACTTGGACTATCTAGGTTACCTACGGGCACTTGGACTATGTACGTTCCCTAGCGGGCACTTGGGCTATCTACGTTACCTAGTGGGCACTTGGACTATGGAGGTTAACGAACGGGCACTTAGACTATGTAGGTAACCTTGTGGTCAATTGGACTGTCTAGGTTAACTAGCGGGAACTTGGACTATGTAGGTTAACCAGCGGGCACTTGGACTATCTAGGTTAACTAGCGGGCACTTGGACTATCTAGGTTAACTAGAGGGCTCTTGGACTATGTAGGTTCCCTAGCGGGCATTTGGACTATATAGGTTACCTAGCGGGCACTTGGATATGTAGGTTACCTAGCGGGCACTGGACTATCTAGGTTAACTAGCGGGCACTTGGATTATCTAGGTTAACTAACGGGCACTTGGACTATGTATGTTCCAGAGCGGGCAATTGGACTATGTAGGTTCCCTAGCTGGCACTTGGACTATCTAGGTTCCCTAAAGGGCACTTGGACTATCTAGGTTACCGAACGGGCACTTGGACTATGTAGGTTCCCTAGCGGGCACTTGGACTATCTAGGTTCCCTAAAGGGCACTTGGACTATCTAGGTTACCTAGCGGGCACTTGGACTATGTAGGTTAACTAGCGGAAAATTGGACGATCTAGGTTAACTAGCGGACACTTGCACTATGTAGGTTACCTAGCGGGCACTTGGACTATCTAGGTTAACTAGCGGGCACTTTGACTATGTAGGTTAACTAGCGGACACTTGCACTATGTAGGTTTCCTAGCAGGCACTTGGACTATGTAGGATAACTAGCAGGCCCTTGGACTATCTAGGTTACCTAGCAGGAACTTGGACTATGTAGGTTAACTAGAGGGCACTTGCACTCTCTAGGTTACCTAGCGGGCACTTGGACTATGTACCTTCCCTAGCGGGCACTTGGACTATGTAGGTTACCTAGCGGGCACTTGGACTATATATGTTCCCTAGTGGGCACTTGGACTATCTAGGTTAACGAACGGGCACTTGGACTATCTAGGTTACCTAGAGGGAACATGGACAATGTAGGTTACCTAGCAGGCACATGGACTATCTAGGTTACCTAACGGGCACTTTGTCTTTCTAGGTTACCTAGCGGGCCCTTGGACTATGTAGGATACCTAGCGGGCACTTGGACAATCTAGGTTAACGAACGGGCACTTGGACTATGTAGGTAACCTAGCGGGCACTTGGACTGTCTAGGTTACCTAGTGGGCACTTTGACTATCTAGGTTAACTAGCAGACCTTGGACTATGTAGGTTAACTAGCGGGCCCTTGGAGTATGTAGGTTCCCTAGCGGGCACTTGGACTATGTAGGTTCCCTATCGGGTACTTGGACTGTCTAGGTTAACTAGGGGGCAATTGGACTGTCTAGGTTACCTAGTTGGCACTTGGACTATGTACGTTCCCTAGCGGGCACTTGGGCTATCTACGTTACCTAGCGGGCACTTGGACAATGTAGGTTAACGAACGGGCACTTGGACTATGTAGTTATCCAGCAGGCACTTGGACTATGTAGGTTAACCAGCGGGCACTTGGACTATCTAGGTTACCTACGGGCACTTGGACTATGTACGTTCCCTAGCGGGCACTTGGGCTATCTACGTTACCTAGTGGGCACTTGGACTATGGAGGTTAACGAACGGGCACTTAGAGTATGTAGGTAACCTAGTCGTCACTTGGACTCTCTAGGTTACCTAGCGGGAACTTGGACTATGTAGGTTAACTAGCGGGCCCTTGGTCTATGTAGGTTAACTAACAGGCCTTTAGACTATGTAAGTTAACTAGAGGGCACTTTGATGATCCTGGTTAACTAGCAGGCACTTGGACTATCTAGGTTAACTAGCGGGCACTTGGACTATCTAGGTTAACTAGAGGGCTCTTGGACTATGTAGGTTCCCTAGCGGGGATTTGGACTATATAGGTTGCCTAGCGGGCCCTTGGACTATGTAGGTTACCTAGGGGGCACTGGACTATCTAGGTTAATTAGCGGGCACTTGTATTATCTAGGTTAACTAACGGGCACTTGGACTATGTATGTTCCAGAGCGGGCAATTGGACTATGTAGGTTCCCTAGCGGGCACTTGGACTATCTAGGTCCCCTAAAGGGCACTTGGACTATCTAGGTTACCAAACGGGCACATGGACTATCTAGGTAACCTAGCGGGCACTTAGACTGTCTAGGTTACCTAGCGGGCACTTTGACTATCTAGGTTAACTAGCAGACCTTGGACTATGTAGATTAACTAGCGGGCCCTTGGAGTATGTAGGTTCCCTAGCGGGCACTTGGACTAGGTAGGTTCCCTATCGGGTTCTTGGACTGTCTAGGTTAACTAGGGGGCAATTGGACTGTCTAGGTTACCTAGTGGGCACTTGGACTATGTACGTTCCCTAGCGGGCACTTGGGCTATCTACGTTACCTAGCGGGCACTTGGACAATGTAGGTTAACGAACGGGCACTTGGACTTTGTAGTTATCCAGCAGGCACTTGGACTATGTAGGTTAACCAGCGGGCACTTGGACTATCTAGGTTACCTACGGGCACTTGGACTATGTACGTTCCCTAGCGGGCACTTGGGCTATCTACGTTACCTAGTGGGCACTTGGACTATGGAGGTTAACGAACGGGCACTTAGACTATGTAGGTAACCTAGTGGTCACTTGGACTCTCTAG
This sequence comes from Tenrec ecaudatus, assembly GCF_050624435.1. Classification (NCBI taxonomy): domain Eukaryota; kingdom Metazoa; phylum Chordata; class Mammalia; order Afrosoricida; family Tenrecidae; genus Tenrec; species Tenrec ecaudatus. The sequence goes on from NW_027459473.1 coordinate 1,012,903, forward strand.
GTTACCTAGCGGGAACTTGGACTATGTAGGTGAACTAGCGGGCCCTTGGTCTATGTAGGTTAACTAACAGGCCTTTAGACTATGTAAGTTAACTAGAGGGCACTTTGATGATCCTGGTTAACTAGCAGGCACTTGGACTATCTAGGTTAACTAGCGGACACTTGGACTATCTAGGTTAACTAGAGGGCTCTTGGACTGTGTAGGTTCCCTAGCGGGGATTTGTACTATATAGGTTACCTAGCGGGCACTTGGACTATGTAGGTTACCTAGCGGGCACTGGACTATCTAGGTTAACTAGCGGGCACTTGTATTATCTAGGTTAACTAATGGGCACTTGGACTATCTAGGTTACCGAACGGCACATGGACTATCTAGGTTACCTAGCGGGCACATGGACCATGTAGGTTCACTAGCGGAAAATTGGACAATCTAGGTTAACTAGCGGACACTTGCACTATGTAGGTTGCCTAGTGGGCACTTGGACTATCTAGGTTACCTAGCGGGCACTTTGACTATGTAAGTTAACTAGCGGACACTTGCACTATGTAGGTTACCTAGCGGGCACTTGGACTATGTAGGTTAACTAGCAGGCCCTTGGACTATCTAGGTTACCTAGAAGGCACTTGGACTATGTAGGTTAACTAGCGGGCACTTGCACTCGCTAGGTTACCTACCGGGCACTTGGACTATGTACCTTCCCTAGCGGGCACTTGGACTATCTATGTTAACTAGCGGGCACTGGACTATGTAGGTTACCTAGCGGGCACTTGGACTATATAGTTTCCCTAGTGGGCACTTGGACTATCTAGGTTAACGAATGGGCACTTGGACTATGCAGGTAACCTAGCGGGCTCTTGGACTGTCTAGGTTACCTTGCGGGCCCTTGGACTATGTAGGTTACCTAGAAGGCACTTGGATTATGAGGGATCCCTAGCGGGCACTTGGACTATCTAGGTTAACTAGCCGGCACTTGCATTATGTAGGTTAACTAGCGGACACTTGCACGATCTAGGTTAACTAGCGGGCCCTTGCACTATGTAGGTTAACTAGCGGGTCCATGGATTATGTAGGTTTACTAGCAGGCACTAGGACTATCTAGGTTAACGAGGGGGCAGTTGGACTATGTAGTTTCCCTAGCGGGCATTTGGACAATTTAGGTTACCTAGCGGGCACTTGGACTATGTAGGTTACCTAGCGGGCACATGTACTATCTAGGTTACCTAGCAGGCACTTTGACTATCTAGGTTAACTAGCGGGCACTTGGACTATGTAGGGTAACTATCGGGCACTTGGACTGTCTAGGTTACCTAGCGGACACTTGGATTATCTAGGTTAACGAACGGGCACTTGGACTATGTAGGTTACCTAGCCGCCACTTGAACTATCTAGGTTAGCGAACAGGCACTTGGACCATCTAGGTTCCCTAGCGGGCAATTGTACTATCTAGGTTACCTAGCTGGCACTTGGACTATGTAGGTCAACTAGCGGGCCTTTGGACTCTCTAGGTTAGCTAACGGGCACTTGGACTATGTAGGATCCTTAGCGGTCACATGGTGTATGTAGGCTCCCTAGAAGGCACTTGGACTATGTAGGTTAACTAGCGGGCACTTGGACTATCCAGGTTACCAGGTGGCACTTGAACTATGCAGGTTACCCTGTGGGCACTTGGACTATCTAGGTTAACGAACGGACACTTGGACTATGTAGGTTAGCTATCAGGCACTTGGACTATCTAGGTTACCTAGCAGTCACTTGGACTATGTAGGTTACCTAGCAGACACTTGGTAGATTTAGGTTAACTAGCAGGCACTTGGACTATCTAGGTTAACTAGCGGGCCCTTGGACTATCTAGGTTTACTAGCGGGCACTTGGACTATCTAGGTTAACTAGCGGGCACTTGGACTATGTAGTTTCCCTAGCGGGCATTTGGATTACTTAGGTTACCTAGTGGGGACTAGGACTATGTAGGTTACCTAGCGGGCACTTGGACTACGTAGGTTAACTAGAATGCACTTGGACTATCAAGGTTACCTAGCGGGCCCTTGGACTATGTAGGATACCAGCGGGCACTTGGACTGTCTAGTTTACCTAGCGCGCACTTTGACTATCTTGGTTAACTAGCAGACCTTGGACTATGTAGTTTAACTAGCGGGCCCTTGGAGTATGTAGGTTCCTTAGCGGGCACTTGGACTATGTAGGTTCCCTATCGGGTACTTGGACTGTCTAGGTTAACTAGGGTGCAATTGGACTGTCTAGGTTACCTAGTGGGCACTTGGATTATGTACGTTCCCTAGCGGGCACTTGGACAATATAGGTTAACGAACGGGCACTTGACTATGTAGTTTACCCAGCAGGCAGTTGGACTATGTATATTAACTAGCGGGCACTTGGACTATCTAGGTTACCTACGGGCACTTGGACTATGTACGTTCCCTAGCGGGCACTTGGGCTATCTACGTTACCTAGTGGGCACTTGGACTATGGAGGTTAACGAACGGGCACTTAGACTATGTAGGTAACCTTGTGGTCAATTGGACTGTCTAGGTTAACTAGCGGGAACTTGGACTATGTAGGTTAACCAGCGGGCACTTGGACTATCTAGGTTAACTAGCGGGCACTTGGACTATCTAGGTTAACTAGAGGGCTCTTGGACTATGTAGGTTCCCTAGCGGGCATTTGGACTATATAGGTTACCTAGCGGGCACTTGGATATGTAGGTTACCTAGCGGGCACTGGACTATCTAGGTTAACTAGCGGGCACTTGGATTATCTAGGTTAACTAACGGGCACTTGGACTATGTATGTTCCAGAGCGGGCAATTGGACTATGTAGGTTCCCTAGCTGGCACTTGGACTATCTAGGTTCCCTAAAGGGCACTTGGACTATCTAGGTTACCTAGCGGGCACTTGGACTATGTAGGTTAACTAGCGGAAAATTGGACGATCTAGGTTAACTAGCGGACACTTGCACTATGTAGGTTACCTAGCGGGCACTTGGACTATCTAGGTTAACTAGCGGGCACTTTGACTATGTAGGTTAACTAGCGGACACTTGCACTATGTAGGTTTCCTAGCAGGCACTTGGACTATGTAGGATAACTAGCAGGCCCTTGGACTATCTAGGTTACCTAGCAGGAACTTGGACTATGTAGGTTAACTAGAGGGCACTTGCACTCTCTAGGTTACCTAGCGGGCACTTGGACTATGAACCTTCCCTAGCGGGCACTTGGACTATGTAGGTTACCTAGCGGGCACTTGGACTATATATGTTCCCTAGTGGGCACTTGGACTATCTAGGTTAACGAACGGGCACTTGGACTATCTAGGTTACCTAGAGGGAACATGGACAATGTAGGTTACCTAGCAGGCACATGGACTATCTAGGTTACCTAACGGGCACTTTGTCTTTCTAGGTTACCTAGCGGGCCCTTGGACTATGTAGGATACCTAGCGGGCACTTGGACAATCTAGGTTAACGAACGGGCACTTGGACTATGTAGGTAACCTAGCGGGCACTTGGACTGTCTAGGTTACCTAGTGGGCACTTTGACTATCTAGGTTAACTAGCAGACCTTGGACTATGTAGGTTAACTAGCGGGCCCTTGGAGTATGTAGGTTCCCTAGCGGGCACTTGGACTATGTAGGTTCCCTATCGGGTACTTGGACTGTCTAGGTTAACTAGGGGGCAATTGGACTGTCTAGGTTACCTAGTTGGCACTTGGACTATGTACGTTCCCTAGCGGGCACTTGGGCTATCTACGTTACCTAGCGGGCACTTGGACAATGTAGGTTAACGAACGGGCACTTGGACTATGTAGTTATCCAGCAGGCACTTGGACTATGTAGGTTAACCAGCGGGCACTTGGACTATCTAGGTTACCTACGGGCACTTGGACTATGTACGTTCCCTAGCGGGCACTTGGGCTATCTACGTTACCTAGTGGGCACTTGGACTATGGAGGTTAACGAACGGGCACTTAGAGTATGTAGGTAACCTAGTCGTCACTTGGACTGTCTAGGTTACCTAGCGGGAACTTGGACTATGTAGGTTAACTAGCGGGCCCTTGGTCTATGTAGGTTAACTAACAGGCCTTTAGACTATGTAAGTTAACTAGAGGGCACTTTGATGATCCTGGTTAACTAGCAGGCACTTGGACTATCTAGGTTAACTAGCGGGCACTTGGACTATCTAGGTTAACTAGAGGGCTCTTGGACTATGTAGGTTCCCTAGCGGGGATTTGGACTATATAGGTTGCCTAGCGGGCCCTTGGACTATGTAGGTTACCTAGCTGGCACTTGGACTATGTAGGTCAACTAGCGGGCCTTTGGACTCTCTAGGTTAGCTAACGGGCACTTGGACTATGTAGGATCCTTAGCGGTCACATGGTGTATGTAGGCTCCCTAGAAGGCACTTGGACTATGTAGGTTAACTAGCGGGCACTTGGACTATCCAGGTTACCAGGTGGCACTTGAACTATGCAGGTTACCCTGTGGGCACTTGGACTATCTAGGTTAACGAACGGACACTTGGACTATGTAGGTTAGCTATCAGGCACTTGGACTATCTAGGTTACCTAGCAGTCACTTGGACTATGTAGGTTACCTAGCAGACACTTGGTAGATTTAGGTTAACTAGCAGGCACTTGGACTATCTAGGTTAACTAGCGGGCCCTTGGACTATCTAGGTTTACTAGCGGGCACTTGGACTATCTAGGTTAACTAGCGGGCACTTGGACTATGTAGTTTCCCTAGCGGGCATTTGGATTACTTAGGTTACCTAGTGGGGACTAGGACTATGTAGGTTACCTAGCGGGCACTTGGACTACGTAGGTTAACTAGAATGCACTTGGACTATCAAGGTTACCTAGCGGGCCCTTGGACTATGTAGGATACCAGCGGGCACTTGGACTGTCTAGTTTACCTAGCGCGCACTTTGACTATCTTGGTTAACTAGCAGACCTTGGACTATGTAGTTTAACTAGCGGGCCCTTGGAGTATGTAGGTTCCTTAGCGGGCACTTGGACTATGTAGGTTCCCTATCGGGTACTTGGACTGTCTAGGTTAACTAGGGTGCAATTGGACTGTCTAGGTTACCTAGTGGGCACTTGGATTATGTACGTTCCCTAGCGGGCACTTGGACAATATAGGTTAACGAACGGGCACTTGACTATGTAGTTTACCCAGCAGGCAGTTGGACTATGTATATTAACTAGCGGGCACTTGGACTATCTAGGTTACCTACGGGCACTTGGACTATGTACGTTCCCTAGCGGGCACTTGGGCTATCTACGTTACCTAGTGGGCACTTGGACTATGGAGGTTAACGAACGGGCACTTAGACTATGTAGGTAACCTTGTGGTCAATTGGACTGTCTAGGTTAACTAGCGGGAACTTGGACTATGTAGGTTAACCAGCGGGCACTTGGACTATCTAGGTTAACTAGCGGGCACTTGGACTATCTAGGTTAACTAGAGGGCTCTTGGACTATGTAGGTTCCCTAGCGGGCATTTGGACTATATAGGTTACCTAGCGGGCACTTGGATATGTAGGTTACCTAGCGGGCACTGGACTATCTAGGTTAACTAGCGGGCACTTGGATTATCTAGGTTAACTAACGGGCACTTGGACTATGTATGTTCCAGAGCGGGCAATTGGACTATGTAGGTTCCCTAGCTGGCACTTGGACTATCTAGGTTCCCTAAAGGGCACTTGGACTATCTAGGTTACCTAGCGGGCACTTGGACTATGTAGGTTAACTAGCGGAAAATTGGACGATCTAGGTTAACTAGCGGACACTTGCACTATGTAGGTTACCTAGCGGGCACTTGGACTATCTAGGTTAACTAGCGGGCACTTTGACTATGTAGGTTAACTAGCGGACACTTGCACTATGTAGGTTTCCTAGCAGGCACTTGGACTATGTAGGATAACTAGCAGGCCCTTGGACTATCTAGGTTACCTAGCAGGAACTTGGACTATGTAGGTTAACTAGAGGGCACTTGCACTCTCTAGGTTACCTAGCGGGCACTTGGACTATGAACCTTCCCTAGCGGGCACTTGGACTATGTAGGTTACCTAGCGGGCACTTGGACTATATATGTTCCCTAGTGGGCACTTGGACTATCTAGGTTAACGAACGGGCACTTGGACTATCTAGGTTACCTAGAGGGAACATGGACAATGTAGGTTACCTAGCAGGCACATGGACTATCTAGGTTACCTAACGGGCACTTTGTCTTTCTAGGTTACCTAGCGGGCCCTTGGACTATGTAGGATACCTAGCGGGCACTTGGACAATCTAGGTTAACGAACGGGCACTTGGACTATGTAGGTAACCTAGCGGGCACTTGGACTGTCTAGGTTACCTAGTGGGCACTTTGACTATCTAGGTTAACTAGCAGACCTTGGACTATGTAGGTTAACTAGCGGGCCCTTGGAGTATGTAGGTTCCCTAGCGGGCACTTGGACTATGTAGGTTCCCTATCGGGTACTTGGACTGTCTAGGTTAACTAGGGGGCAATTGGACTGTCTAGGTTACCTAGTTGGCACTTGGACTATGTACGTTCCCTAGCGGGCACTTGGGCTATCTACGTTACCTAGCGGGCACTTGGACAATGTAGGTTAACGAACGGGCACTTGGACTATGTAGTTATCCAGCAGGCACTTGGACTATGTAGGTTAACCAGCGGGCACTTGGACTATCTAGGTTACCTACGGGCACTTGGACTATGTACGTTCCCTAGCGGGCACTTGGGCTATCTACGTTACCTAGTGGGCACTTGGACTATGGAGGTTAACGAACGGGCACTTAGAGTATGTAGGTAACCTAGTCGTCACTTGGACTCTCTAGGTTACCTAGCGGGAACTTGGACTATGTAGGTTAACTAGCGGGCCCTTGGTCTATGTAGGTTAACTAACAGGCCTTTAGACTATGTAAGTTAACTAGAGGGCACTTTGATGATCCTGGTTAACTAGCAGGCACTTGGACTATCTAGGTTAACTAGCGGGCACTTGGACTATCTAGGTTAACTAGAGGGCTCTTGGACTATGTAGGTTCCCTAGCGGGGATTTGGACTATATAGGTTGCCTAGCGGGCCCTTGGACTATGTAGGTTACCTAGGGGGCACTGGACTATCTAGGTTAATTAGCGGGCACTTGTATTATCTAGGTTAACTAACGGGCACTTGGACTATGTATGTTCCAGAGCGGGCAATTGGACTATGTAGGTTCCCTAGCGGGCACTTGGACTATCTAGGTCCCCTAAAGGGCACTTGGACTATCTAGGTTACCGAACGGGCACATGGACTATCTAGGTAACCTAGCGGGCACTTAGACTGTCTAGGTTACCTAGCGGGCACTTTGACTATCTAGGTTAACTAGCAGACCTTGGACTATGTAGATTAACTAGCGGGCCCTTGGAGTATGTAGGTTCCCTAGCGGGCACTTGGACTAGGTAGGTTCCCTATCGGGTTCTTGGACTGTCTAGGTTAACTAGGGGGCAATTGGACTGTCTAGGTTACCTAGTGGGCACTTGGACTATGTACGTTCCCTAGCGGGCACTTGGGCTATCTACGTTACCTAGCGGGCACTTGGACAATGTAGGTTAACGAACGGGCACTTGGACTATGTAGTTATCCAGCAGGCACTTGGACTATGTAGGTTAACCAGCGGGCACTTGGACTATCTAGGTTACCTACGGGCACTTGGACTATGTACGTTCCCTAGCGGGCACTTGGGCTATCTACGTTACCTAGTGGGCACTTGGACTATGGAGGTTAACGAACGGGCACTTAGACTATGTAGGTAACCTAGTGGTCACTTGGACTCTCTAGGTTACCTAGCGGGAACTTGGACTATGTAGGTGAACTAGCGGGCCCTTGGTCTATGTAGGTTAACTAACAGGCCTTTAGACTATGTAAGTTAACTAGAGGGCACTTTGATGATCCTGGTTAACTAGCAGGCACTTGGACTATCTAGGTTAACTAGCGGACACTTGGACTATCTAGGTTAACTAGAGGGCTCTTGGACTGTGTAGGTTCCCTAGCGGGGATTTGTACTATATAGGTTACCTAGCGGGCACTTGGACTATGTAGGTTACCTAGCGGGCACTGGACTATCTAGGTTAACTAGCGGGCACTTGTATTATATAGGTTAACTAACGGGCACTTGGACTATGTATGTTCCAGAGCGGGCAATTGGACTATGTAGGTTCCCTAGCGGGCACTTGGACTATCTAGGTCCCCTAAAGGGCACTTGGACTATCTAGGTTACCGAACGGCACATGGACTATCTAGGTTACCTAGCGGGCACATGGACCATGTAGGTTCACTAGCGGAAAATTGGACAATCTAGGTTAACTAGCGGACACTTGCACTATGTAGGTTGCCTAGTGGGCACTTGGACTATCTAGGTTACCTAGCGGGCACTTTGACTATGTAAGTTAACTAGCGGACACTTGCACTATGTAGGTTACCTAGCGGGCACTTGGACTATGTAGGTTAACTAGCAGGCCCTTGGACTATCTAGGTTACCTAGAAGGCACTTGGACTATGTAGGTTAACTAGCGGGCACTTGCACTCGCTAGGTTACCTACCGGGCACTTGGACTATGTACCTTCCCTAGCGGGCACTTGGACTATCTATGTTAACTAGCGGGCACTGGACTATGTAGGTTACCTAGCGGGCACTTGGACTATATAGTTTCCCTAGTGGGCACTTGGACTATCTAGGTTAACGAATGGGCACTTGGACTATGCAGGTAACCTAGCGGGCTCTTGGACTGTCTAGGTTACCTTGCGGGCCCTTGGACTATGTAGGTTACCTAGAAGGCACTTGGATTATGAGGGATCCCTAGCGGGCACTTGGACTATCTAGGTTAACTAGCCGGCACTTGCATTATGTAGGTTAACTAGCGGACACTTGCACGATCTAGGTTAACTAGCGGGCCCTTGCACTATGTAGGTTAACTAGCGGGTCCATGGATTATGTAGGTTTACTAGCAGGCACTAGGACTATCTAGGTTAACGAGGGGGCAGTTGGACTATGTAGTTTCCCTAGCGGGCATTTGGACAATTTAGGTTACCTAGCGGGCACTTGGACTATGTAGGTTACTTAGCGGGCACATGTACTATCTAGGTTACCTAGCAGGCACTTTGACTATCTAGGTTAACTAGCGGGCACTTGGACTATGTAGGGTAACTATCGGGCACTTGGACTGTCTAGGTTACCTAGCGGACACTTGGATTATCTAGGTTAACGAACGGGCACTTGGACTATGTAGGTTACCTAGCCGCCACTTGGACTATCTAGGTTAGCGAACAGGCACTTGGACCATCTAGGTTCCCTAGCGGGCAATTGTACTATCTAGGTTACCTAGCTGGCACTTGGACTATGTAGGTCAACTAGCGGGCCCTTGGACTCTCTAGGTTAGCTAACGGGCACTTGGACTATGTAGGATCCTTAGCGGTCACATGGTGTATGTAGGCTCCCTAGAAGGCACTTGGACTATGTAGGTTAACTAGCGGGCACTTGGACTATCCAGGTTACCAGGTGGCACTTGAACTATGCAGGTTACCCTGTGGGCACTTGGACTATCTAGGTTAACGAACGGACACTTGGACTATGTAGGTTAGCTATCAGGCACTTGGACTATCTAGGTTACCTAGCAGTCACTTGGACTATGTAGGTTACCTAGCAGACACTTGGTAGATTTAGGTTAACTAGCAGGCACTTGGACTATCTAGGTTAACTAGCGGGCCCTTGGACTATCTAGGTTTACTAGCGGGCACTTGGACTATCTAGGTTAACTAGCGGGCACTTTTACTATGTAGTTTCCCTAGCGGGCATTTGGATTACTTAGGTTACCTAGTGGGGACTAGGACTATGTAGGTTACCTAGCGGGCACTTGGACTACGTAGGTTAACTAGAATGCACTTGGACTATCAAGGTTACCTAGCGGGCCCTTGGACTATGTAGGATACCAGCGGGCACTTGGACTGTCTAGTTTACCTAGCGCGCACTTTGACTATCTTGGTTAACTAGCAGACCTTGGACTATGTAGTTTAACTAGCGGGCCCTTGGAGTATGTAGGTTCCTTAGCGGGCACTTGGACTATGTAGGTTCCCTATCGGGTACTTGGACTGTCTAGGTTAACTAGGGTGCAATTGGACTGTCTAGGTTACCTAGTGGGCACTTGGATTATGTACGTTCCCTAGCGGGCACTTGGGCTATCTACGTTACCTAGCGGGCACTTGGACAATATAGGTTAACGAACGGGCACTTGACTATGTAGTTTACCCAGCAGGCAGTTGGACTATGTATGTTAACTAGCGGGCACTTGGACTATCTAGGTTACCTACGGGCACTTGGACTATGTACGTTCCCTAGCGGGCACTTGGGCTATCTACGTTACCTAGTGGGCACTTGGACTATGGAGGTTAACGAACGGGCACTTAGACTATGTAGGTAACCTAGTGGTCAATTGGACTGTCTAGGTTAACTAGCGGGAACTTGGACTATGTAGGTTAACCAGCGGGTACTTGGACTCTCTAGGTTAACTAGCGGGCACTTGGACTATCTAGGTTAACTAGAGGGCTCTTGGACTATGTAGGTTCCCTAGCGGGCATTTGGACTATATAGGTTACCTAGCGGGCACTTGGATATGTAGGTTACCTAGCGGGCACTGGACTATCTAGGTTAACTAGCGGGCACTTGGATTATCTAGGTTAACTAACGGGCACTTGGACTATGTATGTTCCAGAGCGGGCAATTGGACTATGTAGGTTCCCTAGCTGGCACTTGGACTATCTAGGTTCCCTAAAGGGCACTTGGACTATCTAGGTTACCGAACGGGCACTTGGACTATGTAGGTTCCCTAGCGGGCACTTGGACTATCTAGGTTCCCTAAAGGGCACTTGGACTATCTAGGTTACCTAGCGGGCACTTGGACTATGTAGGTTAACTAGCGGAAAATTGGACGATCTAGGTTAACTAGCGGACACTTGCAATATGTAGGTTACCTAGCGGGCACTTGGACTATCTAGGTTAACTAGCGGGCACTTTGACTATGTAGGTTAACTAGCGGACACTTGCACTATGTAGGTTTCCTAGCAGGCACTTGGACTATGTAGGATAACTAGCAGGCCCTTGGACTATCTAGGTTACCTAGCAGGAACTTGGACTATGTAGGTTAACTAGAGGGCACTTGCACTCTCTAGGTTACCTAGCGGGCACTTGGACTATGTACCTTCCCTAGCGGGCACTTGGACTATGTAGGTTACCTAGCGGGCACTTGGACTATATATGTTCCCTAGTGGGCACTTGGACTATCTAGGTTAACGAACGGGCACTTGGACTATCTAGTTTACCTAGAGGGAACATGGACAATGTAGGTTACCTAGCAGGCACATGGACTATCTAGGTTACCTAACGGGCACTTTGTCTTTCTAGGTTACCTAGCGGGCCCTTGGACTATGTAGGATACCTAGCGGGCACTTGGACAATCTAGGTTAACGAACGGGCACTTGGACTATGTAGGTAACCTAGCGGGCACTTGGACTGTCTAGGTTACCTAGTGGGCACATTGACTATCTAGGTTAACTAGCAGACCTTGGACTATGTAGGTTAACTAGCGGGCCCTTGGAGTATGTAGGTTCCCTAGCGGGCACTTGGACTATGTAGGTTCCCTATCGGGTACTTGGACTGTCTAGGTTAACTAGGGGGCAATTGGACTGTCTAGGTTACCTAGTTGGCACTTGGACTATGTACGTTCCCTAGCGGGCACTTGGGCTATCTACGTTACCTAGCGGGCACTTGGACAATGTAGGTTAACGAACGGGCACTTGGACTATGTAGTTATCCAGCAGGCACTTGGACTATGTAGGTTAACCAGCGGGCACTTGGACTATCTAGGTTACCTACGGGCACTTGGACTATGTACGTTCCCTAGCGGGCACTTGGGCTATCTACGTTACCTAGTGGGCACTTGGACTATGGAGGTTAACGAACGGGCACTTAGAGTATGTAGGTAACCTAGTCGTCACTTGGACTCTCTAAGTTACCTAGCGGGAACTTGGACTATGTAGGTTAACTAGCGGGCCCTTGGTCTATGTAGGTTAACTAACAGGCCTTTAGACTATGTAAGTTAACTAGAGGGCACTTTGATGATCCTGGTTAACTAGCAGGCACTTGGACTATCTAGGTTAACTAGCGGGCACTTGGACTATCTAGGTTAACTAGAGGGCTCTTGGACTATGTAGGTTCCCTAGCGGGGATTTGGACTATATAGGTTGCCTAGCGGGCCCTTGGACTATGTAGGTTACCTAGGGGGCACTGGACTATCTAGGTTAATTAGCGGGCACTTGTATTATCTAGGTTAACTAACGGGCACTTGGACTATGTATGTTCCAGAGCGGGCAATTGGACTATGTAGGTTCCCTAGCGGGCACTTGGACTATCTAGGTCCCCTAAAGGGCACTTGGACTATCTAGGTTACCGAACGGGCACATGGACTATCTAGGTAACCTAGCGGGCACTTAGACTGTCTAGGTTACCTAGCGGGCACTTTGACTATCTAGGTTAACTAGCAGACCTTGGACTATGTAGATTAACTAGCGGGCCCTTGGAGTATGTAGGTTCCCTAGCGGGCACTTGGACTAGGTAGGTTCCCTATCGGGTTCTTGGACTGTCTAGGTTAACTAGGGGGCAATTGGACTGTCTAGGTTACCTAGTGGGCACTTGGACTATGTACGTTCCCTAGCGGGCACTTGGTCTATCTACGTTACCTAGCGGGCACTTGGACAATGTAGGTTAACGAACGGGCACTTGGACTATGTAGTTATCCAGCAGGCACTTGGACTATGTAGGTTAACCAGCGGGCACTTGGACTATCTAGGTTACCTACGGGCACTTGGACTATGTACGTTCCCTAGCGGGCACTTGTGCTATCTACATTACCTAGTGGGCACTTGGACTATGGAGGTTAACGAACGGGCACTTAGACTATGTAGGTAACCTAGTGGTCACTTGGACTCTCTAGGTTACCTAGCGGGAACTTGGACTATGTAGGTGAACTAGCGGGCCCTTGGTCTATGTAGGTTAACTAACAGGCCTTTAGACTATGTAAGTTAACTAGAGGGCACTTTGATGATCCTGGTTAACTAGCAGGCACTTGGACTATCTAGGTTAACTAGCGGACACTTGGACTATCTAGGTTAACTAGAGGGCTCTTGGACTGTGTAGGTTCCCTAGCGGGGATTTGTACTATATAGGTTACCTAGCGGGCACTTGGACTATGTAGGTTACCTAGCGGGCACTGGACTATCTAGGTTAACTAGCGGGCACTTGTATTATCTAGGTTAACTAACGGGCACTTGGACTATGTATGTTCCAGAGCGGGCAATTGGACTATGTAGGTTCCCTAGCGGGCACTTGGACTATCTAGGTCCCCTAAAGGGCACTTGGACTATCTAGGTTACCGAACGGCACATGGACTATCTAGGTTACCTAGCGGGCACATGGACCATGTAGGTTCACTAGCGGAAAATTGGACAATCTAGGTTAACTAGCGGACACTTGCACTATGTAGGTTGCCTAGTGGGCACTTGGACTATCTAGGTTAACTAGCGGGCACTTTGACTATGTAAGTTAACTAGCGGACACTTGCACTATGTAGGTTACCTAGCGGGCACTTGGACTATGTAGGTTAACTAGCAGGCCCTTGGACTATCTAGGTTACCTAGAAGGCAATTAGACTATGTAGGTTAACTAGCGGGCACTTGCACTCGCTAGGTTACCTACCGGGCACTTGGACTATGTACCTTCCCTAGCGGGCACTTGGACTATCTATGTTAACTAGCGGGCACTGGACTATGTAGGTTACCTAGCGGGCACTTGGACTATATAGTTTCCCTAGTGGGCACTTGGACTATCTAGGTTAACGAATGGGCACTTGGACTATGCAGGTAACCTAGCGGGCTCTTGGACTGTCTAGGTTACCTAGCGGGCCCTTGGACTATGTAGGTTACCTAGAAGGCACTTGGATTATGAGGGATCCCTAGCGGGCACTTGGACTATCTAGGTTAACTAGCGGGCACTTGCATTATGTAGGTTAACTAGCGGACACTTGCACGATCTAGGTTAACTAGCGGGCCCTTGCACTATGTAGGTTAACTAGCGGTCCATGGATTATGTAGGTTTACTAGCAGGCACTAGGACTATCTAGGTTAACTAGTGGGCACTTGGACTATGTAGTTTCCCTAGCGGGCATTTGGACAATTTAGGTTACCTAGCGGGCACTTGGACTATGTAGGTTACCTAGCGGGCACATGTACTATCTAGGTTACCTAGCAGGCACTTTGACTATCTAGGTTAACTAGCGGGCACTTGGACTATGTAGGGTAACTATCGGGCACTTGGACTGTCTAGGTTACCTAGCGGACACTTGGATTATCTAGGTTAACGAACGGGCATTTGGACTATGTAGGTTACCTAGCCGCCACTTGGACTATCTAGGTTAGCTAACAGGCACTTGGACTATCTAGGTTCCCTAGCGGGCACTTGTACTATCTAGGTTACCTAGCTGGCACTTGGACTATGTAGGTCAACTAGCGGGCCCTTGGACTATCTAGGTTAGCTAACGGGCACTTGGACTATGTAGGTTCCTTAGCGGTCACGTGGACTATGTAGGCTCCCTAGAAGGCACTTGGACTATGTAGGTTAATTAGCGGGCACTTGGACTATGTAGGTTAATTAGCGGGCACTTGGACTATCCAGGTTACCAGGTGGCACTTGGACTATGCAGGTTACCCAGTGGGCACTTGGACTATCTAGGTTAACGAACGGACACTTGGACTATGTAGGTTAGCTATCAGGCACTTGGACTATCTAGGTTACCTAGCAGTCACTTGGACTATGTAGGTTACCTAGCAGACACTTGGTAGATTTTGGTTAACTAGCAGGCACTTGGACTATCTAGGTTAACTAGCGGGCCCTTGGACTATCTAGGTTTACTAGCGGGCACTTGGACTATCTAGGTTAACTAGCGGGCACTAGGACTATGTAGTTTCCCTAGCGGGCATTTGGATTACTTAGGTTACCTAGTGGGCACTTGGAATATGTAGGTTACCTAGCGGGCACTTGGACTACGTAGGTTAACTAGAATGCACTTGGACTATCAAGGTTACCTAGCGGGCCCTTGGACTATGTAGGATACCAGCGGGCACTTGGACTGTCTAGGTTACCTAGCGCGCACTTTGACTATCTTGGTTAACTAGCAGACCTTGGACTATGTAGGTTAACTAGCGGGCCCTTGGAGTATGTAGGTTCCCTAACGGGCACTTGGACTATGTAGGTTCCCTATCGGGTACTTGGACTGTCTAGGTTAACTAGGGTGCAATTGGACTGTCTAGGTTACCTAGTGGGCACTTGGACTATATACGTTCCCTAGCGGGCACTTGGGCTATCTACGTTACCTAGCGGGCACTTGGACAATGTAGGTTAACGAACGGGCACTTGGACTATGTAGTTTACCCAGCAGGCAGTTGGACTATGTATGTTAACTAGCGGGCACTTGGACTATCTAGGTTACCTACGGGCACTTGGACTATGTACGTTCCCTAGCGGGCACTTGGGCTATCTACGTTACCTAGTGGGCACTTGGACTATGGAGGTTAACGAACGGGCACTTAGACTATGTAGGTAACCTAGTGGTCAATTGGACTGTCTAGGTTACCTAGCGGGAACTTGGACTATGTAGGTTAACTAGCGAGCACTTGGACTATCTAGGTTAACTAGCGGGCCCTTGGTCTATGTAGGTTAACTACCAGGCCTTTAGACTATGTAAGTTAACTAGAGGGCACTTTGATGATCCTGGTTAACCAGCGGGCACTTGGACTATCTAGGTTAACTAGCGGGCACTTGGACTATCTAGGTTAACTAGAGGGCTCTTGGACTATGTAGGTTCCCTAGCGGGCATTTGGACTATATAGGTTACCTAGCGGGCACTTGGACTATGTAGGTTACCTAGCAGGCACTGCACTATCTAGGTTAACTAGCGGGCACTTGGATTATCTAGGTTAACTAACGGGCACTTGGACTATGTATGTTCCAGAGCGGGCAATTGGACTATGTAGGTTCCCTAGCGGGCACTTGGACTATCTAGGTTCCCTAAAGGGCACTTGGACTATCTAGGTTACCGAACGGGCACTTGGACTATCTAGGTTACCTAGCGGGCACATGGACTATGTAGGTTAACTAGCGGAAAATTGGACGATCTAGGTTAACTAGCGGACACTTGCACTATGTAGGTTACCTAGCGGGCACTTGGACTATCTAGGTTAACTAGCGGGCACTTTGACTATGTAGGTTAACTAGCGGACACTTGCACTATGTAGGTTACCTAGCGGGCACTTGGACAATGTAGGTTAACTAGCAGGCCCTTGGACTATCTAGGTTACCTACCAGGCACTTGGACTATGTAGGTTAACTAGCGGGCACTTGCACTCTCTAGGTTACCTAGCGGACACATGGACTATGTACCTTCCCTAGCGGGCACTTGGACTATCTATGTTAACTAGCGGGCACTTGGACAATCTAGGTTAACGAACGGGCACTTGGACTATGTAGGTAACCTAGCGGGCACTTGGACTGTCTAGGTTACCTAGCGGGCACTTTGACTATCTAGGTTAACTAGCAGACCTTGGACTATGTAGGTTAACTAGCGGGCCCTTGGACTATGTAGGTTAACTAGCGGGCACTTGGACTATCTAGGTTACCTAGCGGGCCCTTGGACTATGTAGGTTACCTAGAAGGCACTTGGATTATGACGGATACCTAGCGGGCACTTGGACTATCTAGGTTAACTAGCGGGCACTTGGACTATGTAGGTTAACTAGCGGACACTTTCACGATCTAGGTTAACTAGCGGGCCCTTGCACTATGTAGGTTAACTAGCGGACCCATGGATTATGTAGGTTTACTAGGAGGCACTTGGACTATCTAGGTTAACTAGCGGGCACTTGGATTATGTAGTTTCCTTAGCGGGCATTTGGACTATTTAGGTTACCTAGCAGGCACTTGGACTATGTAGGTTACCTAGCAGGCACTTGGACTATCTAGATTACCTAGCAGGCACTTTGACAATCTAGCTTAACTAACGGGCACTTGGACTATGTAGGGTAACTATCGGGCACTTGGACTGTCTAGGTTACCTAGCGGACACTTGGATTATCTAGGTTAACGAACGGGCACTTGGACTATGTAGGTTACCTAGCCGCCACTTGGACTATCTAGGTTAGCTAACAGGCACTTGGACTATCTAGGTTCCCTAGCGGGCACTTGTACTATCTAGGTTACCTAGCTGGCACTTGGACTATATTGGTCAACTAGCGGGCCCTTGGACTATCTAGGTTAGCTAACGGGCACTTGGACTATGTAGGATCCTTAGCGGTCACATGGTGTATGTAGGCTCCCTAGAAGGCACTTGGACTATGTAGGTTAACTAGCGGGCACTTGGACTATCCAGGTTACCAGGTGGCACTTGGACTATGCAGGTTACCCTGTGGGCACTTGGACTATCTAGGTTAACGAACGGACACTTGGACTATGTAGGTTAGCTATCAGGCACTTGGACTATCTAGGTTACCTAGCAGTCACTTGGACTATGTAGGTTACCTAGCAGACACTTGGTAGATTTAGGTTAACTAGCAGGCACTTGGACTATCTAGGTTAACTAGCGGGCCCTTGGACTATCTAGGTTTACTAGCGGGCACTTGGACTATCTAGGTTTACTAGCGGGCACTTGGACTATGTAGTTTCCCTAGCGGGCATTTGGATTACTTAGGTTACCTGGTGGGGACTAGGACTATGTAGGTTACCTAGCGGGCACTTGGACTACGTAGGTTAACTAGAATGCACTTGGACTATCAAGGTTACCTAGCGGGCCCTTGGACTATGTAGGATACCAGCGGGCACTTGGACTGTCTAGTTTACCTAGCGCGCACTTTGACTATCTTGGTTAACTAGCAGACCTTGGACTATGTAGGTTAACTAGCGGGCCCTTGGAGTATGTAGGTTCCCTAACGGGCACTTGGACTATGTAGGTTCCCTATCGGGTACTTGGACTGTCTAGGTTAACTAGGGTGCAATTGGACTGTCTAGGTTACCTAGTGGGCACTTGGACTATATACGTTCCCTAGCGGGCACTTGGGCTATCTACGTTACCTAGCGGGCACTTGGACAATATAGGTTAACGAACGGGCACTTGACTATGTAGTTTACCCAGCAGGCAGTTGGACTATGTATGTTAACTAGCGGGCACTTGGACTATCTAGGTTACCTACGGGCACTTGGACTATGTACGTTCCCTAGCGGGCACTTGGGCTATCTACGTTACCTCGTGGGCACTTGGACTATGGAGGTTAACGAACGGGCACTTAGACTATGTAGGTAACCTAGTGGTCAATTGGACTGTCTAAGTTAACTAGCGGGAACTTGGACTATGTAGGTTAACCAGCGGGCACTTGTACTATCTAGGTTAACTAGCGGGCACTTGGACTATCTAGGTTAACTAGAGGGCTCTTGGACTATGTAGGTTCCCTAGCGGGCATTTGGACTATATAGGTTACCTAGCGGGCACTTGGATATGTAGGTTACCTAGCGGGCACTGGACTATCTAGTTTAACTAGCGGGCACTTGGATTATCTAGGTTAACTAACGGGCACTTGGACTATGTATGTTCCAGAGCGGGCAATTGGACTATGTAGGTTCCCTAGCTGGCACTTGGACTATCTAGGTTCCCTAAAGGGTACTTGGACTATCTAGGTTACCGAACGGGCACTTGGACTATGTAGGTTCCCTAGCGGGCACTTGGACTATCTAGGTTCCCTAAAGGGCACTTGGACTATCTAGGTTACCTAGCGGGCACTTGGACTATGTAGGTTAACTAGCGGAAAATTGGACGATCTAGGTTAACTAGCGGACACTTGCACTATGTAGGTTACCTAGCGGGCACTTGGACTATCTAGGTTAACTAGCGGGCACTTTGACTATGTAGGTTAACTAGCGGACACTTGCACTATGTAGGTTTCCTAGCAGGCACTTGGACTATGTAGGATAACTAGCAGGCCCTTGGACTATCTAGGTTACCTAGCAGGAACTTGGACTATGTAGGTTAACTAGAGGGCACTTGCACTCTCTAGGTTACCTAGCGGGCACTTGGACTATGTACCTTCCCTAGCGGGCACTTGGACTATGTAGGTTACCTAGCGGGCACTTGGACTATATATGTTCCCTAGTGGGCACTTGGACTATCTAGGTTAACGAACGGGCACTTGGACTATCTAGGTTACCTAGAGGGAACATGGACAATGTAGGTTACCTAGCAGGCACATGGACTATCTAGGTTACCTAACGGGCACTTTGTCTTTCTAGGTTACCTAGCGGGCCCTTGGACTATGTAGGATACCTAGCGGGCACTTGGACAATCTAGGTTAACGAACGGGCACTTGGACTATGTAGGTAACCTAGCGGGCACTTGGACTGTCTAGGTTACCTAGTGGGCACTTTGACTATCTAGGTTAACTAGCAGACCTTGGACTATGTAGGTTAACTAGCGGGCCCTTGGAGTATGTAGGTTCCCTAGCGGGCACTTGGACTATGTAGGTTCCCTATCGGGTACTTGGACTGTCTAGGTTAACTAGGGGGCAATTGGACTGTCTAGGTTACCTAGTTGGCACTTGGACTATGTACGTTCCCTAGCGGGCACTTGGGCTATCTACGTTACCTAGCGGGCACTTGGACAATGTAGGTTAACGAACGGGCACTTGGACTATGTAGTTATCCAGCAGGCACTTGGACTATGTAGGTTAACCAGCGGGCACTTGGACTATCTAGGTTACCTACGGGCACTTGGACTATGTACGTTCCCTAGCGGGCACTTGGGCTATCTACGTTACCTAGTGGGCACTTGGACTATGGAGGTTAACGAACGGGCACTTAGACTATGTAGGTAACCTAGTCGTCACTTGGACTCTCTAGGTTACCTAGCGGGAACTTGGACTATGTAGGTGAACTAGCGGGCCCTTGGTCTATGTAGGTTAACTAACAGGCCTTTAGACTATGTAAGTTAACTAGAGGGCACTTTGATGATCCTGGTTAACTAGCAGGCACTTGGACTATCTAGGTTAACTAGCGGGCACTTGGACTATCTAGGTTAACTAGAGGGCTCTTGGACTATGTAGGTTCCCTAGCGGGGATTTGGACTATATAGGTTGCCTAGCGGGCCCTTGGACTATGTAGGTTACCTAGGGGGCACTGGACTATCTAGGTTAATTAGCGGGCACTTGTATTATCTAGGTTAACTAACGGGCACTTGGACTATGTATGTTCCAGAGCGGGCAATTGGACTATGTAGGTTCCCTAGCGGGCACTTGGACTATCTAGGTCCCCTAAAGGGCACTTGGACTATCTAGGTTACCGAACGGGCACATGGACTATCTAGGTAACCTAGCGGGCACTTAGACTGTCTAGGTTACCTAGCGGGCACTTTGACTATCTAGGTTAACTAGCAGACCTTGGACTATGTAGATTAACTAGCGGGCCCTTGGAGTATGTAGGTTCCCTAGCGGGCACTTGGACTAGGTAGGTTCCCTATCGGGTTCTTGGACTGTCTAGGTTAACTAGGGGGCAATTGGACTGTCTAGGTTACCTAGTGGGCACTTGGACTATGTACGTTCCCTAGCGGGCACTTGGTCTATCTACGTTACCTAGCGGGCACTTGGACAATGTAGGTTAACGAACGGGCACTTGGACTATGTAGTTATCCAGCAGGCACTTGGACTATGTAGGTTAACCAGCGGGCACTTGGACTATCTAGGTTACCTACGGGCACTTGGACTATGTACGTTCCCTAGCGGGCACTTGGGCTATCTACGTTACCTAGTGGGCACTTGGACTATGGAGGTTAACGAACGGGCACTTAGACTATGTAGGTAACCTAGTGGTCACTTGGACTCTCTAGGTTACCTAGCGGGAACTTGGACTATGTAGGTGAACTAGCGGGCCCTTGGTCTATGTAGGTTAACTAACAGGCCTTTAGACTATGTAAGTTAACTAGAGGGCACTTTGATGATCCTGGTTAACTAGCAGGCACTTGGACTATCTAGGTTAACTAGCGGACACTTGGACTATCTAGGTTAACTAGAGGGCTCTTGGACTGTGTAGGTTCCCTAGCGGGGATTTGTACTATATAGGTTACCTAGCGGGCACTTGGACTATGTAGGTTACCTAGCGGGCACTGGACTATCTAGGTTAACTAGCGGGCACTTGTATTATCTAGGTTAACTAACGGGCACTTGGACTATGTATGTTCCAGAGCGGGCAATTGGACTATGTAGGTTCCCTAGCGGGCACTTGGACTATCTAGGTCCCCTAAAGGGCACTTGGACTATCTAGGTTACCGAACGGCACATGGACTATCTAGGTTACCTAGCGGGCACATGGACCATGTAGGTTCACTAGCGGAAAATTGGACAATCTAGGTTAACTAGCGGACACTTGCACTATGTAGGTTGCCTAGTGGGCACTTGGACTATCTAGGTTAACTAGCGGGCACTTTGACTATGTAAGTTAACTAGCGGACACTTGCACTATGTAGGTTACCTAGCGGGCACTTGGACTATGTAGGTTAACTAGCAGGCCCTTGGACTATCTAGGTTACCTAGAAGGCAATTAGACTATGTAGGTTAACTAGCGGGCACTTGCACTCGCTAGGTTACCTACCGGGCACTTGGACTATGTACCTTCCCTAGCGGGCACTTGGACTATCTATGTTAACTAGCGGGCACTGGACTATGTAGGTTACCTAGCGGGCACTTGGACTATATAGTTTCCCTAGTGGGCACTTGGACTATCTAGGTTAACGAATGGGCACTTGGACTATGCAGGTAACCTAGCGGGCTCTTGGACTGTCTAGGTTACCTAGCGGGCCCTTGGACTATGTAGGTTACCTAGAAGGCACTTGGATTATGAGGGATCCCTAGCGGGCACTTGGACTATCTAGGTTAACTAGCGGGCACTTGCATTATGTAGGTTAACTAGCGGACACTTGCACGATCTAGGTTAACTAGCGGGCCCTTGCACTATGTAGGTTAACTAGCGGTCCATGGATTATGTAGGTTTACTAGCAGGCACTAGGACTATCTAGGTTAACTAGTGGGCACTTGGACTATGTAGTTTCCCTAGCGGGCATTTGGACAATTTAGGTTACCTAGCGGGCACTTGGACTATGTAGGTTACCTAGCGGGCACATGTACTATCTAGGTTACCTAGCAGGCACTTTGACTATCTAGGTTAACTAGCGGGCACTTGGACTATGTAGGGTAACTATCGGGCACTTGGACTGTCTAGGTTACCTAGCGGACACTTGGATTATCTAGGTTAACGAACGGGCATTTGGACTATGTAGGTTACCTAGCCGCCACTTGGACTATCTAGGTTAGCTAACAGGCACTTGGACTATCTAGGTTCCCTAGCGGGCACTTGTACTATCTAGGTTACCTAGCTGGCACTTGGACTATGTAGGTCAACTAGCGGGCCCTTGGACTATCTAGGTTAGCTAACGGGCACTTGGACTATGTAGGTTCCTTAGCGGTCACGCGGACTATGTAGGCTCCCTAGAAGGCACTTGGACTATGTAGGTTAATTAGCGGGCACTTGGACTATGTAGGTTAATTAGCGGGCACTTGGACTATCCAGGTTACCAGGTGGCACTTGGACTATGCAGGTTACCCAGTGGGCACTTGGACTATCTAGGTTAACGAACGGACACTTGGACTATGTAGGTTAGCTATCAGGCACTTGGACTATCTAGGTTACCTAGCAGTCACTTGGACTATGTAGGTTACCTAGCAGACACTTGGTAGATTTTGGTTAACTAGCAGGCACTTGGACTATCTAGGTTAACTAGCGGGCCCTTGGACTATCTAGGTTTACTAGCGGGCACTTGGACTATCTAGGTTAACTAGCGGGCACTAGGACTATGTAGTTTCCCTAGCGGGCATTTGGATTACTTAGGTTACCTAGTGGGCACTTGGAATATGTAGGTTACCTAGCGGGCACTTGGACTACGTAGGTTAACTAGAATGCACTTGGACTATCAAGGTTACCTAGCGGGCCCTTGGACTATGTAGGATACCAGCGGGCACTTGGACTGTCTAGGTTACCTAGCGCGCACTTTGACTATCTTGGTTAACTAGCAGACCTTGGACTATGTAGGTTAACTAGCGGGCCCTTGGAGTATGTAGGTTCCCTAACGGGCACTTGGACTATGTAGGTTCCCTATCGGGTACTTGGACTGTCTAGGTTAACTAGGGTGCAATTGGACTGTCTAGGTTACCTAGTGGGCACTTGGACTATATACGTTCCCTAGCGGGCACTTGGGCTATCTACGTTACCTAGCGGGCACTTGGACAATGTAGGTTAACGAACGGGCACTTGGACTATGTAGTTTACCCAGCAGGCAGTTGGACTATGTATGTTAACTAGCGGGCACTTGGACTATCTAGGTTACCTACGGGCACTTGGACTATGTACGTTCCCTAGCGGGCACTTGGGCTATCTACGTTACCTAGTGGGCACTTGGACTATGGAGGTTAACGAACGGGCACTTAGACTATGTAGGTAACCTAGTGGTCAATTGGACTGTCTAGGTTACCTAGCGGGAACTTGGACTATGTAGGTTAACTAGCGAGCACTTGGACTATCTAGGTTAACTAGCGGGCCCTTGGTCTATGTAGGTTAACTACCAGGCCTTTAGACTATGTAAGTTAACTAGAGGGCACTTTGATGATCCTGGTTAACCAGCGGGCACTTGGACTATCTAGGTTAACTAGCGGGCACTTGGACTATCTAGGTTAACTAGAGGGCTCTTGGACTATGTAGGTTCCCTAGCGGGCATTTGGACTATATAGGTTACCTAGCGGGCACTTGGACTATGTAGGTTACCTAGCAGGCACTGCACTATCTAGGTTAACTAGCGGGCACTTGGATTATCTAGGTTAACTAACGGGCACTTGGACTATGTATGTTCCAGAGCGGGCTATTGGACTATGTAGGTTCCCTAGCGGGCACTTGGACTATCTAGGTTCCCTAAAGGGCACTTGGACTATCTAGGTTACCGAACGGGCACTTGGACTATCTAGGTTACCTAGCGGGCACATGGACTATGTAGGTTAACTAGCGGAAAATTGGACGATCTAGGTTAACTAGCGGACACTTGCACTATGTAGGTTACCTAGCGGGCACTTGGACTATCTAGGTTAACTAGCGGGCACTTTGACTATGTAGGTTAACTAGCGGACACTTGCACTATGTAGGTTACCTAGCGGGCACTTGGACAATGTAGGTTAACTAGCAGGCCCTTGGACTATCTAGGTTACCTACCAGGCACTTGGACTATGTAGGTTAACTAGCGGGCACTTGCACTCTCTAGGTTACCTAGCGGACACATGGACTATGTACCTTCCCTAGCGGGCACTTGGACTATCTATGTTAACTAGCGGGCACTTGGACAATCTAGGTTAACGAACGGGCACTTGGACTATGTAGGTAACCTAGCGGGCACTTGGACTGTCTAGGTTACCTAGCGGGCACTTTGACTATCTAGGTTAACTAGCAGACCTTGGACTATGTAGGTTAACTAGCGGGCCCTTGGACTATGTAGGTTAACTAGCGGGCACTTGGACTATCTAGGTTACCTAGCGGGCCCTTGGACTATGTAGGTTACCTAGAAGGCACTTGGATTATGACGGATACCTAGCGGGCACTTGGACTATCTAGGTTAACTAGCGGGCACTTGGACTATGTAGGTTAACTAGCGGACACTTTCACGATCTAGGTTAACTAGCGGGCCCTTGCACTATGTAGGTTAACTAGCGGACCCATGGATTATGTAGGTTTACTAGGAGGCACTTGGACTATCTAGGTTAACTAGCGGGCACTTGGATTATGTAGTTTCCTTAGCGGGCATTTGGACTATTTAGGTTACCTAGCAGGCACTTGGACTATGTAGGTTACCTAGCAGGCACTTGGACTATCTAGATTACCTAGCAGGCACTTTGACAATCTAGCTTAACTAACGGGCACTTGGACTATGTAGGGTAACTATCGGGCACTTGGACTGTCTAGGTTACCTAGCGGACACTTGGATTATCTAGGTTAACGAACGGGCACTTGGACTATGTAGGTTACCTAGCCGCCACTTGGACTATCTAGGTTAGCTAACAGGCACTTGGACTATCTAGGTTCCCTAGCGGGCACTTGTACTATCTAGGTTACCTAGCTGGCACTTGGACTATATTGGTCAACTAGCGGGCCCTTGGACTATCTAGGTTAGCTAACGGGCACTTGGACTATGTAGGATCCTTAGCGGTCACATGGTGTATGTAGGCTCCCTAGAAGGCACTTGGACTATGTAGGTTAACTAGCGGGCACTTGGACTATCCAGGTTACCAGGTGGCACTTGGACTATGCAGGTTACCCTGTGGGCACTTGGACTATCTAGGTTAACGAACGGACACTTGGACTATGTAGGTTAGCTATCAGGCACTTGGACTATCTAGGTTACCTAGCAGTCACTTGGACTATGTAGGTTACCTAGCAGACACTTGGTAGATTTAGGTTAACTAGCAGGCACTTGGACTATCTAGGTTAACTAGCGGGCCCTTGGACTATCTAGGTTTACTAGCGGGCACTTGGACTATCTAGGTTTACTAGCGGGCACTTGGACTATGTAGTTTCCCTAGCGGGCATTTGGATTACTTAGGTTACCTGGTGGGGACTAGGACTATGTAGGTTACCTAGCGGGCACTTGGACTACGTAGGTTAACTAGAATGCACTTGGACTATCAAGGTTACCTAGCGGGCCCTTGGACTATGTAGGATACCAGCGGGCACTTGGACTGTCTAGTTTACCTAGCGCGCACTTTGACTATCTTGGTTAACTAGCAGACCTTGGACTATGTAGGTTAACTAGCGGGCCCTTGGAGTATGTAGGTTCCCTAACGGGCACTTGGACTATGTAGGTTCCCTATCGGGTACTTGGACTGTCTAGGTTAACTAGGGTGCAATTGGACTGTCTAGGTTACCTAGTGGGCACTTGGACTATATACGTTCCCTAGCGGGCACTTGGGCTATCTACGTTACCTAGCGGGCACTTGGACAATATAGGTTAACGAACGGGCACTTGACTATGTAGTTTACCCAGCAGGCAGTTGGACTATGTATGTTAACTAGCGGGCACTTGGACTATCTAGGTTACCTACGGGCACTTGGACTATGTACGTTCCCTAGCGGGCACTTGGGCTATCTACGTTACCTCGTGGGCACTTGGACTATGGAGGTTAACGAACGGGCACTTAGACTATGTAGGTAACCTAGTGGTCAATTGGACTGTCTAAGTTAACTAGCGGGAACTTGGACTATGTAGGTTAACCAGCGGGCACTTGTACTATCTAGGTTAACTAGCGGGCACTTGGACTATCTAGGTTAACTAGAGGGCTCTTGGACTATGTAGGTTCCCTAGCGGGCATTTGGACTATATAGGTTACCTAGCGGGCACTTGGATATGTAGGTTACCTAGCGGGCACTGGACTATCTAGTTTAACTAGCGGGCACTTGGATTATCTAGGTTAACTAACGGGCACTTGGACTATGTATGTTCCAGAGCGGGCAATTGGACTATGTAGGTTCCCTAGCTGGCACTTGGACTATCTAGGTTCCCTAAAGGGTACTTGGACTATCTAGGTTACCGAACGGGCACTTGGACTATGTAGGTTCCCTAGCGGGCACTTGGACTATCTAGGTTCCCTAAAGGGCACTTGGACTATCTAGGTTACCTAGCGGGCACTTGGACTATGTAGGTTAACTAGCGGAAAATTGGACGATCTAGGTTAACTAGCGGACACTTGCACTATGTAGGTTACCTAGCGGGCACTTGGACTATCTAGGTTAACTAGCGGGCACTTTGACTATGTAGGTTAACTAGCGGACACTTGCACTATGTAGGTTTCCTAGCAGGCACTTGGACTATGTAGGATAACTAGCAGGCCCTTGGACTATCTAGGTTACCTAGCAGGAACTTGGACTATGTAGGTTAACTAGAGGGCACTTGCACTCTCTAGGTTACCTAGCGGGCACTTGGACTATGTACCTTCCCTAGCGGGCACTTGGACTATGTAGGTTACCTAGCGGGCACTTGGACTATATATGTTCCCTAGTGGGCACTTGGACTATCTAGGTTAACGAACGGGCACTTGGACTATCTAGGTTACCTAGAGGGAACATGGACAATGTAGGTTACCTAGCAGGCACATGGACTATCTAGGTTACCTAACGGGCACTTTGTCTTTCTAGGTTACCTAGCGGGCCCTTGGACTATGTAGGATACCTAGCGGGCACTTGGACAATCTAGGTTAACGAACGGGCACTTGGACTATGTAGGTAACCTAGCGGGCACTTGGACTGTCTAGGTTACCTAGTGGGCACTTTGACTATCTAGGTTAACTAGCAGACCTTGGACTATGTAGGTTAACTAGCGGGCCCTTGGAGTATGTAGGTTCCCTAGCGGGCACTTGGACTATGTAGGTTCCCTATCGGGTACTTGGACTGTCTAGGTTAACTAGGGGGCAATTGGACTGTCTAGGTTACCTAGTTGGCACTTGGACTATGTACGTTCCCTAGCGGGCACTTGGGCTATCTACGTTACCTAGCGGGCACTTGGACAATGTAGGTTAACGAACGGGCACTTGGACTATGTAGTTATCCAGCAGGCACTTGGACTATGTAGGTTAACCAGCGGGCACTTGGACTATCTAGGTTACCTACGGGCACTTGGACTATGTACGTTCCCTAGCGGGCACTTGGGCTATCTACGTTACCTAGTGGGCACTTGGACTATGGAGGTTAACGAACGGGCACTTAGACTATGTAGGTAACCTAGTCGTCACTTGGACTCTCTAGGTTACCTAGCGGGAACTTGGACTATGTAGGTGAACTAGCGGGCCCTTGGTCTATGTAGGTTAACTAACAGGCCTTTAGACTATGTAAGTTAACTAGAGGGCACTTTGATGATCCTGGTTAACTAGCAGGCACTTGGACTATCTAGGTTAACTAGCGGGCACTTGGACTATCTAGGTTAACTAGAGGGCTCTTGGACTATGTAGGTTCCCTAGCGGGGATTTGGACTATATAGGTTGCCTAGCGGGCCCTTGGACTATGTAGGTTACCTAGGGGGCACTGGACTATCTAGGTTAATTAGCGGGCACTTGTATTATCTAGGTTAACTAACGGGCACTTGGACTATGTATGTTCCAGAGCGGGCAATTGGACTATGTAGGTTCCCTAGCGGGCACTTGGACTATCTAGGTCCCCTAAAGGGCACTTGGACTATCTAGGTTACCGAACGGGCACATGGACTATCTAGGTAACCTAGCGGGCACTTAGACTGTCTAGGTTACCTAGCGGGCACTTTGACTATCTAGGTTAACTAGCAGACCTTGGACTATGTAGATTAACTAGCGGGCCCTTGGAGTATGTAGGTTCCCTAGCGGGCACTTGGACTAGGTAGGTTCCCTATCGGGTTCTTGGACTGTCTAGGTTAACTAGGGGGCAATTGGACTGTCTAGGTTACCTAGTGGGCACTTGGACTATGTACGTTCCCTAGCGGGCACTTGGGCTATCTACGTTACCTAGCGGGCACTTGGACAATGTAGGTTAACGAACGGGCACTTGGACTATGTAGTTATCCAGCAGGCACTTGGACTATGTAGGTTAACCAGCGGGCACTTGGACTATCTAGGTTACCTACGGGCACTTGGACTATGTACGTTCCCTAGCGGGCACTTGGGCTATCTACGTTACCTAGTGGGCACTTGGACTATGGAGGTTAATGAACGGGCACTTAGACTATGTAGGTAACCTAGTGGTCACTTGGACTCTCTAGGTTACCTAGCGGGAACTTGGACTATGTAGGTGAACTAGCGGGCCCTTGGTCTATGTAGGTTAACTAACAGGCCTTTAGACTATGTAAGTTAACTAGAGGGCACTTTGATGATCCTGGTTAACTAGCAGGCACTTGGACTATCTAGGTTAACTAGCGGGCACTTGGACTATCTAGGTTAACTAGAGGGCTCTTGGACTGTGTAGGTTCCCTAGCGGGGATTTGTACTATATAGGTTACCTAGCGGGCACTTGGACTATGTAGGTTACCTAGCGGGCACTGGACTATCTAGGTTAACTAGCGGGCACTTGTATTATCTAGGTTAACTAACGGGCACTTGGACTATGTATGTTCCAGAGCGGGCAATTGGACTATGTAGGTTCCCTAGCGGGCACTTGGACTATCTAGGTCCCCTAAAGGGCACTTGGACTATCTAGGTTACCGAACGGCACATGGACTATCTAGGTTACCTAGCGGGTAACATGGACCATGTAGGTTCACTAGCGGAAAATTGGACAATCTAGGTTAACTAGCGGACACTTGCACTATGTAGGTTGCCTAGTGGGCACTTGGACTATCTAGGTTACCTAGCGGGCACTTTGACTATGTAAGTTAACTAGCGGACACTTGCACTATGTAGGTTACCTAGCGGGCACTTGGACTATGTAGGTTAACTAGCAGGCCCTTGGACTATCTAGGTTACCTAGAAGGCACTTGGACTATGTAGGTTAACTAGCGGGCACTTGCACTCGCTAGGTTACCTACCGGGCACTTGGACTATGTACCTTCCCTAGCGGGCACTTGGACTATCTATGTTAACTAGCGGGCACTGGACTATGTAGGTTACCTAGCGGGCACTTGGACTATATAGTTTCCCTAGTGGGCACTTGGACTATCTAGGTTAACGAATGGGCACTTGGACTATGCAGGTAACCTAGCGGGCTCTTGGACTGTCTAGGTTACCTTGCGGGCCCTTGGACTATGTAGGTTACCTAGAAGGCACTTGGATTATGAGGGATCCCTAGCGGGCACTTGGACTATCTAGGTTAACTAGCCGGCACTTGCATTATGTAGGTTAACTAGCGGACACTTGCACGATCTAGGTTAACTAGCGGGCCCTTGCACTATGTAGGTTAACTAGCGGGTCCATGGATTATGTAGGTTTACTAGCAGGCACTAGGACTATCTAGGTTAACGAGGGGGCAGTTGGACTATGTAGTTTCCCTAGCGGGCATTTGGACAATTTAGGTTACCTAGCGGGCACTTGGACTATGTAGGTTACCTAGCGGGCACATGTACTATCTAGGTTACCTAGCAGGCACTTTGACTATCTAGGTTAACTAGCGGGCACTTGGAATATGTAGGGTAACTATCGGGCACTTGGACTGTCTAGGTTACCTAGCGGACACTTGGATTATCTAGGTTAACGAATGGGCACTTGGACTATGTAGGTTACCTAGCCGCCACTTGGACTATCTAGGTTAGCGAACAGGCACTTGGACCATCTAGGTTCCCTAGCGGGCAATTGTACTATCTAGGTTACCTAGCTGGCACTTGGACTATGTAGGTCAACTAGCGGGCCCTTGGACTCTCTAGGTTAGCTAACGGGCACTTGGACTATGTAGGATCCTTAGCGGTCACATGGTGTATGTAGGCTCCCTAGAAGGCACTTGGACTATGTAGGTTAACTAGCGGGCACTTGGACTATCCAGATTACCAGGTGGCACTTGGACTATGCAGGTTACCCTGTGGGCACTTGGACTATCTAGGTTAACGAACGGACACTTGGACTATGTAGGTTAGCTATCAGGCACTTGGAATATCTAGGTTACCTAGCAGTCACTTGGACTATGTAGGTTACCTAGCAGACACTTGGTAGATTTAGGTTAACTAGCAGGCACTTGGACTATCTAGGTTAACTAGCGGGCCCTTGGACTATCTAGGTTTACTAGCGGGCACTTGGTCTATCTAGGTTAACTAGCGGGCACTTGGACTATGTAGTTTCCCTAGCGGGCATTTGGATTACTTAGGTTACCTAGTGGGGACTAGGACTATGTAGGTTACCTAGCGGGCACTTGGACTACGTAGGTTAACTAGAATGCACTTGGACTATCAAGGTTACCTAGCGGGCCCTTGGACTATGTAGGATACCAGCGGGCACTTGGACTGTCTAGTTTACCTAGCGCGCACTTTGACTATCTTGGTTAACTAGCAGACCTTGGACTATGTAGTTTAACTAGCGGGCCCTTGGAGTATGTAGGTTCCTTAGCGGGCACTTGGACTATGTAGGTTCCCTATCGGGTACTTGGACTGTCTAGGTTAACTAGGGTGCAATTGGACTGTCTAGGTTACCTAGTGGGCACTTGGATTATGTACGTTCCCTAGCGGGCACTTGGACAATATAGGTTAACGAACGGGCACTTGACTATGTAGTTTACCCAGCAGGCAGTTGGACTATGTATGTTAACTAGCGGGCACTTGGACTATCTAGGTTAACTACGGGCACTTGGACTATGTACGTTCCCTAGCGGGCACTTGGGCTATCTACGTTACCTAGTGGGCACTTGGACTATGGAGGTTAACGAACGGGCACTTAGACTATGTAGGTAACCTTGTGGTCAATTGGACTGTCTAGGTTAACTAGCGGGAACTTGGACTATGTAGGTTAACCAGCGGGCACTTGGACTATCTAGGTTAACTAGCGGGCACTTGGACTATCTAGGTTAACTAGAGGGCTCTTGGACTATGTAGGTTCCCTAGCGGGCATTGGGACTATATAGGTTACCTAGCGGGCACTTGGATATGTAGGTTACCTAGCGGGCACTGGACTATCTAGGTTAACTAGCGGGCACTTGGATTATCTAGGTTAACTAACGGGCACTTGGACTATGTATGTTCCAGAGCGGGCAATTGGACTATGTAGGTTCCCTAGCTGGCACTTGGACTATCTAGGTTCCCTAAAGGGCACTTGGACTATCTAGGTTACCGAACGGGCACTTGGACTATGTAGGTTCCCTAGCGGGCACTTGGACTATCTAGGTTCCCTAAAGGGCACTTGGACTATCTAGGTTACCTAGCGGGCACTTGGACTATGTAGGTTAACTAGCGGAAAATTGGACGATCTAGGTTAACTAGCGGACACTTGCACTATGTAGGTTACCTAGCGGGCACTTGGACTATCTAGGTTAACTAGCGGGCACTTTGACTATGTAGGTTAACTAGCGGACACTTGCACTATGTAGGTTTCCTAGCAGGCACTTGGACTATGTAGGATAACTAGCAGGCCCTTGGACTATCTAGGTTACCTAGCAGGAACTTGGACTATGTAGGTTAACTAGAGGGCACTTGCACTCTCTAGGTTACCTAGCGGGCACTTGGACTATGTACCTTCCCTAGCGGGCACTTGGACTATGTAGGTTACCTAGCGGGCACTTGGACTATATATGTTCCCTAGTGGGCACTTGGACTATCTAGGTTAACGAACGGGCACTTGGACTATCTAGGTTACCTAGAGGGAACATGGACAATGTAGGTTACCTAGCAGGCACATGGACTATCTAGGTTACCTAACGGGCACTTTGTCTTTCTAGGTTACCTAGCGGG
Organism: Tenrec ecaudatus; assembly: GCF_050624435.1. NCBI lineage: Eukaryota > Metazoa > Chordata > Mammalia > Afrosoricida > Tenrecidae > Tenrec > Tenrec ecaudatus. The sequence goes on from NW_027459473.1 coordinate 1,045,498, forward strand.
CCCTTGGACTATGTAGGATACCTAGCGGGCACTTGGACAATCTAGGTTAACGAACGGGCACTTGGACTATGTAGGTAACCTAGCGGGCACTTGGACTGTCTAGGTTACCTAGTGGGCACTTTGACTATCTAGGTTAACTAGCAGACCTTGGACTATGTAGGTTAACTAGCGGGCCCTTGGAGTATGTAGGTTCCCTAGCGGGCACTTGGACTATGTAGGTTCCCTATCGGGTACTTGGACTGTCTAGGTTAACTAGGGGGCAATTGGACTGTCTAGGTTACCTAGTTGGCACTTGGACTATGTACGTTCCCTAGCGGGCACTTGGGCTATCTACGTTACCTAGCGGGCACTTGGACAATGTAGGTTAACGAACGGGCACTTGGACTATGTAGTTATCCAGCAGGCACTTGGACTATGTAGGTTAACCAGCGGGCACTTGGACTATCTAGGTTACCTACGGGCACTTGGACTATGTACGTTCCCTAGCGGGCACTTGGGCTATCTACGTTACCTAGTGGGCACTTGGACTATGGAGGTTAACGAACGGGCACTTAGAGTATGTAGATAACCTAGTCGTCACTTGGACTCTCTAGGTTACCTAGCGGGAACTTGGACTATGTAGGTTAACTAGCGGGCCCTTGGTCTATGTAGGTTAACTAACAGGCCTTTAGACTATGTAAGTTAACTAGAGGGCACTTTGATGATCCTGGTTAACTAGCAGGCACTTGGACTATCTAGGTTAACTAGCGGGCACTTGGACTATCTAGGTTAACTAGAGGGCTCTTGGACTATGTAGGTTCCCTAGCGGGGATTTGGACTATATAGGTTGCCTAGCGGGCCCTTGGACTATGTAGGTTACCTAGGGGGCACTGGACTATCTAGGTTAATTAGCGGGCACTTGTATTATCTAGGTTAACTAACGGGCACTTGGACTATGTATGTTCCAGAGCGGGCAATTGGACTATGTAGGTTCCCTAAAGGGCACTTGGACTATCTAGGTCCCCTAAAGGGCACTTGGACTATCTAGGTTACCGAACGGGCACATGGACTATCTAGGTAACCTAGCGGGCACTTAGACTGTCTAGGTTACCTAGCGGGCACTTTGACTATCTAGGTTAACTAGCAGACCTTGGACTATGTAGATTAACTAGCGGGCCCTTGGAGTATGTAGGTTCCCTAGCGGGCACTTGGACTAGGTAGGTTCCCTATCGGGTTCTTGGACTGTCTAGGTTAACTAGGGGGCAATTGGACTGTCTAGGTTACCTAGTGGGCACTTGGACTATGTACGTTCCCTAGCGGGCACTTGGGCTATCTACGTTACCTAGCGGGCACTTGGACAATGTAGGTTAACGAACGGGCACTTGGACTATGTAGTTATCCAGCAGGCACTTGGACTATGTAGGTTAACCAGCGGGCACTTGGACTATCTAGGTTACCTACGGGCACTTGGACTATGTACGTTCCCTAGCGGGCACTTGGGCTATCTACGTTACCTAGTGGGCACTTGGACTATGGAGGTTAATGAACGGGCACTTAGACTATGTAGGTAACCTAGTGGTCACTTGGACTCTCTAGGTTACCTAGCGGGAACTTGGACTATGTAGGTGAACTAGCGGGCCCTTGGTCTATGTAGGTTAACTAACAGGCCTTTAGACTATGTAAGTTAACTAGAGGGCACTTTGATGATCCTGGTTAACTAGCAGGCACTTGGACTATCTAGGTTAACTAGCGGGCACTTGGACTATCTAGGTTAACTAGAGGGCTCTTGGACTGTGTAGGTTCCCTAGCGGGGATTTGTACTATATAGGTTACCTAGCGGGCACTTGGACTATGTAGGTTACCTAGCGGGCACTGGACTATCTAGGTTAACTAGCGGGCACTTGTATTATCTAGGTTAACTAACGGGCACTTAGACTATGTATGTTCCATAGCGGGCAATTGGACTATGTAGGTTCCCTAGCGGGCACTTGGACTATCTAGGTCCCCTAAAGGGCACTTGGACTATCTAGGTTACCGAACGGCACATGGACTATCTAGGTTACCTAGCGGGCACATGGACCATGTAGGTTCACTAGCGGAAAATTGGACAATCTAGGTTAACTAGCGGACACTTGCACTATGTAGGTTGCCTAGTGGGCACTTGGACTATCTAGGTTAACTAGCGGGCACTTTGACTATGTAAGTTAACTAGCGGACACTTGCTCTATGTAGGTTACCTAGCGGGCACTTGGACTATGTAGGTTAACTAGCAGGCCCTTGGACTATCTAGGTTACCTAGAAGGCACTTGGACTATGTAGGTTAACTAGCGGGCACTTGCACTCGCTAGGTTACCTACCGGGCACTTGGACTATGTACCTTCCCTAGCGGGCACTTGGACAATCTATGTTAACTAGCGGGCACTGGACTATGTAGGTTACCTAGCGGGCACTTGGACTATATAGTTTCCCTAGTGGGCACTTGGACTATCTAGGTTAACGAATGGGCACTTGGACTATGCAGGTAACCTAGCGGGCTCTTGGACTGTCTAGGTTACCTAGCGGGCCCTTGGACTATGTAGGTTACCTAGAAGGCACTTGGATTATGAGGGATCCCTAGCGGGCACTTGGACTATCTAGGTTAACTATCGGGCACTTGCATTATGTAGGTTAACTAGCGGACACTTGCACGATCTAGGTTAACTAGCGGGCCCTTGCACTATGTAGGTTAACTAGCGGGTCCATGGATTATGTAGGTTTACTAGCAGGCACTAGGACTATCTAGGTTAACTAGTGGGCACTTGGATTATGTAGTTTCCCTAGCGGGCATTTGGACAATTTAGGTTACCTAGCGGGCACTTGGACTATGTAGGTTACCTAGCGGGCACATGTACTATCTAGGTTACCTAGCAGGCACTTTGACTATCTAGGTTAACTAGCGGGCACTTGGACTATGTAGGGTAACTATCGGGCACTTGGACTGTCTAGGTTACCTAGCGGACACTTGGATTATCTAGGTTAACGAACGGGCACTTGGACTATGTAGGTTACCTAGCCGCCACTTGGACTATCTAGGTTAGCTAACAGGCACTTGGACTATCTAGGTTCCCTAGCGGGCACTTGTACTATCTAGGTTACCTAGCTGGCACTTGGACTATGTAGGTCAACTAGCGGGCCCTTGGACTATCTAGGTTAGCTAACGGGCACTTGGAGTATGTAGGTTCCTTAGCGGTCACGTGGACTATGTAGGCTCCCTAGAAGGCACTTGGACTATGTAGGTTAATTAGCGGGCACTTGGACTATGTAGGTTAATTAGCGGGCACTTGGACTATCCAGGTTACCAGGCGGCACTTGGACTATGCAGGTTACCCAGTGGGCACTTGGCCTATCTAGGTTAACGAACGGACACTTGGACTATGTAGGTTAGCTCTCAGGCACTTGGACTATCTAGGTTACCTAGCAGTCACTTGGACTATGTAGGTTACCTAGCAGACACTTGGTAGATTTTGGTTAACTAGCAGGCACTTGGACTATCTAGGTTAACTAGCGGGCCCTTGGACTATCTAGGTTTACTAGCGGGCACTTGGACTATCTAGGTTAACTAGCGGGCACTTGGACTATGTAGTTTCCCTAGCGGGCATTTGGATTACTTAGGTTACCTAGTGGGCACTTGGACTATGTAGGTTACCTAGCGGGCACTTGGACTACGTAGGTTAACTAGAATGCACTTGGACTATCAAGGTTACCTAGCGGGCCCTTGGACTATGTAGGATACCAGCGGGCACTTGGACTGTCTAGGTTACCTAGCGCGCACTTTGACTATCTTGGTTAACTAGCAGACCTTGGACTATGTAGGTTAACTAGCGGGCCCTTGGAGTATGTAGGTTCCTTAGCGGGCACTTGGACTATGTAGGTTCCCTATCGGGTACTTGGACTGTCTAGGTTAACTAGGGTGCAATTGGACTGTCTAGGTTACCTAGTGGGCACTTGGACTATATACGTTCCCTAGCGGGCACTTGGGCTATCTACGTTACCTAGCGGGCACTTGGACAATGTAGGTTAACGAACGGGCACTTGGACTATGTAGTTTACCCAGCAGGCAGTTGGACTATGTATGTTAACTAGCGGGCACTTGGACTATCTAGGTTACCTACGGGCACTTGGACTATGTACGTTCCCTAGCGGGCATTTGGGCTATCTACGTTACCTAGTGGGCACTTGGACTATGGAGGTTAACGAACGGGCACTTAGACTATGTAGATAACCTAGTGGTCAATTGGACTGTCTAGGTTACCTAGCGCGCACTTTTACTATCTTGGATAACTAGCAGACCTTGGACTATGTAGGTTAACTAGCGGGCCCTTGGAGTATGTAGGTTCCCTAACGGGCACTTGGACTATCTAGGTTACCTAGCGGGCACATGGACTATGTAGGTTAACTAGCGGAAAATTGGACGATCTAGGTTAACTAGCGGACACTTGCACTATGTAGGTTACCTAGCGGGCACTTGGACTATCTAGGTTAACTAGCGGGCACTTTGACTATGTAGGTTAACTAGCGGACACTTGCACTATGTAGGTTACCTAGCGGGCACTTGGACAATGTAGGTTAACTAGCAGGCCCTTGGACTATCTAGGTTACCTACCAGGCACTTGGACTATGTAGGTTAACTAGCGGGCACTTGCACTCTCTAGGTTACCTAGCGGACACTTGGACTATGTACCTTCCCTAGCGGGCACTTGGACTATCTATGTTAACTAGCGGGCACTTGGACAATCTAGGTTAACGAACGGGCACTGGGACTATGTAGGTAACCTAGCGGGCACTTGGACTGTCTAGGTTACCTAGCGGGCACTTTGACTATCTAGGTTAACTAGCAGACCTTGGACTATGTAGGTTAACTAGCGGGCCCTTGGACTATGTAGGTTAACTAGCGGGCACTTGGACTATCTAGGTTACCTAGCGGGCCCTTGGACTATGTAGGTTACCTAGAAGGCACTTGGATTATGACGGATACCTAGCGGGCACTTGGACTATCTAGGTTAACTAGCGGGCACTTGGACTATGTAGGTTAACTAGCGGACACTTTCACGATCTAGGTTAACTAGCGGGCCCTTGCACTATGTACGTTAACTAGCGGACCCATGGATTATGTAGGTTTACTAGCAGGCACTAGGACTATCTAGGTTAACTAGCGGGCACTTGGACTATGTAGTTTCCTTAGCGGGCATTTGGACTATTTAGGTTACCTAGCAGGCACTTGGACTATGTAGGTTACCTAGCAGGCACTTGGACTATCTAGATTACCTAGCAGGCACTTTGACAATCTAGTTTAACTAACGGGCACTTGGACTATGTAGGGTAACTATCGGGCACTTGGACTGTCTAGGTTACCTAGCGGACACTTGGATTATCTAGGTTAACGAACGGGCACTTGGACTATGTAGGTTACCTAGCCGCCACTTGGACTATCTAGGTTAGCTAACAGGCACTTGGACTATCTAGGTTCCCTAGCGGGCACTTGTACTATCTAGGTTACCTAGCTGGCACTTGGACTATATTGGTCAACTAGCGGGCCCTTGGACTATCTAGGTTAGCTAACGGGCACTTGGACTATGTAGGATCCTTAGCGGTCACATGGTGTATGTAGGCTCCCTAGAAGGCACTTGGACTATGTAGGTTAACTAGCGGGCACTTGGACTATCCAGGTTACCAGGTGGCACTTGGACTATGCAGGTTACCCTGTGGGCACTTGGACTATCTAGGTTAACGAACGGACACTTGGACTATGTAGGTTAGCTATCAGGCACTTGGACTATCTAGGTTACCTAGCAGTCACTTGGACTATGTAGGTTACCTAGCAGACACTTGGTAGATTTAGGTTAACTAGCAGGCACTTGGACTATCTAGGTCAACTAGCGGGCCCTTGGACTATCTAGGTTTACTAGCGGGCACATGGACTATCTAGGTTTACTAGCGGGCACTTGGACTATGTAGTTTCCCTAGCGGGCATTTGGATTACTTAGGTTACCTAGTGGGGACTAGGACTATGTAGGTTACCTAGCGGGCACTTGGACTATGTAGGTTAACTAGAATGCACTTGGACTATCAAGGTTACCTAGCGGGCCCTTGGACTATGTAGGATACCAGCGGGCACTTGGACTGTCTAGTTTACCTAGCGCGCACTTTGACTATCTTGGTTAACTAGCAGACCTTGGACTATGTAGTTTAACTAGCGGGCCCTTGGAGTATGTAGGTTCCCTAACGGGCACTTGGACTATGTAGGTTCCCTATCGGGTACTTGGACTGTCTAGGTTAACTAGGGTGCAATTGGACTGTCTAGGTTACCTAGTGGGCACTTGGATTATGTACGTTCCCTAGCGGGCACTTGGGCTATCTACGTTACCTAGCGGGCACTTGGACAAAATAGGTTAACGAACGGGCACTTGACTATGTAGTTTACCCAGCAGGCAGTTGGACTATGTATGTTAACTAGCGGGCACTTGGACTATCTAGGTTACCTACGGGCACTTGGACTATGTACGTTCCCTAGCGGGCACTTGGGCTATCTACGTTACCTAGTGGGCACTTGGACTATGGAGGTTAACGAACGGGCACTTAGACTATGTAGGTAACCTAGTGGTCAATTGGACTGTCTAGGTTAACTAGCGGGAACTTGGACTATGTAGGTTAACCAGCGGGCACTTGGACTATCTAGGTTAACTAGCGGGCACTTGGACTATCTAGGTTAACTAGAGGGCTCTTGGACTATGTAGGTTCCCTAGCGGGCATTTGGACTATATAGGTTACCTAGCGGGCACTTGGATATGTAGGTTACCTAGCGGGCACTGGACTATCTAGTTTAACTAGCGGGCACTTGGATTATCTAGGTTAACTAACGGGCACTTGGACTATGTATGTTCCAGAGCGGGCAATTGGACTATGTAGGTTCCCTAGCTGGCACTTGGACTATCTAGGTTCCCTAAAGGGCACTTGGACTATCTAGGTTACCGAACGGGCACTTGGACTATGTAGGTTCCCTAGCGGGCACTTGGACTATCTAGGTTCCCTAAAGGGCACTTGGACTATCTAGGTTACCTAGCGGGCACTTGGACTATGTAGGTTAACTAGCGGAAAATTGGACGATCTAGGTTAACTAGCGGACACTTGCACTATGTAGGTTACCTAGCGGGCACTTGGACTATCTAGGTTAACTAGCGGGCACTTGGACTATGTAGTTTCCTTAGCGGGCATTTGGACTATTTAGGTTACCTAGCAGGCACTTGGACTATGTAGGTTACCTAGCAGGCACTTGGACTATCTAGATTACCTAGCAGGCACTTTGACAATCTAGTTTAACTAACGGGCACTTGGACTATGTAGGGTAACTATCGGGCACTTGGACTGTCTAGGTTACCTAGCGGACACTTGGATTATCTAGGTTAACGAACGGGCACTTGGACTATGTAGGTTACCTAGCCGCCACTTGGACTATCTAGGTTAGCTAACAGGCACTTGGACTATCTAGGTTCCCTAGCGGGCACTTGTACTATCTAGGTTACCTAGCTGGCCCTTGGACTATATTGGTCAACTAGCGGGCCCTTGGACTATCTAGGTTAGCTAACGGGCACTTGGACTATGTAGGATCCTTAGCGGTCACATGGTGTATGTAGGCTCCCTAGAAGGCACTTGGACTATGTAGGTTAACTAGCGGGCACTTGGACTATCCAGGTTACCAGGTGGCACTTGGACTATGCAGGTTACCCTGTGGGCACTTGGACTATCTAGGTTAACGAACGGACACTTGGACTATGTAGGTTAGCTATCAGGCACTTGGACTATCTAGGTTACCTAGCAGTCACTTGGACTATGTAGGTTACCTAGCAGACACTTGGTAGATTTAGGTTAACTAGCAGGCACTTGGACTATCTAGGTCAACTAGCGGGCCCTTGGACTATCTAGGTTTACTAGCGGGCACATGGACTATCTAGGTTTACTAGCGGGCACTTGGACTATGTAGTTTCCCTAGCGGGCATTTGGATTACTTAGGTTACCTAGTGGGGACTAGGACTATGTAGGTTACCTAGCGGGCACTTGGACTATGTAGGTTAACTAGAATGCACTTGGACTATCAAGGTTACCTAGCGGGCCCTTGGACTATGTAGGATACCAGCGGGCACTTGGACTGTCTAGTTTACCTAGCGCGCACTTTGACTATCTTGGTTAACTAGCAGACCTTGGACTATGTAGTTTAACTAGCGGGCCCTTGGAGTATGTAGGTTCCCTAACGGGCACTTGGACTATGTAGGTTCCCTATCGGGTACTTGGACTGTCTAGGTTAACTAGGGTGCAATTGGACTGTCTAGGTTACCTAGTGGGCACTTGGAATATGTACGTTCCCTAGCGGGCACTTGGGCTATCTACGTTACCTAGCGGGCACTTGGACAAAATAGGTTAACGAACGGGCACTTGACTATGTAGTTTACCCAGCAGGCAGTTGGACTATGTATGTTAACTAGCGGGCACTTGGACTATCTAGGTTACCTACGGGCACTTGGACTATGTACGTTCCCTAGCGGGCACTTGGGCTATCTACGTTACCTAGTGGGCACTTGGACTATGGAGGTTAACGAACGGGCACTTAGACTATGTAGGTAACCTAGTGGTCAATTGGACTGTCTAGGTTAACTAGCGGGAACTTGGACTATGTAGGTTAACCAGCGGGCACTTGGACTATCTAGGTTAACTAGCGGGCACTTGGACTATCTAGGTTAACTAGAGGGCTCTTGGACTATGTAGGTTCCCTAGCGGGCATTTGGACTATATAGGTTACCTAGCGGGCACTTGGATATGTAGGTTACCTAGCGGGCACTGGACTATCTAGTTTAACTAGCGGGCACTTGGATTATCTAGGTTAACTAACGGGCACTTGGACTATGTATGTTCCAGAGCGGGCAATTGGACTATGTAGGTTCCCTAGCTGGCACTTGGACTATCTAGGTTCCCTAAAGGGCACTTGGACTATCTAGGTTACCGAACGGGCACTTGGACTATGTAGGTTCCCTAGCGGGCACTTGGACTATCTAGGTTCCCTAAAGGGCACTTGGACTATCTAGGTTACCTAGCGGGCACTTGGACTATGTAGGTTAACTAGCGGAAAATTGGACGATCTAGGTTAACTAGCGGACACTTGCACTATGTAGGTTACCTAGCGGGCACTTGGACTATCTAGGTTAACTAGCGGGCACTTTGACTATGTAGGTTAACTAGCGGACACTTGCACTATGTAGGTTTCCTAGCAGGCACTTGGACTATGTAGGATAACTAGCAGGCCCTTGGACTATCTAGGTTACCTAGCAGGAACTTGGACTATGTAGGTTAACTAGAGGGCACTTGCACTCTCTAGGTTACCTAGCGGGCACTTGGACTATGTACCTTCCCTAGCGGGCACTTGGACTATGTAGGTTACCTAGCGGGCACTTGGACTATATATGTTCCCTAGTGGGCACTTGGACTATCTAGGTTAACGAACGGGCACTTGGACTATCTAGGTTACCTAGAGGGAACATGGACAATGTAGGTTACCTAGCAGGCACATGGACTATCTAGGTTACCTAACGGGCACTTTGTCTTTCTAGGTTACCTAGCGGGCCCTTGGACTATGTAGGATACCTAGCGGGCACTTGGACAATCTAGGTTAACGAACGGGCACTTGGACTATGTAGGTAACCTAGCGGGCACTTGGACTGTCTAGGTTACCTAGTGGGCACTTTGACTATCTAGGTTAACTAGCAGACCTTGGACTATGTAGGTTAACTAGCGGGCCCTTGGAGTATGTAGGTTCCCTAGCGGGCACATGGACTATGTAGGTTCCCTATCGGGTACTTGGACTGTCTAGGTTAACTAGGGGGCAATTGGACTGTCTAGGTTACCTAGTTGGCACTTGGACTATGTACGTTCCCTAGCGGGCACTTGGGCTATCTATGTTACCTAGCGGGCACTTGGACAATGTAGGTTAACGAACGGGCACATGGACTATGTAGTTATCCAGCAGGCACTTGGACTATGTAGGTTAACCAGCGGGCACTTGGACTATCTAGGATACCTACGGGCACTTGGACTATGTACGTTCCCTAGCGGGCACTTGGGCTATCTACGTTACCTAGTGGGCACTTGGACTATGGAGGTTAACGAACGGGCACTTAGAGTATGTAGGTAACCTAGTCGTCACTTGGACTCTCTAGGTTACCTAGCGGGAACTTGGACTATGTAGGTTAACTAGCGGGCCCTTGGTCTATGTAGGTTAACTAACAGGCCTTTAGACTATGTAAGTTAACTAGAGGGCACTTTGATGATCCTGGTTAACTAGCAGGCACTTGGACTATCTAGGTTAACTAGCGGGCACTTGGACTATCTAGGTTAACTAGAGGGCTCTTGGACTATGTAGGTTCCCTAGCTGGGATTTGGACTATATAGGTTGCCTAGCGGGCCCTTGGACTATGTAGGTTACCTAGGGGGCACTGGACTATCTAGGTCCCCTAAAGGGCACTTGGACTATCTAGGTTACCGAACGGGCACATGGACTATCTAGGTAACCTAGCGGGCACTTAGACTGTCTAGGTTACCTAGCGGGCACTTTGACTATCTAGGTTAACTAGCAGACCTTGGACTATGTAGATTAACTAGCGGGCCCTTGGAGTATGTAGGTTCCCTAGCGGGCACTTGGACTAGGTAGGTTCCCTATCGGGTTCTTGGACTGTCTAGGTTAACTAGGGGGCAATTGGACTGTCTAGGTTACCTAGTGGGCACTTGGACTATGTACGTTCCCTAGCGGGCACTTGGGCTATCTACGTTACCTAGCGGGCACTTGGACAATGTAGGTTAACGAACGGGCACTTGGACTATGTAGTTATCCAGCAGGCACTTGGACTATGTAGGTTAACCAGCGGGCACTTGGACTATCTAGGTTACCTACGGGCACTTGGACTATGTACGTTCCCTAGCGGGCACTTGGGCTATCTACGTTACCTAGTGGGCACTTGGACTATGGAGGTTAACGAACGGGCACTTAGACTATGTAGGTAACCTAGTGGTCACTTGGACTCTCTAGGTTACCTAGCGGGAACTTGGACTATGTAGGTGAACTAGCGGGCCCTTGGTCTATGTAGGTTAACTAACAGGCCTTTAGACTATGTAAGTTAACTAGAGGGCACTTTGATGATCCTGGTTAACTAGCAGGCACTTGGACTATCTAGGTTAACTAGCGGGCACTTGGACTATCTAGGTTAACTAGAGGGCTCTTGGACTGTGTAGGTTCCCTAGCGGGGATTTGTACTATATAGGTTACCTAGCGGGCACTTGGACTATGTAGGTTACCTAGCGGGCACTGGACTATCTAGGTTAACTAGCGGGCACTTGTATTATCTAGGTTAACTAACGGGCACTTGGACTATGCATGTTCCAGAGCGGGCAATTGGACTATGTAGGTTCCCTAGCGGGCACTTGGACTATCTAGGTCCCCTAAAGGGCACTTGGACTATCTAGGTTACCGAACGGCACATGGACTATCTAGGTTACCTAGCGGGCACATGGACCATGTAGGTTCACTAGCGGAAAATTGGACAATCTAGGTTAACTAGCGGACACTTGCACTATGTAGGTTGCCTAGTGGGCACTTGGACTATCTCGGTTACCTAGCGGGCACTTTGACTATGTAAGTTAACTAGCGGACACTTGCACTATGTAGGTTACCTATTGGGCACTTGGACTATGTAGGTTAACTAGCAGGCCCTTGGACTATCTAGGTTACCTAGAAGGCACTTGGACTATGTAGGTTAACTAGCGGGCACTTGCACTCGCTAGGTTACCTACCGGGCACTTGGACTATGTACCTTCCCTAGCGGGCACTTGGACTATCTATGTTAACTAGCGGGCACTGGACTATGTAGGTTACCTAGCGGGCACTTGGACTATATAGTTTCCCTAGTGGGCACTTGGACTATCTAGGTTAACGAATGGGCACTTGGACTATGCAGGTAACCTAGCGGGCTCTTGGACTGTCTAGGTTACCTTGCGGGCCCTTGGACTATGTAGGTTACCTAGAAGGCACTTGGATTATGAGGGATCCCTAGCGGGCACTTGGACTTTCTAGGTTAACTAGCCGGCACTTGCATTATGTAGGTTAACTAGCGGACACTTGCACGATCTAGGTTAACTAGCGGGCCCTTGCACTATGTAGGTTAACTAGCGGGTCCATGGATTATGTAGGTTTACTAGCAGGCACTAGGACTATCTAGGTTAACGAGGGGGCAGTTGGACTATGTAGTTTCCCTAGCGGGCATTTGGACAATTTAGGTTACCTAGCGGGCACTTGGACTATGTAGGTTACCTAGCGGGCACATGTACTATCTAGGTTACCTAGCAGGCACTTTGACTATCTAGATTAACTAGCGGGCACTTGGACTATGTAGGGTAACTATCGGGCACTTGGACTGTCTAGGTTACCTAGCGGACACTTGGATTATCTAGGTTAACGAACGGGCACTTGGACTATGTAGGTTACCTAGCCGCCACTTGGACTATCTAGGTTAGCGAACAGGCACTTGGACCATCTAGGTTCCCTAGCGGGCAATTGTACTATCTAGGTTACCTAGCTGGCACTTGGACTATGTAGGTCAACTAGCGGGCCCTTGGACTCTCTAGGTTAGCTAACGGGCACTTGGACTATGTAGGATCCTTAGCGGTCACATGGTGTATGTAGGCTCCCTAGAAGGCACTTGGACTATGTAGGTTAACTAGCGGGCACTTGGACTATCCAGGTTACCAGGTGGCACTTGGACTATGCAAGTTACCCTGTGGGCACTTGGACTATCTAGGTTAACGAACGGACACTTGGACTATGTAGGTTAGCTATCAGGCACTTGGACTATCTAGGTTACCTAGCAGTCACTTGGACTATGTAGGTTACCTAGCAGACACTTGGTAGATTTAGGTTAACTAGCAGGCACTTGGACTATCTAGGTTAACTAGCGGGCCCTTGGACTATCTAGGATTACTAGCGGGCACTAGGACTATCTAGGTTAACTAGCGGGCACTTGGACTATGTAGTTTCCCTAGCGGGCATTTGGATTACTTAGGTTACCTAGTGGGGACTAGGACTATGTAGGTTACCTAGCGGGCACTTGGACTACGTAGGTTGACTAGAATTCACTTGGACTATCAAGGTTACCTAGCGGGCCCTTGGACTATGTAGGATACCAGCGGGCACTTGGACTGTCTAGTTTACCTAGCGCGCACTTTGACTATCTTGGTTAACTAGCAGACCTTGGACTATGTAGTTTAACTAGCGGGCCCTTGGAGTATGTAGGTTCCTTAGCGGGCACATGGACTATGTAGGTTCCCTATCGGGTACTTGGACTGTCTAGGTTAACTAGGGTGCAATTGGACTGTCTAGGTTACCTAGTGGGCACTTGGATTATGTACGTTCCCTAGCGGGCACTTGGGCTATCTACGTTACCTAGCGGGCACTTGGACAATATAGGTTAACGAACGGGCACTTGACTATGTAGTTTACCCAGCAGGCAGTTGGACTATGTATGTTAACTAGCGGGCACTTGGACTATCTAGGTTACCTACGGGCACTTGGACTATGTACGTTCCCTAGCGGGCACTTGGGCTATCTACGTTACCTAGTGGGCACTTGGACTATGGAGGTTAACGAACGGGCACTTAGACTATGTAGGTAACCTAGTGGTCAATTGGACTGTCTAGGATAACTAGCGGGAACTTGGACTATGTAGGTTAACCAGCGGGCACTTGGACTATCTAGGTTAACTAGCGGGCACTTGGACTATCTAGGTTAACTAGAGGGCTCTTGGACTATGTAGGTTCCCTAGCGGGCATTTGGACTATATAGGTTACCTAGCGGGCACTTGGATATGTAGGTTACCTAGCGGGCACTGGACTATCTAGGTTAACTAGCGGGCACTTGGATTATCTAGGTTAACTAACGGGCACTTGGACTATGTATGTTCCAGAGCGGGCAATTGGACTATGTAGGTTCCCTAGCTGGCACTTGGACTATCTAGGTTCCCTAAAGGGCACTTGGACTATCTAGGTTACCGAACGGGCACTTGGACTATGTAGGTTCCCTAGCGGGCACTTGGACTATCTAGGTTCCCTAAAGGGCACTTGGACTATCTAGGTTACCTAGCGGGCACTTGGACTATGTAGGTTAACTAGCGGAAAATTGGACGATCTAGGTTAACTAGCGGACACTTGCACTATGTAGGTTACCTAGCGGGCACTTGGACTATCTAGGTTAACTAGCGGGCACTTTGACTATGTAGGTTAACTAGCGGACACTTGCACTATGTAGGTTTCCTAGCGGGCACTTGGACTATGTAGGTTAACTAGCAGGCCCTTGGACTATCTAGGTTACCTAGCAGGAACTTGGACTATGTAGGTTAACTAGAGGGCACTTGCACTCTCTAGGTTACCTAGCGGGCACTTGGACTATGTACCTTCCCTAGCGGGCACTTGGACTATGTAGGTTACCTAGCGGGCACTTGGAGTATATATGTTCCCTAGTGGGCACTTGGACTATCTAGGTTAACGAACGGGCACTTGGACTATCTAGGTTACCTAGAGGGAACATGGACAATGTAGGTTACCTAGCAGGCACATGGACTATCTAGGTTACCTAACGGGCACTTTGTCTTTCTAGGTTACCTAGCGGGCCCTTGGACTATGTAGGATACCTAGCGGGCACTTGGACAATCTAGGTTAACGAACGGGCACTTGTACTATGTAGGTAACCTAGCGGGCACTTGGACTGTCTAGGTTACCTAGTGGGCACTTTGACTATCTAGGTTAACTAGCAGACCTTGGACTATGTAGGTTAACTAGTGGCCCTTGGAGTATGTAGGTTCCCTAGCGGGCACTTGGACTATGTAGGTTCCCTATCGGGTACTTGGACTGTCTAGGTTAACTAGGGGGCAATTGGACTGTCTAGGTTACCTAGTTGGCACTTGGACTATGTACGTTCCCTAGCGGGCACTTGGGCTATCTACGTTACCTAGCGGGCACTTGGACAATGTAGGTTAACGAACGGGCACTTGGACTATGTAGTTATCCAGCAGGCACTTGGACTATGTAGGTTAACCAGCGGGCACTTGGACTATCTAGGTTACCTACGGGCACTTGGACTATGTACGTTCCCTAGCGGGCACTTGGGCTATCTATGTTACCTAGTGGGCACTTGGACTATGGAGGTTAACGAACGGGCACTTAGAGTATGTAGGTAACCTAGTCGTCACTTGGACTCTCTAGGTTACTTAGCGGGAACTTGGACTATGTAGGTTAACTAGCGGGCCCTTGGTCTATGTAGGTTAACTAACAGGCCTTTAGACTATGTAAGTTAACTAGAGGGCACTTTGATGATCCTGGTTAACTAGCAGGCACTTGGACTATCTAGGTTAACTAGCGGGCACTTGGACTATCTAGGTTAACTAGAGGGCTCTTGGACTATGTAGGTTCCCTAGCGGGGATTTGGACTATATAGGTTGCCTAGCGGGCCCTTGGACTATGTAGGTTACCTAGGGGGCACTGGACAATCTAGGTTAATTAGCGGGCACTTGTATTATCTAGGTTAACTAACGGGCACTTGGACTATGTATGTTCCAGAGCGGGCAATTGGACTATGTAGGTTCCCTAGCGGGCACTTGGACTATCTAGGTCCCCCAAAGGGCACTTGGACTATCTAGGTTACCGAACGGGCACATGGACTATCTAGGTAACCTAGCGGGCACTTAGACTGTCTAGGTTACCTAGCGGGCACTTTGACTATCTAGGTTAACTAGCAGACCTTGGACTATGTAGATTAACTAGCGGGCCCTTGGAGTATGTAGGTTCCCTAGCGGGCACATGGACTAGGTAGGTTCCCTATCGGGTTCTTGGACTGTCTAGGTTAACTAGGGGGCAATTGGACTGTCTAGGTTACCTAGTGGGCACTTGGACTATGTACGTTCCCTAGCGGGCACTTGGGCTATCTACGTTACCTAGCGGGCACTTGGACAATGTAGGTTAACGAACGGGCACTTGGACTATGTAGTTATGCAGCAGGCACTTGGACTATGTAGGTTAACCAGCGGGCACTTGGACTATCTAGGTTACCTACGGGCACTTGGACTATGTACGTTCCCTAGCGGGCACTTGGGCTATCTACGTTACCTAGTGGGCACTTGGACTATGGAGGTTAACGAACGGGCACTTAGACTATGTAGGTAACCTAGTGGTCACTTGGACTCTCTAGGTTACCTAGCGGGAACTTGGACTATGTAGGTGAACTAGCGGGCCCTTGGTCTATGTAGGTTAACTAACAGGCCTTTAGACTATGTAAGTTAACTAGAGGGCACTTTGATGATCCTGGTTAACTAGCAGGCACTTGGACTATCTAGGTTAACTAGCGGGCACTTGGACTATCTAGGTTAACTAGAGGGCTCTTGGACTGTGTAGGTTCCCTAGCGGGGATTTGTACTATATAGGTTACCTAGCGGGCACTTGGACTATGTAGGTTACCTAGCGGGCACTGGACTATCTAGGTTAACTAGCGGGCACTTGTATTATCTAGGTTAACTAACGGGCACTTGGACTATGCATGTTCCAGAGCGGGCAATTGGACTATGTAGGTTCCCTAGCGGGCACTTGGACTATCTAGGTCCCCTAAAGGGCACTTGGACTATCTAGGTTACCGAACGGCACATGGACTATCTAGGTTACCTAGCGGGCACATGGACCATGTAGGTTCACTAGCGGAAAATTGGACAATCTAGGTTAACTAGCGGACACTTGCACTATGTAGGTTGCCTAGTGGGCACTTGGACTATCTAGGTTACCTAGCGGGCACTTTGACTATGTAAGTTAACTAGCGGACACTTGCACTATGTAGGTTACCTAGTGGGCACTTGGACTATGTAGGTTAACTAGCAGGCCCTTGGACTATCTAGGTTACCTAGAAGGCACTTGGACTATGTAGGTTAACTAGCGGGCACTTGCACTCGCTAGGTTACCTACCGGGCACTGGGACTATGTACCTTCCCTAGCGGGCACTTGGACTATCTATGTTAACTAGCGGGCACTGGACTATGTAGGTTACCTAGCGGGCACTTGGACTATATAGTTTCCCTAGTGGGCACTTGGACTATCTAGGTTAACGAATGGGCACTTGGACTATGCAGGTAACCTAGCGGGCTCTTGGACTGTCTAGGTTACCTTGCGGGCCCTTGGACTATGTAGGTTACCTAGAAGGCACTTGGATTATGAGGGATCCCTAGCGGGCACTTGGACTTTCTAGGTTAACTAGCCGGCACTTGCATTACGTAGGTTAACTAGCGGACACTTGCACGATCTAGGTTAACTAGCGGGCCCTTGCACTATGTAGGTTAACTAGCGGGTCCATGGATTATGTAGGTTTACTAGCAGGCACTAGGACTATCTAGGTTAACGAGGGGGCAGTTGGACTATGTAGTTTCCCTAGCGGGCATTTGGACAATTTAGGTTACCTAGCGGGCACTTGGACTATGTAGGTTACCTAGCGGGCACATGTACTATCTAGGTTACCTAGCAGGCACTTTGACTATCTAGATTAACTAGCGGGCACTTGGACTATGTAGGGTAACTATCGGGCACTTGGACTGTCTAGGTTACCTAGCGGACACTTGGATTATCTAGGTTAACGAACGGGCACTTGGACTATGTAGGTTACCTAGCCGCCACTTGGACTATCTAGGTTAGCGAACAGGCACTTGGACCATCTAGGTTCCCTAGCGGGCAATTGTACTATCTAGGTTACCTAGCTGGCACTTGGACTATGTAGGTCAACTAGCGGGCCCTTGGACTCTCTAGGTTAGCTAACGGGCACTTGGACTATGTAGGATCCTTAGCGGTCACATGGTGTATGTAGGCTCCCTAGAAGGCACTTGGACTATGTAGGTTAACTAGCGGGCACTTGGACTATCCAGGTTACCAGGTGGCACTTGGACTATGCAAGTTACCCTGTGGGCACTTGGACTATCTAGGTTAACGAACGGACACTTGGACTATGTAGGTTAGCTATCAGGCACTTGGACTATCTAGGTTACCTAGCAGTCACTTGGACTATGTAGGTTACCTAGCAGACACTTGGTAGATTTAGGTTAACTAGCAGGCACTTGGACTATCTAGGTTAACTAGCGGGCCCTTGGACTATCTAGGATTACTAGCGGGCACTAGGACTATCTAGGTTAACTAGCGGGCACTTGGACTATGTAGTTTCCCTAGCGGGCATTTGGATTACTTAGGTTACCTAGTGGGGACTAGGACTATGTAGGTTACCTAGCGGGCACTTGGACTACGTAGGTTAACTAGAATTCACTTGGACTATCAAGGTTACCTAGCGGGCCCTTGGACTATGTAGGATACCAGCGGGCACTTGGACTGTCTAGTTTACCTAGCGCGCACTTTGACTATCTTGGTTAACTAGCAGACCTTGGACTATGTAGTTTAACTAGCGGGCCCTTGGAGTATGTAGGTTCCTTAGCGGGCACATGGACTATGTAGGTTCCCTATCGGGTACTTGGACTGTCTAGGTTAACTAGGGTGCAATTGGACTGTCTAGGTTACCTAGTGGGCACTTGGATTATGTACGTTCCCTAGCGGGCACTTGGGCTATCTACGTTACCTAGCGGGCACTTGGACAATATAGGTTAACGAACGGGCACTTGACTATGTAGTTTACCCAGCAGGCAGTTGGACTATGTATGTTAACTAGCGGGCACTTGGACTATCTAGGTTACCTACGGGCACTTGGACTATGTACGTTCCCTAGCGGGCACTTGGGCTATCTACGTTACCTAGTGGGCACTTGGACTATGGAGGTTAACGAACGGGCACTTAGACTATGTAGGTAACCTAGTGGTCAATTGGACTGTCTAGGATAACTAGCGGGAACTTGGACTATGTAGGTTAACCAGCGGGCACTTGGACTATCTAGGTTAACTAGCGGGCACTTGGACTATCTAGGTTAACTAGAGGGCTCTTGGACTATGTAGGTTCCCTAGCGGGCATTTGGACTATATAGGTTACCTAGCGGGCACTTGGATATGTAGGTTACCTAGCGGGCACTGGACTATCTAGGTTAACTAGCGGGCACTTGGATTATCTAGGTTAACTAACGGGCACTTGGACTATGTATGTTCCAGAGCGGGCAATTGGACTATGTAGGTTCCCTAGCTGGCACTTGGACTATCTAGGTTCCCTAAAGGGCACTTGGACTATCTAGGTTACCGAACGGGCACTTGGACTATGTAGGTTCCCTAGCGGGCACTTGGACTATCTAGGTTCCCTAAAGGGCACTTGGACTATCTAGGTTACCTAGCGGGCACTTGGACTATGTAGGTTAACTAGCGGAAAATTGGACGATCTAGGTTAACTAGCGGACACTTGCACTATGTAGGTTACCTAGCGGGCACTTGGACTATCTAGGTTAACTAGCGGGCACTTTGACTATGTAGGTTAACTAGCGGACACTGGCACTATGTAGGTTTCCTAGCAGGCACTTGGACTATGTAGGATAACTAGCAGGCCCTTGGACTATCTAGGTTACCTAACAGGAACTTGGACTATGTAGGTTAACTAGAGGGCACTTGCACTCTCTAGGTTACCTAGAGGGCACTTGGACTATGTACCTTCCCTAGCGGGCACTTGGACTATGTAGGTTACCTAGCGGGCACTTGGAGTATATATGTTCCCTAGTGGGCACTTGGACTATCTAGGTTAACGAACGGGCACTTGGACTATCTAGGTTACCTAGAGGGAACATGGACAATGTAGGTTACCTAGCAGGCACATGGACTATCTAGGTTACCTAACGGGCACTTTGTCTTTCTAGGTTACCTAGCGGGCCCTTGGACTATGTAGGATACCTAGCGGGCACTTGGACAATCTAGGTTAACGAACGGGCACTTGTACTATGTAGGTAACCTAGCGGGCACTTGGACTGTCTAGGTTACCTAGTGGGCACTTTGACTATCTAGGTTAACTAGCAGACCTTGGACTATGTAGGTTAACTAGTGGCCCTTGGAGTATGTAGGTTCCCTAGCGGGCACTTGGACTATGTAGGTTCCCTATCGGGTACTTGGACTGTCTAGGTTAACTAGGGGGCAATTGGACTGTCTAGGTTACCTAGTTGGCACTTGGACTATGTACGTTCCCTAGCGGGCACTTGGGCTATCTACGTTACCTAGCGGGCACTTGGACAATGTAGGTTAACGAACGGGCACTTGGACTATGTAGTTATCCAGCAGGCACTTGGACTATGTAGGTTAACCAGCGGGCACTTGGACTATCTAGGTTACCTACGGGCACTTGGACTATGTACGTTCCCTAGCGGGCACTTGGGCTATCTATGTTACCTAGTGGGCACTTGGACTATGGAGGTTAACGAACGGGCACTTAGAGTATGTAGGTAACCTAGTCGTCACTTGGACTCTCTAGGTTACTTAGCGGGAACTTGGACTATGTAGGTTAACTAGCGGGCCCTTGGTCTATGTAGGTTAACTAACAGGCCTTTAGACTATGTAAGTTAACTAGAGGGCACTTTGATGATCCTGGTTAACTAGCAGGCACTTGGACTATCTAGGTTAACTAGCGGGCACTTGGACTATCTAGGTTAACTAGAGGGCTCTTGGACTATGTAGGTTCCCTAGCGGGGATTTGGACTATATAGGTTGCCTAGCGGGCCCTTGGACTATGTAGGTTACCTAGGGGGCACTGGACAATCTAGGTTAATTAGCGGGCACTTGTATTATCTAGGTTAACTAACGGGCACTTGGACTATGTATGTTCCAGAGCGGGCAATTGGACTATGTAGGTTCCCTAGCGGGCACTTGGACTATCTAGGTCCCCCAAAGGGCACTTGGACTATCTAGGTTACCGAACGGGCACATGGACTATCTAGGTAACCTAGCGGGCACTTAGACTGTCTAGGTTACCTAGCGGGCACTTTGACTATCTAGGTTAACTAGCAGACCTTGGACTATGTAGATTAACTAGCGGGCCCTTGGAGTATGTAGGTTCCCTAGCGGGCACTTGGACTAGGTAGGTTCCCTATCGGGTTCTTGGACTGTCTAGGTTAACTAGGGGGCAATTGGACTGTCTAGGTTACCTAGTGGGCACTTGGACTATGTACGTTCCCTAGCGGGCACTTGGGCTATCTACGTTACCTAGCGGGCACTTGGACAATGTAGGTTAACGACCGGGCACTTGGACTATGTAGTTATCCAGCAGGCACTTGGACTATGTAGGTTAACCAGCGGGCACTTGGACTATCTAGGTTACCTACGGGCACTTGGACTATGTACGTTCCCTAGCGGGCACTTGGGCTATCTACGTTACCTAGTGGGCACTTGGACTATGGAGGTTAACGAACGGGCACTTAGACTATGTAGGTAACCTAGTGGTCACTTGGACTCTCTAGGTTACCTAGCGGGAACTTGGACTATGTAGGTGAACTAGCTGGCCCTTGGTCTATGTAGGTTAACTAACAGGCCTTTAGACTATGTAAGTTAACTAGAGGGCACTTTGATGATCCTGGTTAACTAGCAGGCACTTGGACTATCTAGGTTAACTAGCGGGCACTTGGACTATCTAGGTTAACTAGAGGGCTCTTGGACTGTGTAGGTTCCCTAGCGGGGATTTGTACTATATAGGTTACCTAGCGGGCACTTGGACTATGTAGGTTACCTAGCGGGCACTGGACTATCTAGGTTAACTAGCGGGCACTTGTATTATCTAGGTTAACTAACGGGCACTTGGACTATGTATGTTCCAGAGCGGGCAATTGGACTATTTAGGTTCCCTAGCGGGCACTTGGACTATCTAGGTCCCCTAAAGGGCACTTGGACTATCTAGGTTACCGAACGGCACATGGACTATCTAGGTTACCTAGCGGGAACATGGACCATGTAAGTTCACTAGCGGAAAATTGGACAATCGAGGTTAACTAGCGGACACTTGCACTATGTAGGTTGCCTAGTGGGCACTTGGACTATCTAGGTTAACTAGCGGGCACTTTGACTATGTAAGTTAACTAGCGGACACTTGCACTATGTAGGTTACCTAGCGGGCACTTGGACTATGTAGGTTAACTAGCAGGCCCTTGGACTATCTAGGTTACCTAGAAGGCACTTGGACTATGTAGGTTAACTAGCGGGCACTTGCACTCGCTAGGTTACCTACCGGGCACTTGGACTATGTACCTTCCCTAGCGGGCACTTGGACTATCTATGTTAACTAGCGGGCACTGGACTATGTAGGTTACCTAGCGGGCACTTGGACTATATAGTTTCCCTAGTGGGCACTTGGACTATCTAGGTTAACGAATGGGCACTTGGACTATGCAGGTAACCTAGCGGGCTCTTAGACTGTCTAGGTTACCTAGCGGGCCCTTGGACTATGTAGGTTACCTAGAAGGCACTTGGATTATGAGGGATCCCTAGCGGGCACTTGGACTATCTAGGTTAACTAGCGGGCACTTGCATTATGTAGGTTAACTAGCGGACACTTGCACGATCTAGGTTAACTAGCGGGCCCTTGCACTATGTAGGTTAACTAGCGGGTCAATGGATTATGTAGGTTTACTAGCAGGCACTAGGACTATCTAGGTTAACTAGTGGGCACTTGGACTATGTAGTTTCCCTAGCGGGCATTTGGACAATTTAGGTTACCTAGCGGGCACTTGGACTATGTAGGTTACCTAGCGGGCACATGTACTATCTAGGTTACCTAGCAGGCACTTTGACTATCTAGGTTAACTAGCGGGCACTTGGACTATGTAGGGTAACTATCGGGCACTTGGACTGTCTAGGTTACCTAGCGGACACTTGGATTATCTAGGTTAACGAACGGGCACTTGGACTATGTAGGTTACCTAGCCGCCACTTGGACTATCTAGGTTAGCTAACAGGCACTTGGACTATCTAGGTTCCCTAGCGGGCACTTGTACTATCTAGGTTACCTAGCTGGCACTTGGACTATGTAGGTCAACTAGCGGGCCCTTGGACTATCTAGGTTAGCTAACGGGCACTTGGACTATGTAGGTTCCTTAGCGGTCACGTGGACTATGTAGGCTCCCTAGAAGGCACTTGGACTATGTAGGTTAATTAGCGGGCACTTGGACTATCCAGGTTACCAGGCGGCACTTGGACTATGCAGGTTACCCAGTGGGCACTTGGACTATCTAGGTTAACGAACGGACACTTGGACTATGTAGGTTAGCTATCAGGCACTTGGACTATCTAGGTTACCTAGCAGTCACTTGGACTATGTAGGTTACCTAGCAGACACTTGGTAGATTTTGGTTAACTAGCAGGCACTTGGACTATCTAGGTTAACTAGCGGGCCCTTGGACTATCTAGGTTTACTAGCGGGCACTTGGACTATCTAGGTTAACTAGCGGGCACTTGGACTATGTAGTTTCCCTAGCGGGCATTTGGATTACTTAGGTTACCTAGTGGGCACTTGGACTATGTAGGTTACCTAGCGGGCACTTGGACTACGTAGGTTAACTAGAATGCACTTGGACTATCAAGGTTACCTAGTGGGCCCTTGGACTATGTAGGATACCAGCGGGCACTTGGACTGTCTAGGTTACCTAGCGCG
The DNA here is from genome assembly GCF_050624435.1 of Tenrec ecaudatus. Lineage (NCBI taxonomy): Eukaryota > Metazoa > Chordata > Mammalia > Afrosoricida > Tenrecidae > Tenrec > Tenrec ecaudatus. The sequence continues at coordinate 1,069,171 of NW_027459473.1, forward strand.
CACTTTGACTATCTTGGTTAACTAGCAGACCTTGGACTATGTAGGTTAACTAGCGGGCCCTTGGAGTATGTAGGTTCCCTAACGGGCACTTGGACTATGTAGGTTCCCTATCGGGTAATTGGACTGTCTAGGTTAACTAGGGTGCAATTGGACTGTCTAGGTTACCTAGTGGGCACTTGGACTATATACGTTCCCTAGCGGGCACTTGGGCTATCTACGTTACCTAGCGGGCACTTGGACGATGTAGGTTAACGAACGGGCACGTGGACTATGTAGTTTACCCAGCAGGCAGTTGGACTATGTATGTTAACTAGCGGGCACTTGGACTATCTAGGTTACCTACGGGCACTTGGACTATGTACGTTCCCTAGCGGGCACTTGGGCTATCTACGTTACCTAGTGGGCACTTGGACTATGGAGGTTAACGAACGGGCACTTAGACTATGTAGGTAACCTAGTGGTCAATTGGACTGTCTAGGTTACCTAGCGGGAACTGGGACTATGTAGGTTAACTAGCGAGCACTTGGACTATCTAGGTTAACTAGCGGGCCCTTGGTCTATGTAGGTTAACTACCAGGCCTTTAGACTATGTAAGTTAACTAGAGGGCACTTTGATGATCCTGGTTAACCAGCGGGCACTTGGACTATCTAGGTTAACTAGCGGGCACTTGGACTATGTAGGTTAACTAGCGGGCACTTGGACTATCTAGGTTACCTAGCGGGCCCTTGGACTATGTAGGTTACCTAGAAGGCACTTGGATTATGACGGATACCTAGCGGGCACTTGGACTATCTAGGTTAACTAGAGGGCTCTTGGACTATGTAGGTTCCCTAGCGGGCATTTGGACTATATAGGTTACCTAGCGGGCACTTGGACTATGTAGGTTACCTAGCAGGCACTGCACTATCTAGGTTAACTAGCGGGCACTTGGATTATCTAGGTTAACTAACGGGCACTTGGACTATGTATGTTCCAGAGCGGGCAATTGGACTATGTAGGTTCCCTAGCGGGCACTTGGACTATCTAGGTTCCCTAAAGGGCACTTGGACTATCTAGGTTACCGAACGGGCACTTGGACTATCTAGGTTACCTAGCGGGCACATGGACTATGTAGGTTAACTAGCGGAAAATTGGACGATCTAGGTTAACTAGCGGACACTTGCACTATGTAGGTTACCTAGCGGGCACTTGGACTATCTAGGTTAACTAGCGGGCACTTTGACTATGTAGGTTAACTAGCGGACACTTGCACTATGTAGGTTACCTAGCGGGCACTTGGACAATGTAGGTTAACTAGCAGGCCCTTGGACTATCTAGGTTACCTACCAGGCACTTGGACTATGTAGGTTAACTAGCGGGCACTTGCACTCTCTAGGTTACCTAGCGGACACTTGGACTATGTACCTTCCCTAGCGGGCACTTGGACTATCTATGTTAACTAGCGGGCACTTGGACAATCTAGGTTAACGAACGGGCACTTGGACTATGTAGGTAACCTAGCGGGCACTTGGACTGTCTAGGTTACCTAGCGGGCACTTTGACTATCTAGGTTAACTAGCAGACCTTGGACTATGTAGGTTAACTAGCGGGCCCTTGGACTATGTAGGTTAACTAGCGGGCACTTGGACTATCTAGGTTACCTAGCGGGCCCTTGGACTATGTAGGTTACCTAGAAGGCACTTGGATTATGACGGATACCTAGCGGGCACTTGGACTATCTAGGTTAACTAGCGGGCACTTGGACTATGTAGGTTAACTAGCGGACACTTTCACGATCTAGGTTAACTAGCGGGCCCTTGCACTATGTAGGTTAACTAGCGGACCCATGGATTATGTAGGTTTACTAGGAGGCACTTGGACTATCTAGGTTAACTAGCGGGCACTTGGACTATGTAGTTTCCTTAGCGGGCATTTGGACTATTTAGGTTACCTAGCAGGCACTTGGACTATGTAGGTTACCTAGCAGGCACTTGGACTATCTAGATTACCTAGCAGGCACTTTGACAATCTAGCTTAACTAACGGGCACTTGGACTATGTAGGGTAACTATCGGGCACTTGGACTGTCTAGGTTACCTAGCGGACACTTGGATTATCTAGGTTAACGAACGGGCACTTGGACTATGTAGGTTACCTAGCCGCCACTTGGACTATCTAGGTTAGCTAACAGGCACTTGGACTATCTAGGTTCCCTAGCGGGCACTTGTACTATCTAGGTTACCTAGCTGGCACTTGGACTATGTAGGTCAACTAGCGGGCCCTTGGACTATCTAGGTTAGCTAACGGGCACTTGGACTATGTAGGTTCCTTAGCGGTCACGTGGACTATGTAGGCTCCCTAGAAGGTACTTGGACTATGTAGGTTAATTAGCGGGCACTTGGACTATCCAGGTTACCAGGCGGCACTTGGCCTATGCAGGTTACCCAGTGGGCACTTGGACTATCTAGGTTAACGAACGGACACTTGGACTATGTAGGTTAGCTATCAGGCACTTGGACTATCTAGGTTACCTAGCAGTCACTTGGACTATGTAGGTTACCTAGCAGACACTTGGTAGATTTAGGTTAACTAGCAGGCACTTGGACTATCTAGGTTAACTAGCGGGCCCTTGGACTATCTAGGTTTACTAGCGGGCACTTGGACTATCTAGGTTAACTAGCGGGCACTTGGACTATGTAGTTTCCCTAGCGGGCATTTGGATTACTTAGGTTACCTAGTGGGCACTTGGACTATGTAGGTTACCTAGCGGGCACTTGGACTACGTAGGTTAACTAGAATGCACTTGGATTATCAAGGTTACCTAGCGGGCCCTTGGACTATGTAGGATACCAGCGGGCACTTGGACTGTCTAGGTTACCTAGCGCGCACTTTGACTATCTTGGTTAACTAGCAGACCTTGGACTATGTAGGTTAACTAGCGGGCCCTTGGAGTATGTAGGTTCCCTAACGGGCACTTGGACTATGTAGGTTCCCTATCGGGTACTTGGACTGTCTAGGTTAACTAGGGTGCAATTGGACTGTCTAGGTTACCTAGTGGGCACTTGGACTATATACGTTCCCTAGCGGGCACTTGGGCTATCTACGTTACCTAGCTGGCGCTTTGACTATGTAGGTAAACTAGCGGGCCCATGGATTATGTAGGTTTACTAGGGGGCACTTGGACTATCTAGGTTAACTAGCGGGCACTTGGACTATGTAGTTTCCCTAGCGGGCATTTGGACAATTTAGGTTACCTTGCGGGCACTTGGACTATGTAGGTTAAGTAACGGGCACTTGGACTATGTAGGGTAACTAGCAGGCACTTGGACTGTCTAGATTACCTAACAGGCACTTGGATTATCTAGGTTAACGAACGGGCACTTGGAGTATGTAGGTTACCTAGCCGCCACTAGGACTATCTAGGTTAGCTAACCGGCACTTGGACTATCTAGGTTCCCTAGTGGGCACTTGTACTATCTAGGTTACCTAGCTGGCTCTTGGACTATGTAGGTCAACTAGCGGGCCCTTGGACTATCTAGGTTAGCTAACGGGCACTTGGACTATGTATGTTCCAGAGCGGACACTTGGATTATGTAGGTTGCCTAGCGGGCATTTAGACTATGTAGGTTTCCTTGCGGGCATTTGGACTATGTAGGTTACCTAGCGAGCACTTGGACTATGTAGGTTCCCTAACGGGCACTTGGACTATGTAGGTTCCCTAGCGGTCACGTGGACTATATAGGCTACCTAGAAGGCACTTGGACTATGTAGGTTAACTAGCGGACACTTGGACTATCCAGGTTACCAAGCAGGCACTTGGACTATGTAGGTTACCCAATGGGCAATTGGACTATCTACGTTAACGAACGGACACTTGGACTATGTAGGTGAGCTCTCAGGAACTTGGAATATCTAGGTTACCTAGCAGGCACTTGGACTATGTAGATTACCTAGCGGACACTTGGACGATTTAGGTTAACTAGCGGGCACTTGGACTATCTAGGTTAACTAGCAGGCCCTTGGACAATCTAGGTTTACTAGCGGGCACTTGGTCTATCTAGGTTACCTAGCAGGCACTTGGATTATGAAGGATCCCTAGCGGGCAATTGGACTATCTAGGTTACCTAGCTGGCACTTGGAGAATGTAGGTTAACTAGGGGGCACTAGGACTATGTAGGTTACCTAGCGGGCCCTTGGAATATCTAGGTTACCTAGCGGGGATTTGAACTATGCAGATTCCCTAGCGGGTGTTTGGACTGTATCGATAATCTAGCGGGTACTTAGACTTTGTAGGTTACCTAGCGGGCACTTGGACTATCTAGGTTACCTAGCTGGCACATGAACTATCTACGTTACCTAGCCGGTACTTGGAGTATGTAGGTTACCTAACGGGCTGTTGGACTATCTAGGTTACCTAGCGGGCACTGGGACTATCTAGGTTAACTAACGGGCACTTGGACTATGTAGGTTCCGTAGTGGGCCCTTGGACTATGTAAGTTCCCTAGCATGCACTTGGACTATGTGGGTTCCCTAGCGGGCATTTGGACTATCTAGGTTACCTAACGGTCACTTAGACTATGTAGGTTCCCTAGCGGGCACTTGGATTATGTAGGTTCCCTATTGGGCACTGGGACTATGTAGGTTAACTAGCGGGCACTTGGACTATGTACGTTACCTAGCGAGCACTTGGATATGTACGTTTCCTAGCGGATACTTGGACTAGATAGGTTCCCCAGCGGGCATTGGTCTATCTACTTTAACTAGCGAGCACTTGGACTATCGTGGTTAACTTGCGGGCATATGGACTATTAGTGCCCCTAGCGGGCATATGGACCATATTGGTTACCTAGCGGGCATATGGACTATGTAGGTTAACGAACGGGCACTTGGACTATGTAGGTAACCTAGTGGTCACTTGAAATGTCTAGGTTGCCTAGCGGGCCCTTGGACTATGTAGGTTACCTAGTGGGCACTTGGACGATCTAGGTTAACTAGCGGGTAATTGGACTATGTAGGTTAACTAGCAGCACTTGGACTATCTACGTTAACTAGCGGGCCCTTGGACTATGTAGATTCCCTAGTGGGCACTTGGACTATGTATGTTCCAGAGCGGGCACATGGACTATGTAGGTTCCCTAGCAGTCACTTGGACTATGTAGGTTCCAGAGCGGGCACTTAGACTATCTAGGTTCCCTAGCGGGCACTTGTAGTATGTAGGTTAATTAGCGGACCCTTGGACGATCTAGGTTACCTAGAGGGTACTTGGATTATGTAGTTTAACTAGCGGGCCCTTGAACTATGTAGATTAACTAGCGGGCCCTTGGACTATCTAGGTTACCTAGCGGGCACTTGGACTATGTAGGTTAACTAGCGGGCACTTGCACTATCTAGCTTACCAAACGAGCATTTGGACTATGTAGGTAACCTAGCGGGCACTTGGAGAGTCTAGGTTACCTAGCGGGCACTTGGACTTCTAGGTTAACGAACGGGCACTCGGACTATGTATGTTGCATAGCGGGCAATTGGACTATCTAGGTTAGGTAACGGGCACTTGGACTATCTAGATTTCTTAGCGGGCACTTGGATTATCTAGGTCATCTAGAGGGCACTTGGACTATCTAGGTTAGGTAACGGGCACTTGGACTATCTAGGTTTCTTAGCGGGTACTTGGACTATGTAGATTAACTAGTGGGCCCTTGAACTATGTAGAATAACTAGCGGCACTTGGACTATCTACGTTAACTAGCGGGCGCTTGGACTATGTAGATACCCTAGCGGGCATTTGGACTATATAGATAACCTAGCGGGCACTTTGACTTTGTAGGTTACCTAGCGGCACATGGACTATCTAAGTTACCTAGCTGGCACTTGAACTATCTACGTTATAGCGGGATCTTGGAGTATGTAGGTTACCTAGCGGGCTGTTGGACTATCTAGGTTACCAAGCGGGCACTTGGACTATCTAGGTTAACTAACGGGCACTTGGACTGTGTAGGTTCCCTAGCGGGCCCTTGGACTATGTAAGTTCCCTAGCGGGCACTTGGACTATGTGGGTTCCCTAGCGGGCATTTGGACTATCTAGGTTACCTAACGGTCACTTAGACTATGTAGGTTCCCTAGCGGTCACTTGGATTATGTAGATTCCCTATTGGGCACTGGGACTATGTAGGTTAACTAGCGGGCACTTGGACTATGTACGTTACCTAGCGAGCACTTGGATATGTACGTTTCCTAGCGGATACTTGGACTAGATAGGTTCCCCAGCGGGCATTGGTCTATCTAGGTTAACTAGCGAGCACTTGGACTATCGTGGTTAACTTGCGGGCATATGGACTATTAGTGCCCCTAGCGGGCATATGGACCATATTGGTTACCTAGCGGGCATATGGACTATGTAGGTTAATGAACGGGCACTTGGACTATGTAGGTAACCTAGTGGTCACTTGAAATGTCTAGGTTGCCTAGCGGGCCCTTGGACTATGTAGGTTACCTAGTGGGCACTTGGACGATCTAGGTTAACTAGCGGGTAATTGGACTATGTAGGTTAACTAGCAGCACTTGGACTATCTACGTTAACTAGCGGGCCCTTGGACTATGTAGATTCCCTAGCGGGCACTTGGACTATGTATGTTCCAGAGCGGGCACATGGACTATGTAGGTTCCCTAGCAGTCACTTGGACTATGTAGGTTCCAGAGCGGGCACTTAGACTATCTAGGTTCCCTAGCGGGCACTTGTAGTATGTAGGTTAATTAGCGGACCCTTGGACGATCTAGGTTACCTAGAGGGTACTTGGATTATGTAGTTTAACTAGCGGGCCCTTGAACTATGTAGATTAACTAGCGGGCCCTTGGACTATCTAGGTTACCTAGCGGGCACTTGGACTATGTAGGTTAACTAGCGGGCACTTGCACTATCTAGCTTACCAAACGAGCATTTGGACTATGTAGGTAACCTAGCGGACACTTGGAGAGTCTAGGTTACCTAGCGGGCACTTGGACTTCTAGGTTAACGAACGGGTACTCGGACTATGTATGTTGCATAGCGGGCAATTGGACTATCTAGGTTAGGTAACGGGCACTTGGACTATCTAGATTTCTTAGCGGGCACTTGGATGATCTAGGTCATCTAGAGGGCACTTGGACTATCTAGGTTAGGTAACGGGCACTTGGACTATCTAGGTTTCTTAGCGGGTACTTGGACTATGTAGATTAACTAGTGGGCCCTTGAACTATGTAGAATAACTAGCGGCACTTGGACTATCTACGTTAACTAGCGGGCGCTTGGACTATGTAGATACCCTAGCGGGCATTTGGACTATATAGATAACCTAGCGGGCACTTTGACTTTGTAGGTTACCTAGCGGCACATGGACTATCTAAGTTACCTAGCTGGCACTTGAACTATCTACGTTATAGCGGGATCTTGGAGTATGTAGGTTACCTAGCGGGCTGTTGGACTATCTAGGTTACCAAGCGGGCACTTGGACTATCTAGGTTAACTAACGGGCACTTGGACTGTGTAGGTTCCCTAGCGGGCCCTTGGACTATGTAAGTTCCCTAGCGGGCACTTGGACTATGTGGGTTTCCTGGCGGGCATTTGGACTTTCTAGGTTACCTAACGGGCACTTGGACTATGTACGTTCCCTAGCGGGCACTTAGATTATGTAGGTTCCCTATCGGGCACTTGGACTAGGTAGAATAACAAGAGGGCATTTGGACTATGTAGGTTACCTAGCGGGAACTTGGACTATGTAGGTTCTCTATCGGGCACTAGGAAAATGTAGGTTAACTAGGGGGCACTAGGACTATGTAGGTTACCTAGCGGGCATTTGGACTATGTAGGCTCCCTAGCGGTCATTTGGACTATATAGATTAACTAGCAGGCACTTAGACTTTGTTGGTTACCTAGCGGGCACTTGGACTATCAAGGTTACCTAGCTGGCACTTGAACTATCTACGTTACCTAGCGGGTACTTGGAGTATGTAGGTTACCTACCGGGCTGTTGGACTATCTAGGTTACCAAGCGGGCACTTGGACTATCTAGGTTAACTAATGGGCACTTGGACTGTGTAGGTTCCCTAGCGGGCCCTTGGACTATGTAAGTTCCCTAGCGGGCACTTGGACTATGTGGGTTTCCTGGCGGGCATTTGGACTTTCTAGTTTACCTAAAGGGCACTTGGACTATGTACGTTCCCTAGCGGGCACTTGGATAATGTAGGTTCCCTATCGGGCACTTGGACTATGTAGAATAAGTAGAGGGCATTTGGACTATGTAGGTTACCGAGCGGGCCCTTGGACTATGTAGGTTCCCTATCGGGCACTTGGAAAATGTAGGTTAACTAGGGGGCGTTAGGACTATGTAGGTTACCTAGCGGGCCCTTAGACTATCTAGGTTACCTAGCGGGCATTTGGACTATTTAGGCTCCCTAGCGGTCATTTGGACTTTATAGATTACCTAGCGGGCACTTAGACTTTGTAGGTTACCTAGCGGGCACTTGGACTATCTAGGTTACCTAGCTGGCACTTGAACTATCTACGTTAACTAGCGGGTACTTGGAGTATGTAGGTTACCTACCGGGCTGATGGACTATCTAGGTTACCTAGCGGGCACTTGGACTATCTAGGTTAACTAACGGGCACTTGGACTATGTAGGTTCCCTAGTGGGCCCTTGGACTATGTAAGTTCCCTAGCGTGCACTTGGACTATGTGGGTTTCCTAGCGGACATTTGGACTATCTAGGATACCTAACGGGCACTTGGACTATGTAGGTTCCCTAGCGGGCACTTGGATTATGTAGGTTCCCTATCGGGCACTTGGACTATGTAGGTTAACTAGCGGGCATTTGGACTATGTAGGTTACCTAGCGGGCACTTGGACTATTTAGGTTCCCTATCGGGCACTTGGAGAATGTAGGTTAACTAGGGGGCACTAGGACAATGTAGGTTACCTACGGGCCCTTGGACTATCTAGGTTACCTAGGGGGAACCTGGACTATGTAGGTTAACAAGTGGGCACTTGGACTATCTAGGTAACCTAGCAGGCACTTGGACTATGTAGGTTAACTAGCGGGCACTTGGACTATGTATGTTTCCTAGCGGGTACTTGGACTAGATAGGTTCCCTAGCGGGCACTTTATCTATCTAGGTTTACTAGCAGGCACTTGGACTATCTAGGTTAACTAGCGGGCACTAGGACTATGTAGTTTCCCTAGCGGGCATTTGGACTATTTAGGTTACCTAGCGGGCACTTGGACTATGTAGGTTACCTAGCAGGCACTTTGACTATCTAGGTTAACTAACGGGCACTTGGACTATGTAGGTTAACTAGCGGTCACTTGGACTGTCTAGGTTACCTAGCGGGCACTTGTATTATCTAGGTTAACGAACGGGCACTTGGACTATGTAGGTTACTTAGCCGCCACTTGCACTATCTAGGTTATCTAACAGGCACTTGGACTATCTAGGTTCCCTAGCGGGCACTTGTACTATCTAGGTTACTTAGCTGGCACTTGGACTATGTAGGTCAACTAGCGGGCCCTTGGATTATCTAGGTTAGCAAACGGGCACTTAGATTATGTAGGTTAACTACCGGGCACTTAGACTATGTAGGCTAACTAGGGGACCCTTGGACGATCTAGGTTACCTAGTGGGTACTTGAACTATCTAGGTTAACTAGCGGGCACTTGCAGTATCTAGGTTATCTAGCGGGCACTTGGACTATGTACGTTCCCTAGCGGGGACTTGGACTATCTAGGTTAACTAGCGGGCACTTGGACTATCAAGGATATCTAGCGGACACTTGCACTATGGAGGTTACCTAGCAGGCACTTGGACTATCTAGGTTAACTAATGGGCACTAGGACTATCTAGGTTAACTAGCGGGCACTTGGATTATGAAGGATCCCTAGCGGGCACTTGGACTATGTAGGTTAACTAGCGGACACTTGCTTGATCTAGGTTAACTAGCGGGCCCTTGCACTATGTAGGTTAACTAGCGGGCCCATGGATTATGTAGGATTACTAGCAGGCACTTGGACTATCTAGGTTAACTAGCGGGCACTTGGACTATGTAGTTTCCCTAGCGGGCATTTGGACTATTTAGGTTACCAAGCAGGCACTTGGACTATGTAGGTTACCTAGCGAGCACTTGGACTATCTAGGTTACCTAGCAGGCACTTTGACTATCTAGGTTAACTAACGGGCACTTGGACTATGTAGGTTGCATAGAGGGCACTTGGATTATGTAGGTTCCCTATCGGGCACTTGGACTATGTAGGTTAACTGGCGGTCACTTGGACTGTCTAGGTTACCTAGCGGGCACTTGTATTATCTAGGTTAACGAACGGGCACTTGGACTATGTAGGTTACCTAGCCGCCACTTGCACTATCTAGGTTAGCTAACAGGCACTTGGACTATCTAGGTTCCCTAGCGGGCACTTGTACTATCTAGGTTACCTAGCTGGCACTTGGACTATGTAGGTCAACTAGCGGGCCCTTGGACTATCTAGGTTAGCCAACGGGCACTTAGATTATGTAGGTTAACTAGCGGGAACTTGGACTATGTAGGCTAACTAGGGGGCCCTTGGACGATCTAGGTTACCTAGCGGATACTTGAACTATCTAGGTTAACTAGCTGGCATTTGCAGTATCTAGGTTACCTAGCGGGCACTTGGACTATGTACGTTCCCTAGCGGGGACTTGGACTATCTAGGTTAACTAGCGGGCACTTGGACTATCTAGGATAAGTAGCGGACACTTGCACTATTTAGGTTACCTAGCAGGCACTTGGACTATCTAGGTTAACTAGCGGGCACTTGGACTATGTAGGTCAACTAGCGGGCCCTTGGACTATCTAGGTTAGCCAACGGGCACTTAGATTGTGTAGGTTAACTAGCGGGCACTTGGAATATATAGGTTAAGTAGCGGACACTTGCACTATGAAGGTTAACTAGCGGGCCCATGGACTATGTAGGTTTACTAGCGGGCCCTTGGATTATCTAGGTTCCCTAAAGGGCACTTGGACTATCTAGGTTACCGAACGGGCACTTGGACTATCTAGGTTACCTAGCAGGAACTTGGACTATGTAGGCTAACTAGGGGGCCCTTGGACTATCTAGGTTAACTAGCGTGGACTTGGACTATGTAGGTTCCTTAGCGGGCAGTTGGACTATCTAGGTTGCCTAGAGGCACTTGGACGATATAGGTTAACTAGCGTGCCCTTGGAATATCTAGGTTACGTTGCGGGCACTTGGTATATAGGTTAACTAGTTTGCACTTGGACTATGTAGGTTAACTAGAGGACACTTGGACTATCTAGGTTAACTAGTGGGCCCTTGGACTATGTAACTTAACTAGCAGGCACTTGGATAATCTAGGTTAACTAGCGGGCACTTGGAAGATCTAGGTTACCTAGCGGGCACTTGGACTATGTAGGATCCCTATCGGACATTTGGACTACTTAGGTTACCTAGCGGGCACTTGGACTATCTAGGTTAACTAGCGGGCACTTGGACTATCTAGGTCAACTAGTGGGCCCTTGTACTATGTAGGTTAACTAGCAAGCACTTGGACTATCTAGGTTAACTAGCTGACCTTGGACTCTGTAGGTTAACTAGCGGGCCTTTGGACTATGTAGGTAAACTAGTGGGCACTTGGATGATCTAGGTTAACTAGAGGGCACTTGGACTATCTAGGTTAACTAGCGTGCACTTGGACTATCTAGGTTAACTAGCGGGCACTTGGATGATCAATGTTAACTAGCGGGCACTTGGACTATCTAGGTTAGCTAATGGGCACATGGACTAAGTACGTCCCGTAGTGGGCACTTGGACTATCTAGGTTACCTAGCAGACACTTAGACTATTAAGGTTCCCTAGCGGGCACTTGGATTATCTAGGTTACCCAGCAGGCACTTGGACTATGTAGGTCAACTAGCGGGCCCTTGGACTATCTAGGTTAGCTAACTGGCACGTGGACTATGTAGGTTAACTAGCGGACACTTGCACGATCTAGGTTAGCTAGCGGGCTCTTGCACTATGTAGGTTAACTAGCGGGCCCATTGACTATGTAGGTTAACTAGTGGGCACTTAGACGATATAGGTTAACTAGCGGGCACTTGGATTATCTAGGTTAGCTAGCGGGCTCTTGCACTATGTAGGTTAACTAGCGGACACTTGCTTGATCTAGGTTAACTAGCGGGCCCTTGCACTATGTAGGTTAACTAGCGGGCCCATGGATTATGTAGGTTTACTAGCAGGCACTTGGACTATCTAGGTTAACTAGCGGGCACTTGGACTATGTAGTTTCCCTAGCGGGCATTTGGACTATTTAGTTTACCAAGCGGGCACTTGGACTATGTAGGTTGCCTAGCGAGCACTTGGACTATCTAGGTTACCTAGCAGGCACTTTGACTATCTAGGTTAACTAACGGGCACTTGGACTATGTAGGTTGCCTAGAGGGCACTTGGATTATGTAGGTTCCCTATCGGGCAATTGGACTATGTAGGTTAACTGGCGGTCACTTGGACTGTCTAGGTTACCTAGCGGGCACTTGTATTATCTAGGTTAACGAACGGGCACTTGGACTATGTAGGTTACCTAGCCGCCACTTGCACTATCTAGCTTAGCTAACAGGCACTTGGACTATCTAGGTTCCCTAGCGGGCACTTGTACTGTCTAGGTTACCTAGCTGGCACTTGGACTATGTAGGTCAACTAGCGGGCCCTTGGACTATCTAGGTTAGCCAACGGGCACTTAGATTATGTAGGTTAACTAGCGGGAACTTGGACTATGTAGGCTAACTAGGGGGCCCTTGGACGATCTAGGTTACCTAGCGGGTACTTGAACTACCTAGGTTAACTAGCGGGCACTTGCAGTATCTAGGTTACCTAGAGGGCACTTGGACTATGTACGTTCCCTAGCGGGGACTTGGACTATCTAGGTTAACTAGTGGGCACTTGGACTATCTAGGATAACTAGCGGACACTTGAACTATGTAGGTTACCTAGCAGGCACTTGGACTATGTAGGTCAACTAGCGGGCCCTTGGACTATCTAGGTTAGCCAACGGGCACTTAGATTGTGTAGGTTAACTAGCCGGCACTTGGAATATATAGGTAAAGTAGCGGACACTTGCACTATGAAGGTTAACTAGCGGGCCCATGGACTATGTAGGTTTACTAGCGGGCCCTTGGATTATCTAGGTTCCCTAAAGGGCACTTGGACTATCTAGGTTACCGAACGGGCACTTGGACTATCTAGGTTACCTAGCGAGAACTTGGACTATGTAGGCTAACTAGGGGGCCCTTGGACTATCTAGGTTAACTAGCGTGGACTTGGACTATGTAGGTTCCTTAGCGGGCACTTGGACTATCTAGGTTGCCTAGAGGCACTTGGACGATATAGGTTAACTAGCATGCCCTTGGAATATCTAGGTTACGTAGCGGTCACTTGGTATATAGGTTAACTAGTTTGCACTTGGACTATGTAGGTTAACTAGAGGAAACTTGGACTATCTAGGTTAACTAGTGGGCCCTTGGACTATGTAACTTAACTAGCAGGCACTTGGACAATCTAGGTTAACTAGCGGGCACTTGGAAGATCTAGGTTAACTAGCGGGCACTTGGACTGTCAAAGTGAACAAGTGAACCCTTGGACAAGGTAGGTTGCCTAACGGGCACTTTGAATATCTAGGTTACATAGCAGGCACTTGGACTATGTAGTTTAACTAGCGAGCACTTGGACTCTAGTTATCTAGCGGACACTTGGACTATCTAGGTTACCTAGCGGGCCCTTGGGCTATGTAGGTTTCCTAGTTGGACCTTGGACTATCTAGGTTAACGAACGGGCACTTGGACAATGTAGGTTACCTAGCGGGCACTTGGACTATGTAGGATACCTATCGGACATTTGGACTACTTAGGTTACCTAGCAGGCACTTGGACTATCTAGGTTAACTAGCGGGCACTTGGACTATCTAGGTCAACTAGTGGGCCCTTGTACTATGTAGGTTAACTAGCGAGCACTTGGACTATCTAGGTTAACTAGCGGACCTTGGACTCTGTAGGTTAACTAGCGGGCTTTTGGGCTATGTAGGTTAACTAGTGGGCACTTGGATGATCTAAGTTAACTAGAGGGCACTTGGACTATCTAGGTTAACTAGCGTGCACTTGGACTATCTAGGTTAACTAGCGGGCACTTGGATGATCAATGTTAACTAGCGGGCACTTGGACTATCTAGGTTAGCTAACGGGCACATGGACTAAGTACGTCCCGTAGTGGGCACTTGGACTATCTAGGTTACCTAGCAGGCACTTAGACTATGATGGTTCCCTAGCGGGCACTTGGATTATCTAGGTTACCCAGCTGGCACTTGGACTATGTAGGTCAACTAGCGGGCCCTTGGACTACCTAGGTTAGCTAACTGGTACGTGGACTATGTAGGTTAACTAGCGGACACTTGCACGATCTAGGTTAGCTAGCGGGCTCTTGCACTATGTAGGTTAACTAGCGGGCCCATTGACTATGTAGGTTAATTAGTGGGCACTTGGACGATATAGGTTAACTAGCGGGCACTTGGATTATCTAGGTTAGCTAGCGGGCTCTTGCACTATGTTGGTTAACTAGCGGGCCCATTGACTATGTAGGTTAACTAGCGGGCACTTGGACTATCTAGGGTAACTTGCGGGCACTTGGACGATATAGGTTAACTAGCCGGCACTTGGATTATCTAGGTTACCTAGGGGGAATTGGACTATGTAGATTCCCTATCGGGCACTTGGACTATGTAGGTTAACTAGCGGAAATTTGGACTATCTAGGTTAGCTAATGGGCAATTGGACTATCAAGGTTACCTAACGGGCACTTGGACTATATAGATAACCTAGCGGGCACTTAGACTTTGTAGATTACCTAGCGGGCACTTTGACTATCTAGGTTACCTAAATGGCACTTGAACTATCTACGTTGCCTAGCGGGTTCTTGGAGTATGTAGGTTACCTAGCGGGCTGTAGGACTATCTAGGTTACCTAGCGGGCACTTGGACTATCTAGGTTAACTAACGGGCACTTGGACTATGTAGGTTCCTTATCGGGCACTTGGACTAGGTAGGTTCCCTAGCGGGCACTTGGTCTATCTAGGTTAACTAGCGGGCACTTGGAGTATCTAGGTTAACTAGCGAGCACTTGGACTATCTAGGATAACTAGCGGGCACTTGGACTATTAGGGTCCCTAGCGGGCATTTGGACTATATAGGTTACCTAGAGGGCACTTGGACTATGTAGGTTAACGAACAGGCACTTGGACTATGTATGTAACCTAGTGGTCACTTGAACTGTCTAGGTTACCTAGCGGGCACTTCGACTATGTAGGTTAACTAGCGGGCCCTTGGACGATGTAGGTTAACTAGCGGGCCCTTGGACTATGTAGGTTAACTAGCGGGCCCTTGGACTATGTAGGTTAACTAGCGTGCACTTGGACGATCTAGGTTAACTAGCGGGTACTTGGACTTTGTAGGTTAACTAGCGGCACTTGGACTATCTACGTTAACTAGCGGGCCTTTGGACTATGTAGAATCCCTAGCGGGCACTTGGACTATGTATGTTCCAGAGCGGGCACTTCGACTATGTAGGTTCCCTAGCAGGCACTTGGACTATGTAGGTTCCAGAGCGGGCACTTGGACTATCTAGGTTCCCTTGCGGGCACTCGGACTATGTAGGTTAATTAGCGGACACTTGCACTATCTAGGTTAACTAGCGGGTCCTTGCATTATGTAGGTTAACTAGCGGGCACTTGGACTATGTAATTTCCCTAGTGGGCATTTGGACTATTTAGGTTACCAAGCTGGCACTTGGACTATGTAGGTTACCTAGCGAGCACTTGGACTATCTAGGTTACCTAGCAGGCACTTTGACTATCTAGGTTAACTAACGGGCACTTGGACTATCAAAGTTAACAAGCGAGCCCTTGGACTATGTAGGTTAACTAGCGGGCCCTTGGACTATCTAGGTTACCTAGATAGCACTTGGATTATATAGGTTCCCTAGCAGGCACTTGGACTATCTATGTTAACGAACGGGCACTTGGACTATGCAGGTAACGTAGCGGGCACTTGGACTGTCTAGGTTACATAGCGGGCACTTGGACTGTCTAGGTTACATAGCGGGCTCTTGGACTTCTAGGTTAACGAACGGGCACTTGGACTATGTAGGTTGCCTAGCGGGCACTTGGACTATCTAGGTTAGGTAACGGGCACTTGGACTATCTAGGTTACCTAGCGGGAACTTGGACTATCTAGGTTGCCTAGCAGGCACTTGGATTATGACGGATCCCTAGCGGGCACTTGGACTATCTAGGTTACCTAGCGGGCACTTGGACTATGTACGTCCCCTAGTGGGCACTTGGACTATCTAGTTTAACTAATGGGCACTAGGACTATCTAGGTTAACTAGCGGGCACTTGGATTATGAAGGATCCCTAGCGGGCACTTGGACTATGTAGGTTAACTAGCGGACACTTGCTTGATCTAGTTTAACTAGCGGGCCCTTGCACTATGTAGGTTAATTAGCGGGCCCATGGATTATGTAGGTTTACTAGCAGGCACTTGGACTATCTAGGTTTACTAGCGGGCACTTGGA
This sequence comes from Tenrec ecaudatus, assembly GCF_050624435.1. Taxonomy (NCBI): domain Eukaryota; kingdom Metazoa; phylum Chordata; class Mammalia; order Afrosoricida; family Tenrecidae; genus Tenrec; species Tenrec ecaudatus. Next base: position 1,085,784 of record NW_027459473.1, read on the forward strand.
CTATTTAGGTTTCCTAGCGGGCACTTGGATTACCTAGGTTAACGAACGGGCACTTGGACTATGTAGGTTACCTAGCCGCCACTTGGACTATCTAGGTTAGCGAACAGGCACTTGGACTATCTAGGTTCCCTAGCGGGCACTTGTACTATCTAGATTACCTAGCTGGCACTTGGACTATGTAGGTCAACCAGCTGGCCCTTGGACAATCTAGGTTAGCTAACAGGCACTTAGATTATGTAGGTTAACTAGCGGGCCCTTGGACTATGTAGGTTTACTTGCGGGCCTTGGATTATCTAGGTTCCCTAAAGGGCACTTGTACTATTTGGTTACCGAAAAGGCACTTGTACTATCTAGGTTACCTAGCGGGCACTTGGACTATGTAGGCTAACTAGGGGGCACTTGGACTATCTAGGTTACCTAGCGGGTACTTGAATTATCTAGGTTAACTAGCGGGCACTTGGACTATGTACGTTCCCTAGCGGGCACTTGGACTATCTATGTTAACTAGCGGGCACTTGCTCTATGTAGGTTACCTAGCAGGCACTTGGACTATCTAAGTTAACTAGTGGGCACTTGGACTATCTAGGTTAACTAGCTTGCACTTGGACTATGTAGGTTCCTTAGCGGGCACTTGGACTATGTAGGTTACCAAGCGGGCACTTGTACTATGTAGGTTAACTTGCGTGCCCTTGGACTATCTAGGTTACGTAGCCAGCACTTGGTATATAGGTTAACTAGCGGGCACATGGAATATATAGGCTAACTAGCGGACACTTGCACGATCTAGGTTAACTAGCGGGCCCTTGCACTATGTAGGTTAACTAGCGGTCCCATGGATTATGTAGGTTTACTAGCAGGCACTTGGACTATGTAGTTTCCCTAGAAGGCATTTGGACTATTTAGGTAACCTAGCGGGCACTTGGACTATGTAGGTTACATAGCGGGCACTTGGACTATCTAGGTTACCTAGCAGGCACTTTGACTATCTAGGTTAACTAACGGGCACTTGGAGTATGTAGGTTGCCTAGCGGGCACTTGGATTATGTAGGTTCCCTATCGGGCACTTGGACTATGTACGTTAACTAGCGGGCACTTGGACTGTCAAGGTTACCAAGCGGGCACTTGGATTATCTAGGTTACCGAACAGGCACTTGGACTATCTAGGTTACCTAGCGGGCACTTGGAGTATGTAGGCTAACTAGGGGGCCCTTGGACGATCTAGGTTACCTAGCGGGTACTTGAACTATCTAGGTTAACTAGTGGGCACTTGCACTATCTAGGTTTCCTAGCGGGCACTGGGACGATGTAGGTTAACTTGCGGGCCCTTGGAATATGTAGGTTAACTAGCGGGCCCTTGGACTATGTAGGTTAACTAGCGTGCACTTGGACGATCTAGGTTAACTAGCGGGCCCTTGGACTATGTATATTAACTAGCGGCACTTGGACTATCTACGTTAACTAGCGGGCCCTTGGACTATGTAGATTCCCTAGCGGGCACTTGGACTATGTATGTTCCAGAGTGGGCACTTCGACTATGTAGGTTCCCTAGCAGGCACTTGTACTATGTAGGTTCCAGAGCAGGCACTTGGACTATCTAGGTTCCCTTGCGGGCACTTAGACTATGTAGGTTAACGAGTGGACACTTGGACGATCTAGGTTAACTAGCGGGTACTTGGACTATGTAGATTAACTAGCAGCACTTGGACTATCTACGTTAACTAGCAGGCCCTTGGACTATGTAGATTCCTTAGCGGGCACTTGGACTACGTAGGTTCCTTGGCGGGCACTTGGACTATGTATATTCCCTAGCGGGCACTTGGACTATGTATGTTCCCTACGGACACTTGCACTATGTAAGTTAACTACCGGGTACTTGGAATATGTATGTTAACTAGCAGGCCCTTGGACTACTTAGGTTAACTAGCGGACACATGCACTATGTAGGTTACCTAGCGGGCACTTGGACTGTCTAGGTTACCTAGCGGGCACTTGGATTTCTAGGTTAACGAACGGGCACTTGGAGTATGTAGGTTGCTTAGCAGGCACTTGGACTATCTAGGTTAGCCAACGGGCACTTTGATCATGTAGGTTAACTAGCGGGCACTTGGACTATGTAGGCTAACTAGGTGGCCCTTGGACGATCTAGGTTACCTAGCGGGTACTTGAACTATCTAGGTTAACTAGCGGGCACTTGCAGTATCTAGGTTACCTAGCGGGCACTTGTACTATGTACGTTCCCTAGCGGGGACTTGGACTATCTAGATTACCGAAAAGGCACTTGGACCATCTAGGTTACCTAGCGGGCACTTGGACTATGTAGGCTAACTAGGGGGCCCTTGGACTATCTAGGTTACCTAGCGGGTACTTGAACTATCTAGGTTAACTAGCGGGCACTTGAACTATGTACGTTCCCTAGCCGGCACTTGGACTATCTATGTTAACTAGCGGGCACTTGGAATATGTAGGTTAACTAGCGGACACTTGCACTATGTTGGTTACCTAGCAGGCACTTGGACTATCTAGGTTAACTAGCGTGCACTTGGACTATGTAGGTTCCTTAGCGCGCACTTGGACTATCTAGGTTGCCTAGCGGGCACTTGTACTATGTAGGTTAACTAGGGTGCACTTGGACTATCTAGGTTACGTAGCAGGCACTTGGTATATAGGTTAACTAGCGGGCACTTGGACTATATAGGCTAACTAGCGGACACTTGTACGATCTAGGTTAAGTAGCGGGCCCTTGCACTATGTAGGTTAACTAGCGGGCCCATGGATTATGTAGGTTTACTAGCAGGCACTTGGACTATCTAGGTAAACTAGCGGGCACTTGGACTATGTAGTTTCCCTAGCAGGCATTTGGACTATTTAGGTTACCTAGCGGGCACTTGGACTATGTAGGTTACATAGCGGGCACTTGGACTATCTAGGTTACCTAGCAGGCACTTTGACTATCTAGGTTAACTAACGGGCACTTGGAGTATGTAGGTTGCCTAGCGGGCACTTGGATTATGTAGGTTCCCTATCGGGCACTTGGACTATGTAGTTTAACTAGCGGGCACTTGGACTGTCAAGGTTACCAAGCGGGCACTTGGGTTATCTAGGTTACCGAACAGGCACTTGGACTATCTAGGTTACCTAGCGGGCACTTGGAGTATGTAGGCTAACTAAGGGGCCCTTGGACGATCTAGGTTACCTAGCGGGTACTTGAACTATCTAGGTTAACTAGCGGGCACTTGCACTATCTAGGTTTCCTAGCGGGCACTGGGACAATGTAGGTTAACTAGCGGGCCCTTGGACTATGTAGGTTAACTAGCGGGCCCTTGGACTATGTAGGTTAACTAGCGTGCACTTGGACGATCTAGGTTAACTAGCGGGCCCTTGGACAATGTATATTAACTAGCGGCACTTGGACTATCTACGTTAACTAGCGGGCCCTTGGACTATGTAGATTCCCTAGTGAGCACTTGGACTATGTATGTTCCAGAGTGGGCACTTCGACTATGTAGGTTCCCTAGCAGGCACTTGGACTATGTAGGTTCCAGAGCGGGCACTTGGACTATCTAGGTTCCCTTGCGGGCAATTGGACTATGTAGGTTAACTAGCGGACACTTAGACTATCTAGGTTAACTAGCGGGTACTTGGACTATGTAGATTAACTAGCAGCACTTGAACTATCTACGTTAACTAGCGGGCCCTTGGACTATGTAGATTCCCTAGCGGGCACTTGGACTACGTAGGTTCCCTAGCGGGCATTTGGACTATGTATGTTCCCTACGGGCACTTGGACTATGTATGTTCCCTACGGACACTTGCACTATGTAAGTTAACTACCGGGTACTTGGACTATGTATGTTAACTAGCGGGCCCTTGGGCTACTTAGGTTAACTAGCGGACAATTGCACTATTTAGGTTACCTAGCGGGCACTTGGACTGTCTAGGTTACCTAGTGGGCACTTGGACTTTTAGGTTAACGAACAGGCAGTTGGACTATGTAGGTTGCTTAGCGGGCACTTGGACTATCTAGGTTTGGTAACGGGCACTTTGAGTATCTAGGTTACCTAGCGGGAACTTGGACAATGTAAGTTACCTAGTGGGCACTTTGACTATCTAGGTTACCTAACGGGCACTTTGACTATCTAGGTTACATAGCGGGCACTTGGACTATGTAGGTTAACTAGCGATCACTTGGACTCTAGGTTACCTAGCGGGCACTTGGACTATCTAGGTTACCTAGCGGGCCCTTGGACTATGTAGGTTTCCTAGCGGGCACTTGGACTATCTAGGTTAACGAACGGGCACGTGGACTATGTAGGTAACCTAGCGGGCACTTGGACAGTCTAGGTTACCTAGCGGGCACTTGGACTATCTAGGTTAACGAACGGGCACATGGATTATGTAGGTTACCTAGCGGGCACTTGGACTATGTAGGATCCCTTTCAGACATTTGGACTACTTAGGTTACCTAGAGGGCACTTGGACTATCTAGGTTAATTAGCGGGCACTTGGACGATCTAGGTTAACTAGAGGGTACTTGGACTATCTAGGTTAATTAGCGGGCACTTGGACGATCCAGGTTAACTAGAGGGCACTTGGACTATCTAGGTTAACTCGCGTGTACTTGGACTATCTAGGTTAACTAGCGGGAACTTGGATGATCACTGTTAACTAGCGGGCACTTGGACTATCTAGGTTAGCTAAAGGGCACTTGGATTAAATACGTCCCCTAGTGGGCACTTGGACACTCTAGGTTAACTAACGGGCACTTGGAGTATCTAGGTTACCTAGCTGGCACTTGGACTATGAAGGTTCCCTAGTGGGCACTTGGATTATCTAGGTTACCCAGCGGGCACCAGGACTATATAGGTCAACTAGCAAGTCCTTGGAATATCTAGGTTAGCTAACTGGCACTTGGACTATGTAGGTTAACTAGGGGACACTTGCACGATCGAGGTTACCTAGTGGGCTCTTGCACTATGTAGGTTAACTAGCGGGCCCATTGACACTGTTGGTTAACTAGCGGGCACTTGGACGATCTAGGTTAACTAGCGGGCACTTGGACTATATAGGTTAACTAGCGGGCACTTGGATTATCTAGGTTACCTAGCGGGCACTTGGACTATGTAGGTTCCCTAGGGGGCATTTGGATTAAATAGATAACCTAGCGGGCCCTTAGACTTTGTAGGTTTAGGGACACTTGGACGATCTAGGTTAACTAGCGGGTACTTGGACTATGTAGGTTAACTAGCGGGCCCTTGGACTATGTAGGTTACCTAGCGGGCACTTGGACGATCTAGGTTAACTAGCGGGTACTTGGACTATGTAGGTTAACTAGTGGGCCCTTGGACTATGTAGATTAACTAGCGGCACTTGGACTATCTACGTTAACTAGCGGGCCCTTGGACTATGTAGATTCCCTAGCGGGCATTTGGACTATATAGATAATCTAGCGGGCACTTAGACTTTGTAGGTTACCTAGCTGGTACATGAACTATCTACGTTACCTAGCGGGTTCTTGGAGTATGTAGGTTACCTAGCGGGCTGTTAGACTATCTAGGTTACCAAGCGGGCACTTGGACTATCTAGGTCAACTAACGGGCACTTGGACTATGTAGGTTCCCTAGCGGGCCCTTGGACTATGTAAATTCCCTAGCGGGCACTTGGACTATGTGGGTTTCCTGGCGGGCATTTGGACTATCTAGGTTACCTAACGGGCACTTGGACTATGTAGGTTCCCTAGCGGGCACTTGGATTATGTAGGTTCCCTACCGGGCACTTGGACTATGTAGGTTCCCTATCGGGCACTTGGAGAATGTAGGATAACTAGTTGGCACTAGGACTATGTAAGTTTCCTAGCGGGCCCTCGTACTACCTAGGTTACCTAGCGGGCATTTGGACAATGTAGGCTCCGTAGCAGTCATTTGGACAATATAGATTACCTAGCGGGCACTTAGATATTGTAGGTTACCTAGCGGGCACTTGGACTATCTAGGTTACCTAGCGGGCACTTGGACTATCTAGGTTTCCTAGCTGGCACTTCAACTATCTACGTTACCTAGCGGGTACTTGGAGTATGTAGGTTACCTACCGGGTTGTTGGACTATCTAAGTTACCTAGCGGGCACTGGGCCTATCTAGGTTAACTAAGGGGCACTTGGACTATGTAGGTTCCCTAGCGGTCCCTTGGATTATGTAAGTTCCCTAGAGGACACTTGGACTATGTGGGTTACCTAGCGGGCATTTGTTCTATCTAGGTTACCTAACGGGCACTTGGACTATGTAGGTTCCCTAGCTGGCACTTGAACTATATAGGTTAACTAGCGGGCACTTGGATTATCTAGGTTACCTAGCGGGCACTTGGACTATGTAGGTTCCCTATCGGGCATTTGGACTATGTAGGTTGCCTAGCGGGCTCTTGGGCTATCTAGGTTATCTAGGGGGAACCTGGACAATGTAGGTTAACTAGTGGGCACTTGGACTATCTAGGTTACCTAGCGGGCACTTGGACTATGTACGTTCCCTAGCTGGCACTTGGACTATCTACGTTACCCAGCGGGCACTTGGACTATGTACGTTACCTAGCGAGCACTTGGAGTATGTACGTTTCCTAGCGGGTACTTGGACTAGATAGGTTCCCTAGCGGGCACTTAGTCTATCTAGGTTAACTAGCGGGCACTAGGACTATCTAGGTTAACTAGCGAGCACTTGGACTATCTAGGTTAACTAGCGGGCATTTGGACTATTAGGGCCCCTAGCGGGCATTTGGACTATATTGGTTACCTACGGGGCACTTACTATGTAGGTAAACGAACGGGCACTTGGCCTATGTAGGTAACCTTGTTGTCACTTGAATTGTCTAGGTTACCTAGCGGGCACTTGGACTATGTAGGTTAACTAGCGGGCACTTGGACTATCTAGGTTAACTAGCGGGCCCTTGGACGATGTAGGTTAACTAGCGGGCCCTTGGTCTATGTAGATTAACTAGCGGCACTTGGACTATGTATGTTACCTATGGGGCACTTGGACGATCTAGGTTAACTAGCGGGTACTTGGACTATGTAGGTTAACTAGCGGGCCCTTGGACTATGTAGATTAACTAGCAGCACTTGGACTATCTACGTTAACTGGCAGGCCCCTGGACTATGTAGATTCCATAGCGGGCACTTGGACTATGTATGTTCCAGCGCGGGCACTTGGACTATGTAGGTTCCCTAGCAGGAACTTGGACTATGTAGGTTCCAGAGCGGGCACTTGGACTAACTAGATTCCCTAGCGGGCACTTGGACTATGTGGATTCCCTAGCGGGCACTTGGACTATGTATGTTCCCTATGGACATTTGAACTATGTAATTTAACTACGGGGCACTTGGACTATGTAGGTTTACTAGCGGGCCCTTGGACTATGTAGGTTACCTTGCGGGCACTAGGACTATGTAGGTAACCTAGCGGGCACTTGGACAGTCTAGGTTACCTAGCGGGCACTTGGACTTCTAGGTTAACGAACGGGCACTTGGACTATGTATGTTGCATAGCGGGCAATGGGACTATCTAGTTTAGGTAACGGGCACTTGGACTATCTAGGTTACCTAGCGGGAACTTGGACTATGTAGGTTAATTAGCGGGCACTTGGACTATCTAGGTTACTTAACGGGCACTTGGATGTCTAGGTTTCTTAGCGGGCACTTGGATGATCTAGGTTAACTAGAGGGCACTTGGACTATCTAGGTTAACTAATGTGCACTTGGACTATCTAGGTTAACTAGCGGGCACTTGGATGATCAATGTTTACAAGCGGGCACTTGGACTATCTAGGTTAGCTAACGGGCACTTGGACTAAGTACGTCCCCTAGTGGACACTTGGACACTCTAGGTTAACTAATGGGCAGTAGGACTATATAGGTTAACTAGCGGGCACTTGGACATCTAGGTTAACTAGCGGGCACTTGGACTATCAAAGTTAACAAGTGAGTCCATGGACTATGTAAGTTAACTAGCGGGCCCTTGGACTATCTAGGTTACCTAGCGGGCACTTGGACTATATAGGTTACCTAGAGGGCACTTGGATTATGTAGGTTACCTAGTGGGCACTTGGACTATCTAGGTTAACGAACGGGCACTTGGACTATGTAGGTTGCTTAGCGGGCACGTGGACTATCTAGGTTAGGTAACAGGCACTTTGAGTATCTAGGTTACCTAGCGGGAACTTGGACAATGTAAGTTACCTAGCGGGCACTTGGACTATCTAGGTTACCTAACGGGCACTTTTACTATCTAGGTTACATAGCGGGCACTTGGACTATGTAGGTTAACTAGAGAGCACTTGGACTCTAGGTTACCTAGCGGGCACTTAGACTATCTAGGTTACCTAGCGGGCCCTTGGACTATGTAGGTTTCCTAGCGGGCACTTGGACTATCTAGGTTAACGAACGGGCACTTGGACTATGTAGGTAACCTAGCGGGCACTTGGACACTCTAGTTTACCTAGCGGGCACTTGGACTATCTAGGTTAACGAACGGGCACTTGGACTATGTAGGTTACCTAGCGGGAACTTGGACTATGTAGGATCCCTATCGGACATTTGGACTACTTACGTTACCTAGCGAGCACTTGGACTATCTAGGTTAACTAGCGGGCACATGGACGATCTAGGTTAACTATAGGGCACTTGGACTATCTAGGTTAACTAGCGTGTACTTGGACTATCTAGGTTAACTTGCGGGCACTTGGATGATCACTGTTAACTAGCGGACACTTGGACTATCTAGGTTAGCTAACGGGCACTTGGACTAAGTATGTCCCCAAGTGGGCACTTGGACACTCTAGGTTAACTAACGGGCAATAGGACTATCTAGGTTACCTAGCTGGCATTTGGATTATGAAGGTTCCCTAGCGGGCACTTGAAATATCTAGGTTACCCAGCGGGCACTTGGACTATATAGGTCAACTAGCGGGTCCTTGGAATATCTATGTTAGCTAACTGGCACTTGGACTATGTAGGTTAACTAGCGGACACTTGGACTATATAGGTTACCTAGCGGGCACTTGGACTATGTAGGTTCCCTATGGGGCATTTGGACTATATAGATAACCTAGCGGGCCCTTAGGCTTTGTAGGTTACCTAGCGGGCCCTTGGACTATGTAGGTTAACTAGCGGGCCCTTGGACTATGTAGGATACCTAGCGGGTACTTGGACGATCTAGGTTAACTAGAGGGCACTTGGACTATCTAGGTTAACTAGCGTGCACTTGGACTATCTAGGTTAACTAGCGGGCACTTGGATGATCAATGTTAACAAGCGGGCACTTGGACTATCTAGGTTAGCTAACGGGCACTTAGACTAAGTACGTCCCCTAGTGGACACTTGGACACTCTAGGTTAACTAATGGGCAGTAGGACTATCTAGGTTAACTAGCGGGCACTTGGACGATCTAGGTTAACTAGCGGGCACTTGGACTATGTAGGTAACCTACCGGGCACTTGGACACTCTAGTTTACCTAGCGGGCACTTGGACTATCTAGGTTAACGAACGGGCACTTGGACTATGTAGGTTACCTAGCGGGAACTTGGACTATGTAGGATCCCTATCGGACATTTGGACTACTTACGTTACCTAGCGGGCACTTGGACTATCTAGGTTAACTAGCGGGCACATGGACGATCTAGGTTAACTATAGGGCACTTGGACTATCTAGGTTAACTAGCGTGTACTTGGACTATCTAGGTTAACTTGCGGGCACTTGGATGATCACTGTTAACTAGCGGGCACTTGGACTATCTAGGTTAGCTAACGGGCACTTGGACTAAGTATGTCCCCAAGTGGGCACTTGGACACTCTAGGTTAACTAACTGGCAATAGGACTATCTAGGTTACCTAGCTGGCATTTGGATTATGAAGGTTCCCTAGCGGGCACTTGAAATATCTAGGTTACCCAGCGGGCACTTGGACTATATAGGTCAACTAGCGGGTCCTTGGAATATCTATGTTAGCTAACTGGCACTTGGACTATGTAGGTTAACTAGCGGACACTTGCACGATCTAGGTTAACTAGCGGACTCTTGCACTATGTAGGTTAACTAGCGGACCCATTGACACTGTTGGTTAACTAGCGGGCACTTGGACGATCTAGGTTACCTAGCGGGCACTTGGACTATATAGGTTAACTAGCGGGCACTTGGATTATCTAGGTTACCTAGCGGGCACTTGGACTATGTAGGTTCCCTATGGGGCATTTGGACTATATAGATAACCTAGCGGGCCCTTAGGCTTTGTAGGTTACCTAGCGGGCCCTTGGACTATGTAGGTTAACTAGCGGGCCCTTGGACTATGTAGGATACCTAGCGGGTACTTGGACGATCTAGGTTAACTAGAGGGCACTTGGACTATCTAGGTTAACTAGCGTGCACTTGGACTATCTAGGTTAACTAGCGGGCACTTGGATGGTCAATGTTAACAAGCGGGCACTTGGACTATCTAGGTTAGCTAACGGGCACTTGGACTAAGTACGTCCCCTAGTGGACACTTGGACACTCTAGGTTAACTAATGGGCACTAGGACTATCTAGGTTAACTAGCGGGCACTTGGACGATCTAGGTTAACTAGCGGGCACTTGGACTATCAAAGTTAACAAGTGAGTCCTTGGACTATGTAAGTTAACTATCAGGCCCTTGGACTATCTAGGTTACCTAGCGGGCACTTGGACTATAAAGGTTACCTAGAGGGCACTTGGACTATCTTGGTTAACGAACGGGCACTTGGAATATGCAGGTAACCTAGCGGGCACTTGGACTTCTAGGTTAACGAACGGGCACTTGGACTATGTAGGTTGCTTAGCGGGCACGTGGACTATCTAGGTTAGGTAACGGGCACTTTGAGAATCTAGGTTACCTAGCGGGAACTTGGACAATGTAAGTTACCTAGCGGGCACTTGGACTATCTAGGTTACCTAACGGGCACTTTTACTATCTAGGTTACATAGCGGGCACTTGGACTATGTAGGTTAACTAGCGGGCACTTGGACTATCTAGGTTAACGAACGGGCACTTGGACTATGTAGGTTACCTAGCGGAAACTTGGACTATGTAGGATCCCTATCGGACATTTGGACTACTTACGTTACCTAGCGGGCACTTGGACTTCTAGGTTAACGAACGGGCACTTGGATTATGTAGGATCCCTATCGGACATTTGGACTACTTACGTTACCTAGCGGGCACTTGGACTATCTAGGTTAACTAGCGGGCACATGGACGATCTAGGTTAACTATAGGGCACTTGGACTATGTAGATTAACTAGCGGGCCCTTGGACTATGTAGATTAACTAGCAGCACTTGGATTATCTACGTTAACTGCAGGCCCTTGGGCTATGTAGATTCCATAGCGGGCACTTGGACTATGTATGTTCCAGCGCGGGCACTTGGACTATGTAGGTTCCCTAGCAGGAACTTGGACTATGTAGGTTCCAGAGCGGGCACTTGGACTAACTAGATTCCCTAGCGGGCACTTGGACTATGTGGATTCCCTAGCGGGCACTTGGACTATGTATGTTCCCTATGGACATTTGAACTATGTAATTTAACTACGGGGCACTTGGACTATGTAGGTTTACTAGCGGGCCCTTGGACTATGTAGGTTACCTTGCGGGCACTTGGACTATGTAGGTAACCTAGCGGGCACTTGGACAGTCTAGGTTACCTAGCGGGCACTTGGACTTCTAGGTTAACGAACGGGCACTTGGACTATGTATGTTGCATAGCGGGCAATGGGACTATCTAGTTTAGGTAACGGGCACTTGGACTATCTAGGTTACCTAGCGGGAACTTGGACTATGTAGGTTAATTAGCGGGCACTTGGACTATCTAGGTTACTTAACGGGCACTTGGATGTCTAGGTTTCTTAGCGGGCACTTGGACGATCTAGGTTAACTAGAGGGCACTTGGACTATCTAGGTTAACTAGTGTGCACTTGGACTATCTAGGTTAACTAGCGGGCACTTGGATGATCAATGTTTAAAAGCGGGCACATGGACTATCTAGGTTAGCTAACGGGCACTTGGACTAAGTACGTCCCCTAGTGGACACTTGGACACTCTAGGTTAACTAATGGGCAGTAGGACTATCTAGGTTAACTAGCGGGCACTTGGACGATCTAGGTTAACTAGCGGGCACTTGGACTATGTAGGTAACCTAGCGGGCACTTGGACACTCTAGTTTACCTAGCGGGCACTTGGACTATCTAGGTTAACGAACGGGCACTTGGACTATGTAGGTTACCTAGCGGGAACTTGGACTATGTAGGATCCCTATCGGACATTTGGACTACTTACGTTACCTAGCGGGCACTTGGACTATCTAGGTTAACTAGCGGGCACATGGACGATCTAGGTTAACTATAGGGCACTTGGACTATCTAGGTTAACTAGCGTGTACTTGGACTATCTTGGTTAACTTGCGGGCACTTGGATGATCACTGTTAACTAGCGGGCACTTGGACTATCTAGGTTAGCTAACGGGCACTTGGACTAAGTATGTCCCCAAGTGGGCACTTGGACACTCTAGGTTAACTAACGGGCAATAGGACTATCTAGGTTACCTAGCTGGCATTTGGATTATGAAGGTTCCCTAGCGGGCACTTGAAATATCTAGGTTACCCAGCGGGCACTTGGACTATATAGGTCAACTAGCGGGTCCTTGGAATATCTATGTTAGCTAACTGGCACTTGGACTATGTAGGTTAACTAGCGGACACTTGCACGATCTAGGTTAACTAGCGGACTCTTGCACTATGTAGGTTAACTAGCGGGCCCATTGACACTGTTGGTTAACTAGCGGGCACTTGGACGATCTAGGTTACCTAGCGGGCACTTGGACTATATAGGTTAACTAGCGGGCACTTGGATTATCTAGGTTACCTAGCGGGCACTTGGACTATGTAGGTTCCCTATGGGGCATTTGGACTATATAGATAACCTAGCGGGCCCTTAGGCTTTGTAGGTTACCTAGCGGGCCCTTGGACTATGTAGGTTAACTAGCGGGCCCTTGGACTATGTAGGATACCTAGCGGGTACTTGGACGATCTAGGTTAACTAGAGGGCACTTGGACTATCTAGGTTAACTAGCGTGCACTTGGACTATCTAGGTTAACTAGCGGGCACTTGGATGGTCAATGTTAACAAGCGGGCACTTGGACTATCTAGGTTAGCTAACGGGCACTTGGACTAAGTACGTCCCCTAGTGGACACTTGGACACTCTAGGTTAACTAATGGGCACTAGGACTATCTAGGTTAACTAGCGGGCACTTGGACGATCTAGGTTAACTAGCGGGCACTTGGACTATCAAAGTTAACAAGTGAGTCCTTGGACTATGTAAGTTAACTATCAGACCCTTGGACTATCTAGGTTACCTAGCGGGCACTTGGACTATAAAGGTTACCTAGAGGGCACTTGGACTATCTTGGTTAACGAACGGGCACTTGGAATATGCAGGTAACCTAGCGGGCACTTGGACTTCTAGGTTAACGAACGGGCACTTGGACTATGTAGGTTGCTTAGCGGGCACGTGGACTATCTAGGTTAGGTAACGGGCACTTTGAGAATCTAGGTTACCTAGCGGGAACTTGGACAATGTAAGTTACCTAGCGGGCACTTGGACTATCTAGGTTACCTAACGGGCACTTTTACTATCTAGGTTACATAGCGGGCACTTGGACTATGTAGGTTAACTAGCGGGCACTTGGACTATCTAGGTTAACGAACGGGCACTTGGACTATGTAGGTTACCTAGCGGAAACTTGGACTATGTAGGATCCCTATCGGACATTTGGACTACTTACTTTACCTAGCGGGCACTTGGACTTCTAGGTTAACGAACGGGCACTTGGATTATGTAGGATCCCTATCGGACATTTGGACTACTTACGTTACCTAGCGGGCACTTGGACTATCTAGGTTAACTAGCGGGCACATGGACGATCTAGGTTAACTAGTGGGCACTTGGACTATCTAGGTTAACTAGCGTGTACTTGGACTATCTAGGTTAACTAGCGGGCACTTGGATGATCACTGCTAACTAGCGGGCACTTGGACTATCTAGGTTAGCTAACGGCACTTGGACTAAGTATGTCCCCAAGTGGGCACTTGGACACTCTAGGTTAACTAACGGGCAATAGGACTATCTAGGTTGCCTAGCTGGCACTTGGATTATGAAGGTTCCCTAGCGGGCACTTGAATTATCTAGGTTACCCAGCAGGCACTAGGACTATATAGGTCAACTAGCGGGTCCTTGGAATATCTAGGTTAGCTAACTGGCACCTGGACTATGTAGGTTAACTAGCGGACACTTGCACGATCTAGGTTATCTAGCGGACTCTTGCACTATGTAGGTTAACTAGCGGGCCCATTGACACTGTTGGTTAACTAGCGGGCACTTGGACGATCTAGGTTAACTAGCGGGCACTTGGATTATCTAGGTTACCTAGTGGGCACTTGGACTATGTAGGTTCCCTAGGGGGCATTTGGACTATATAGATAACCTAGCGGGCCCTTAGACTTTGTAGGTTACCTAGTGGGCCCTTGGACTATGTATGTTAACTAGCGGGCCCTTGGACTATGTAGGTTACCTAGCGGGCACTTGGACGATCTAGGTTAACTAGCGGGTACTTGGACTATCTACGTTAACTATCGGGCCCTTGGACTATGTAGATTCCCTAGCGGGTATTTGGACTATATAGATAATCTAGTGGGCACTTAGACTTTGTAGGTTACCTAGGGGGCACTTGGTCTATCTAGGTTACCTAGCTGGCACATGAACTATCTACGGTACCTAGCGGGTTCTTGGAGTATGTAGGTTACCTAGCGGGCTGTTGGACTATCTAGGTTACCAAGCGGGCACTTGGACTATCTAGGTTAACTAACGGGCACTTGGACTATGTTGGTTCCCTAGAGGGCCCTTGGACTATGTAAATTCCCTAGCGGGCACTGGGACTATGTGGGTTTCCTGGCGGGCATTTGGACTATCTAGGTTACCTAACGGGCACTTGGACTATGTAGGTTCCCTAGCGGGCACTTGGATTATGTAGGTTCCCTATCGGGTACTGGACTATGTAGGTTACCTAGCGGGCACTTGGACTATGTAGGTTAACTATCGGGCACTTGGAGAATGTAGGTTAACTAGGGGGCACTAGGACTATGTAGGTTTCCTAGCGGGCCCTTGAACTACCTAGGTTACCTAGCGGGCATTTGGACTATGTAGGCTCCCTAGCGGTCATTTGGACTATATAGATTACCTAGCGGGCACTTAGATATTGTAGGTTACCTAGCGGGCATTTGGACTATCTAGGTTTCCTAGCTGGCACTTGAACTATCTACGTTACCTAGCGGGTACTTGGAGTATGTAGGTTACCTACCGGGCTGTTGGACTTTCTAGGTTACCTAGCGGGCACTGGGACTAGCTAGGTTAACTAACGGGCACTTGGACTATGTAGGTTCCCTAGCGGGCCCTTGGATTATGTAAGTTCCCTAGCGGGCACTTGGACTATGTGGGTTCCCTAGCGGACATTTGGACTATGTAGGTTACCTAACGGGCACTTGAACTATGTAGGTTCCCTAGCGGGTACTTGGATTATGTAGGTTCCCTATCGGGCATTTGGACTATGTAGGTTACCTAGCGGGCCCTTGGACTATCTAGGTTACCTAGGGGGAACCTGGACAATGTAGGTTAACTAGTGGGCACTTGGACTATCTAGGTTACCTAGCAGGCACTTGGACTATGTAGGTTAACTAGCGGGCACTTGCACTATCTAGGTTACCTAGCGGGCATTTGGACTATGTACGTTCCCTAGCGGGCACTAGGACTATCTACGTTACCTAGCGGGCACTTGGAGTATGTACGTTACCTAGCGGGCACTTGAACTATGTACGTTTCCTAGCGGGTACTTGGACTAGATAGGTTCCCTAGCGGGCACTTGGTTTATGTAGGTTCCCTATCGGGCACTTGGACTATGTAGGTTATAAAGCGGACATTTGGACTATGTAGGTTAACGAACGGGCACTTGGACTATGTAGGTTCCCTAACGGGCACTTGGATTATGTAGGTTCCCTATCGGGCACTTGGACTATGTAGGTTAACAAGCGGGCATTTGGACTATGTAGGTTACCTAGTGGGCACTTGGACTATGTAGGTTCCCTATAGGGCATTTGGACTATGTAGGTTACCTAGCGGCCTCTTGGACTATCTAGGTTACCTAGGGGGAACCTGGACAATGTAGGTTAACTAGCGGGCACTTGGACTATCTAGGTTACCTAGAGGACACTTGGACTATGTACGTTCCCTAGCGGGCACTTCGACTATGTACGTTACCTAGCGGGCACTTGGACTCTGTACGTTTCCTAGCGGGTACTTGGACTAGATAGGTTCCCTAGTGGGCACTTGGTCTATCTAGGATAACTAGCGGGCACTAGGACTATCTAGGTTAACTAGCGAGCACTTGGACTATCTAGGTTAACTAGCGGGCATTTGGACTATTAGGGCCCCTAGCTGGCATTTAGACTATATTGGTTACCTAGCGTGCACTTGGACTATGTATGTTTCCTAGCGGGTACTTGGACTAGATAGGTTCCCTAGCGGGCACTTGGTCTATCTAGGATAACTAGCGGGCACTAGGACTATCTAGGTTAACTAGCGAGCACTTGGACTATCTAGGTTAACTAGGGGCATATGGACTATTAGGGCCCCTAGCTGGCATTTAGACTATATTGGTTACCTTGCGGGCACTTTGACTATGTAGGTTAACGAACGGGCACTTGGACTATGTAGGTAACCTAGTGGTCACTTGAATTGTCTAGGTTACCTAGCGGGCACTTTGAGGATCTAGGTTAACTAGCGGGTACTTGGACTATGTAGGTTAACTAGCGGTCCCTTGGACTATGTAGATTAACTAGCGGCACTTGGACTATCTACGTTAACTAGCGGGCCCTAGGACTATGTAGATTCTCTAGGGGGAACTTGGACTATGTATGTTCCAGCGCGGGCACTTGGACTATATAGGTTCCCTAGCAGGCACTTGGACTATGTAGGTTCCAGAGCGGGCACTTGGACTAACTAGATTCCCTAGCGGGCACTTGTACTATGTAGGTTAACTAGCTTACACTTGGACGATCTAGGTTAACTAGCGGGTACTTGGACTATGTAGGTTAACTAGCGGGCCCTTGAACTATGTAGATTAACTAGCGGAACTTGGACTATCTACATTAACTAGCGGGTCCTTGGACTATGTAGATTCCCTAGCGGGCACTTGGACAATGTATGTTCCCTAGCGGACACTTGGACTATGTATGTTCCCTATGGACCCTTGAACTATGTAAGTTAACTACCGGGCACTTGGACTATGTAGGTTAACTAGCGGGCCCTTGGACTATGTAGGTTACCTTGCTGGCACTTGGACTCTGTAGGTAACCTAGCGGGCACTTGGACAGTCTAGGTTACCTAGCGGGCACTTGGACTTCTAGGTTAACGAACGGGCACTTGGACTATGTATGTTGCATAGCGGGCAATGGGACTATCTAGTTTAGGTAACGGGCACTTGGACTATCTACGTTACCTAGCGGGAACTTGGACTATGTAGGTTACCTAGCAGGCACTTGGACTATCTAGGTTACTTAACGGGCACTTGGATGTCTAGGTTTCTTAGCGGGCACTTGGACGATCTAGGTTAACTAGAGGGCACTTGGACTATCTAGGTTAACTAGCGTACACTTGGACTATCTAGGTTAACTAGCGGGCACTTGGATGATCAATGTTAACTAGCGGGCACCTGGACTATCTAGGTTAGCTAACGGGCACTTGGACTAAGTACGTCCCCTAGTGGACACTTGGACACTCTAGGTTAACTAATGGGCACTAGGACTATCTAGGTTAACTAGCGGGCACTTGGACGATCTAGGTTAACTAGCGGGCACTTGAACTATCCAAGTTAACAAGTGAGTCCTTGGACTATGTAGGTTAACTAGTGGGCCCTTGGACTATCTAGGTTACCTAGCGGGCACTTGGACTATATAGGTTACCTAGAGGGCACTTGGACAATGTAAGTTACCTAGCGGGCACTTGGACTATCTAGGTTACCTAACGGGCACTTTGACTATCTAGGTTATATAGCGGGCACTTGGATTATGTAGGTTAACTAGCGGGCCCATTGACACTGTAGGTTAACTAGCGGGCACTTGGACGATCTAGGTTAACTAGCGGGCACTTGGATTATCTAGGTTACCTAGCGGGCACTTGGACTATGTAGGTTCCCTAGGGGGCATTTGGACTATATAGATAACCTAGCGGGCCCTTAGACTTTGTAGGTTACCTAGCGGGCAATTGGACGATCTAGGTTAACTAGCGGTTACTTGGACTATCTACGTTAACTAGCTGGCCCTTTGAGTATGTAGATTCCCAGCGGGTATTTGGACTATATAGATAATCTAGCGGGCATTTAGACTTTGTAGGTTACCTAGCGGGCACTTGGTCTATCTAGGTTACCTAGCTGGCACATGAACTATCTACGTTACCTAGCGGGTTCTTGGAGTATGTAGGTTACCTACCGGGCTGTTGGACTATCTAGGTTACCAAGCGGGCACTTGGACTATCTAGGTTAACTAACGGGCACTTGGACTATGTAGGTTCCCTAGAGGGCCCTTGGACTATGTAAATTCCCTAGCGGGCACTTGGACTATGTGGTTTCCTGGCGGGCATTTGGACTATCTAGGTTACCTAACGGGCACTTGGACTATGTAGGTTCCCTAGCGGGCACTTGGATTATGTAGGTTCCCTATCGGGCACTTGGACTATGTAGGTTACCTAGCGGGCACTTGGACTATGTAGGTTAACTATCGGACTCTTGGAGAATGTAGGTTAACTAGGGGGCACTAGGACTATGTAGGTTTCCTAGCGGGCCCTTGTACTACCTAGGTTACCTAGCGGGCAATTGGACTATGTAGGCTCCCTAGCGGTCATTTGGACTATATAGATTACCTAGAGGGCACTTAGATATTGTAGGTTACCTAGCGGGAACTTGTCTATCTAGGTTACCTAGCAGGCACTTGGACTATGTAGGTTAACTAGCGGGCCCTTGAACTATGTAGATTAACTAGCAGAACTTGGACTATCTACATTAACTAGCGGGCCCTTTTACTATGTAGATTCCCTAGCAGGCACTTGGACCATGTATGTTCCCTAGCGGGTACTTGGACTATGTATGTTCCCTATGGACACTTGAACTATGTAAGTTAACTACCGGGCACTTGGACTATGTAGGTTAACTAGCGGGCCCTTGGACTATGTAGGTTACTTTGCTGGCACTTGGACTCTGTAGGTAACCTAGCGGGCACTTGGACAGTCTAGGTTACCTAGCGGGCACTTGGACTTCTAGGTTAACGAACGAGCACTTGGACTATGTATGTTGCATAGCGGGCAATGGGACTATCTAGTTTAGGTAACGGGCACTTGGACTATCTAGGTTACCTAGTGGGAACTTGGACTATGTAGGTTACCTAGCGAGCACTTGGACTATCTAGGTTACTTAACGGGCACTTGGATGTCTAGGTTTCTTAGCGGGCACTTGGACGATCTAGGTTAACTAGAGGGCACTTGGACTATCTAGGTTAACTAGCGTGCACTTGGACTATCTAGGTTAGCTAACGGGCACTTGGACTAAGTACGTCCCCTAGTGGGCACTTGGACACTCTAGGTTAACTAATGGGCACTAGGACTATCTGGGTTAACTAGCGGGCACTTGGACGATCTAGGTTAACTAGCGGGCACTTGGACTATCAAAGTTAACAAGTGAGCCCTTGGACTACGTAGGTTAACTAGCGGGCCCTTGGACTATCTAGGTTACCTAGCGGGCACTTGGACTATATAGGTTACCTAGTGGGCACTTGGCCTATCTAGGTTAATGAACGGGCACTTGGAATATGCAGTTAACCTACCGGGCACTTGGACTGTCTAGGTTACCTAGCGGGCACTTGAACTTCTAGGTTAACGAACGGGCACTTGGACTATGTAGGTTGCTTAGCGGGCACTTGGACTATCTAGGTCAGGTAACGGGCAATTTGAGTATCTAGGTTACCTAGCGGGAACTTGGACAATGTAAGTTACCTAGCGGGCACTTGGATTATCTAGGTTACCTAACAGGCACTAGGACTATCTAGGTTACCTAGCTGTCACTTGGATTATGAAGGTTCCCTAGCGGGCACTTGAATTATCTAGGTTACCCAGCGGGCACTTGGACTATATAGGTCAACTAGCGGGTCCTTGGAATATCTATGTTAGCTAACTGGCACTTGGACTATGTAGGTTAACTAGCGGACACTTGCACGATCTAGGTTAACTAGCGGACTCTTGCACTATGTAGGTTAACTAGCGGGCCCATTGACACTGTTGGTTAACTAGCGGGCACTTGGACGATCTAGGTTAACTAGCGGGCACTTGGACTATCTAGGTTAACTAGCGGGCACTTGGATTATCTAGGTTACCTAGTGGGCACTTGGACTATGTAGGTTCCCTAGGGGGCATTTGGACTATATAGATAACCTAGCGGGCCCTTAGACTTTGTAGGTTACCTAGTGGGCCCTTGGACTATGTAGGTTAACTAGCGGGCCCTTGGACTATGTAGGTTACCTAGCGTGCACTTGGACGATCTAGGTTAACTAGCGGGTACTTGGACTATCTACGTTAACTATCGGGCCCTTGGACTATGTAGATTCCCTAACGGGTATTTGGACTATATAGATAATCTAGTGGGCACTTAGACTTTGTAGGTTACCTAGGGGGCACTTGGTCTATCTAGGTTACCTAGCTGGCACATGAACTATCTAGGTTACCTAGCGGGTTCTTGGAGTATGTAGGTTACCTACCGGGCTGTTGGACTATCTAGGTTACCAAGTGGGCACTTGGACTATCTAGGTTAACTAACGGGCACTTGGACTATGTTGGTTCCCTAGAGGGCCCTTGGACTATGTAAATTCCCTAGCGGGCACTTGGACTATGTGGGTTTTCTGGCGGGCATTTGGACTATCTAGGTTACCTAATAGGCACTTGGACTATGTAGGTTTCCTAGCGGGCACTTGGATTATGTAGGTTCCCTATCGGGCACTGGACTATGTAGGTTACCTAGCGGGCACTTGGACTATGTAGGTTAACTATCGGGCACTTGGAGAATGTAGGTTAACTAGGGGGCACTAGAACTATGTAGGTTTCCTAGCGGGCCCTTGTACTACCTAGGTTAACTAGGGGGCATTTGGACTATGTAGGCTCCCTAGCGGTCATTTGGACTATATAGATTACCTAGCGGGCACTTAGATATTGTAGGTTACCTAGCGGGCATTTGGACTATCTAGGTTTCCTAGCTGGCACTTGAACTATCTACGTTACCTAGCGGGTACTTGGAGTATGTAGGTTACCTACCGGGCTGTTGGACTTTCTAGGTTACCTAGCGGGCACTGGGACTAGCTAGGTTAACTAACGGGCACTTGGACTATGTAGGTTCCCTAGCGGGCCCTTGGACTATGTAAGTTCCCTAGCGGGCACTTGGACTATGTGGGTTCCCTAGCGGACATTTGGACTATGTAGGTTACCTAACGGGCACTTGAACTATGTAGGTTCCCTAGCGGGTACTTGGATTATGTAGGTTCCCTATCGGGCATTTGGACTATGTAGGTTACCTAGCGGGCCCTTGGACTATCTAGGTTACCTAGGGGGAACCTGGACAATGTAGGTTAACTAGTGGGCACTTGGACTATCTAGGTTACCTAGCAGGCACTTGGACTATGTAGGTTAACTAGCGGGCACTTGCACTATCTAGGTTACCTAGCGGGCACTTGGACTATGTACGTTCCCTAGCGGGCACTAGGACTATCTACGTTACCTACCGGGCACTTGGAGTATGTACGTTACCTAGCGGGCACTTGAACTATGTACGTTTCCTAGCGGGTACTTGGACTAGATAGGTTCCCTAGCGGGCACTTGGTTTATGTAGGTTCCCTATCGGGCACTTGGACTATGTAGGTTAACAAGCGGGCATTTGGACTATGTAGGTTCCCTAGGGCACTTGGATTATGTAGGTTCCCTATCGGGCACTTGAACTATGTAGGTTACCTAGCCGCCACTTGGACTATCTAGGTTAGCTAACAGGCACTTGGACTATTGAGGTTCCCTAGAGGGCACTTGTACTATCTAGGATACCTAGCTGGCCCTTGGACTATGTAGGTCAACTAGCGGGCCCTTGGACAATCTAGGTTAGCTAACGGGCACTTAGATTATGTAGGTTAACTAGCGGAAACTTGGAATATGTAGTTTAACTAGCGGGCCCATGGACTATGTAGGTTTACTTGCGGGCCCTTGGACTATCTAGGTTCCCTAAAGGGCACTTGGACTATCTAGGTTAGCGAAAAGGCACTTGGACTATGTAGGCTTACTAGGGGTCCCTTTGACGATCTAGGTTACCTAGCGGGTATTTGAACTATCTAGGTTACCTAGCGGGTACTTGAACTATCTAGGTTAACTAGTGGGCACTTGGACTATGTACGTTCCCTAGCCGGCACTTGGACTATGTAGGTTAACTAGCGGGCATTTGGACTATGTAGGTTACCTAGCGGGCACTTGGACTATGTACGTTTCCTAGCGGGTACTTGGACTAGATAGGTTCCCTAGCGGGCACTTGGTCTATCTGGGTTAACTAGCGGGCACTTGGACTATCTAGGTTAACTAGCGAGCACTTGGACTATCTTGGTTTTCTAGCGGGCATTTGGAATATTAGGGCCCCTAGCGAGCATTTGGACTATATTGGTTACTTAGCGGGCACTTGGATTATGTAGGTTAACGAACGGGCACTTGGACTATGTAGGTTCCCTAGCGGGAACTTGGATTATGTAGGTTCCCTATCGGGCACTTGGACTATGTAGGTTAACAAGCGGGCATTTGGACTATGTAGGTTACCTAGCGGGCACTTGGACTATGTAGGTTCCCTATAGGGCATTTGGACTATGTAGGTTACCTAGCGGGCTCTTGGACTATCTAGGTTACCTAGGGGGAACCTGGACAATGTAGGTTAACTAGCGGGCACTTGGACTATCTAGGTTACCTAGAGGACACTTGGACTATGTACGTTCCCTAGTGGGCACTTGGACTATCTACGTTACCTATCGGGCACTTGGACTATGTACGTTACCTAGCGGGCACTTGGACTATGTACGTTTCCTAGCGGGTACTTGGACTAGATAGGTTCCCTAGCGGGCACTTGGTCTATCTAGGATAACTAGCGGGCACTAGGACTATCTAGGTTAACTAGCGAGCACTTGGACTATCTAGGTTAACTAGCGGGCATTTGGACTATTAGGGCCCCTAGCTGGCATTTAGACTATATTGGTTACCTAGCGGGCACTTGGACTATGTACGTTTCCTAGCGGGTACTTGGACTAGATAGGTTCCCTAGCGGGCACATGGTCTATCTAGGATAACTAGCGGGCAATAGGACTATCTAGGTTAACTAGCGAGCACTTGGACTATCTAGGTTAACTAGCGGGCATTTGGACTATTAGGGCCCCTAGCTGGCATTTAGACTATATTGGTTACCTTGCGGGCACTTGGACTATGTAGGTTAACGAAAGGGCACTTGGACTATGTAGGTAACCTAGTGGTCACTTGAATTGTCTAGGTTACCTAGCGGGCACTTGGACGATCCAGGTTAACTAGCCGGTACTTGGACTATGTAGGTTAACTAGCGGTCCCTTGGACTATGTAGATTAACTAGCGGCACTTGGACTATCTACGTTAACTAGCGGGCCCTTGGACTATGTAGATTCTCTAGGGGAAACTTGGACTATGTATGTTCCAGCGCGGGCACTTGGACTATATAGGTTCCCTAGCAGGCACTTGGACTATGTAGGTTCCAGAGCGGGCACTTGGACTAACTAGATTCCCTAGCGGGCACTTGTACTATGTAGGTTAACTAGCTTACACTTGGACGATCTAGGTTAACTAGCGGGTACTTGGACTATGTAGGTTAACTAGCGGGCCCTTGAACTATGTAGATTAACTAGCGGAACTTGGACTATCTACATTAACTAGCGGGTCCTTGGACTATCTACATTAACTAGCGGGTCCTTGGACTATGTAGATTCCCTAGCGGGCACTTGGACAATGTATGTTCCCTAGCGGGCACTTGGATTATGTATGTTCCCTATGGACCCTTGAACTATGTAAGTTAACTACCGGGCACTTGGACTATGTAGGCTACCTTGCTGGCACTTGGACTCTGTAGGTAACCTAGCGGGCACTTGGACAGTCTAGGTTACCTAGCGGGCACTTGGACTTCTAGGTTAACGAACGGGCACTTGGACTATGTATGTTGCATAGCGGGCAATGGGACTATCTAGTTTAGGTAACGGGCACTTGGACTATCTAGGTTACCTAGCGGGAACTTGCACTATGTAGGTTACCTAGCAGGCACTTGGACTATCTAGGTTACTTAACGGGCACTTGGATGTCTAGGTTTCTTAGCGGGCACTTGGACGATCTAGGTTAACTAGAGGGCACTTGGACTATCTAGGTTAACTAGCGTACACTTGGACTATCTAGGTTAACTAGCGGGCACTTGGATGATCAATGTTAACTAGCGGGCACCTGGACTATCTAGGTTAGCTAACGGGCACTTGGACTAAGTACGTCCCCTAGTGGACACTTGGACACTCTAGGTTAACTAATGGGCACTAGGACTATCTAGGTTAACTAGCGGGCACTTGAACTATCCAAGTTAACAAGTGAGTCCTTGGACTATGTAGGTTAACTAGTGGGCCCTTGGACTATCTAGGTTACCTAGCGGGCACTTGGACTATATAGGTTACCTAGAGGGCACTTGGACAATGTAAGTTACCTAGCAGGCACTTGGATTATCTAGGTTACCTAACGGGCACTTTGACTATCTAGGTTATATAGCGGGCACTTGGACTATGTAGGTTAACTAGCGGGCCCATTGACACTGTAGGTTAACTAGCGGGCACTTGGACGATCTAGGTTAACTAGCGGGCACTTGGATTATCTAGGTTACCTAGCGGGCACTTGGACTATGTAGGTTCCCTAGGGGGCATTTGGACTATATAGATAACCTAGCGGGCCCTTAGACTTTGTAGGTTACCTAGCGGGCCCTTGGACTATGTAGGTTAACTAGCGGGCCCTTGGACTATGTAGGTTACCTAGCGGGCAATTGGACGATCTAGGTTAACTAGCGGTTACTTGGACTATCTACGTTAACTAGCGGGCCCTTGGACTATGTAGATTCCCAGCGAGTATTTGGACTATATAGATAATCTAGCGGGCATTTAGACTTTGTAGGTTACCTAGCGGGCACTTGGTCTATCTAGGTTACCTAGCTGGCACATGAACTATCTGCGTTACCTAGCGGGTTCTTGGAGTATGTAGGTTACCTACCGGGCTGTTGGACTATGTAGGTTACCAAGCGGGCACTTGGACTATCTAGGTTAACTAACGGGCACTTGGACTATGTAGGTTCCCTAGAGGGCCCTTGGACTATGTAAATTCCCTAGCGGGCACTTGGACTATGTGGGTTTCCTGGCGGGCATTTGGACTATCTAGGTTACCTAACGGGCACTTGGACTATGTAGGTTCCCTAGCGGGCACATGGATTATGTAGGTTCCCTATCGGGCACTTGGACTATGTAGGTTACCTAGCGGGCACTTGGACTATGTAGGTTAACTATCGGGCACTTGGAGAATGTAGGTTAACTAGGGGGCACTAGGACTATGTAGGTTTCCTAGCGGGCCCTTGTACTACCTAGGTTACCTAGCGGGCAATTGGACTATGTAGGCTCCCTAGCGGTCATTTGGACTATATAGATTACCTAGAGGGCACTTAGATATTGTAGGTTACCTAGCGGGCACTTGTCTATCTAGGTTACCTAGCAGGCACTTGGACTATGTAGGTTAACTAGCGGGCCCTTGAACTATGTAGATTAACTAGCAGAACTTGGACTATCTACATTAACTAGCGGGCCCTTGTACTATGTAGATTCCCTAGCGGGCACTTGGACTATGTATGTTCCCTAGCGGGTACTTGGACTATGTATGTTCCCTATGGACACTTGAACTATGTAAGTTAACTACCGGGCACTTGGACTATGTAGGTTAACTAGCGGGCCCTTGGACTATGTAGGTTACCTTGCTGGCACTTGGACTCTGTAGGTAACCTAGCGGGCACTTGGACAGTCTAGGTTACCTAGCGGGCACTTGGACTTCTAGGTTAACGAACGGGCACTTGGATTATGTATGTTGCAAAGCGGGCAATGGGACTATCTAGTTTAGGTAACGGGCACTTGGACTATCTAGGTTACCTAGCGGGAACTTGGACTATGTAGGTTACCTAGCGGGCACTGGGACTATCTAGGTTACTTAACGGGCACTTGGATGTCTAGGTTTCTTAGCGGGCACTTGACGATCTAGATTAACTAGAGGGCACTAGGACTATCTAGGTTAACTAGCGTGCACTTGGACTATCTAGGTTAGCTAACGGGCACTTGGACTAAGTACGTCCCCTAGTGGGCACTTGGACACTCTAGGTTAACTAATGGGCACTAGGACTATCTAGGTTAACTAGCGGGCACTTGGACGATCTAGGTTAACTAGCGGGCACTTGGACTATCAAAGTTAACAAGTGAGCCCTTGGATTACGTAGGTTAACTAGCGGGCCCTTGGACTATCTAGGTTACCTAGCGGGCACTTGGACTATATAGGTTACCTAGTGGGCACTTGGACTATCTAGGTTAACGAACGGGCACTTGGAATATGCAGGTAACCTTGCGGGCACTTGGACTGTCTAGGTTACCTAGCGGGCACTTGAACTTCTAGGTTAACGAACGGGCACTTGGACTATGTAGGTTGCTTAGCGGGCACTTGGACTATCTAGGTCAGGTAACGGGCAATTTGAGTATCTAGGTTACCTAGCGGGAACTTGGACAATGTAAGTTACCTAGCGGGCACTTGGACTATCTAGGTTACCTAACAGGCACTAGGACTATCTAGGTTACCAAGCAGGCCCTTGGACTATGTAGGTTTCCTAGCGGGCACTTGGACTATCTAGGTTAACTAACGGGCACTTGGACTATGTAGGTTACCTAGCGGGCACTTGGACTATGTAGCATCCCTATCGGACATTTGGACTATTAGGTTACCTAGCGGGCACTTGGACTATCTAGGTTAACTAGCGAGCACTTGGACTATCTAGGTTAACTAGCGGACTTTGGACTACGTAGGTTAACTAGCGGGCCCTTGGACTATGTAGGTTAACTAGCGAGCACTTGGATTATCTAGGTTAACTAGCGGGCACTTGGATGATCAATGTTAACTAGCGGGCACTTGGACTATCTAGGTTAGCTAACAGGCACTTGGACTAAGTACGTCCCCTAGTGGGCACTAGGACTATCTAGGTTAACAAGCGGGAACTTGGACTATCTAGGTTACCTAGCTGGCACTCGGAGTATTAAGGTTCCCTAGCGGGCACTAGGAAAATCTAGGTTACCTAGCGGGCACTTGGACTATGTAGGTCAACTAGCGGGCACTTGGATTATGTAGGTTCCCTATCTGGCACTTGGACTATGTAGGTAAACTGGAGGGCATTTGCACTCTGTAGGTTACCTAGCGGGCACTTGGACTATGTAGGTTCCCTATCGGGCACTTGGAAAATGTAGGGTAACTGGGGACACTAGGACTATGTAGGTTACCTAGCGGGCCCTTAGACTATCTAAGTTACCTAGCGGCCATTTGGACTATGTAGGCTCCCTAGCAGTTATTTGGACTATATAGATTTCTTAGCGGGCACTTAGACTTTGTAGGTTACCTAGCGGGCACTTGGACTATCTAGGTTACCTAACAGGCACTTGAACTATCTACGTTACCTAGCGGGTACTTGGAGTATGTAGGTTACCTACCGGGCTGTTGGACTATCTAGGTTACCTAGCGGGAACTTGGACTATCTAGGTTAACTAACGGGCACTTGGACTATGTAGGTTGCCTAGCAGGCCCTTGGACTATGTAGGTTCCCTAGCGGACACATGGATTATGTAGGTTCCCTATCGGGTACTTGGACTATGTAGGTTACCTAGCCGCCACTTTGACTATCTAGGTTAGCTAACAGGCACTTGGACTATTGAGGTTCCTTAGAGGGCACTTGTACTATCTAGGATACCTAGCTGGCCCTTGGATTATGTAGGTCAACTAGCGGGCCCTTGGACAATCTAGGTTAGCTAACGGGCACTTAGATTATGTAGGTTAACTAGCGGGCACTTGGAATATGTAGGTTAACTAGCGGGCCCATGGACTATGTAGGTTTACTTGCGGGCCCTTGGACTATCTAGGTTCCCTAAAGGGCACTTGGACTATCTAGGTTAGCGAAAAAGCACTTGGACTATCTAGGTTGCCTAGCGGGCACTTGGACTATGTAGGCTAACTAGGGGGCCCTTGGATTATCTAGGTTACCTAGCGGGTACTTGAACTATCTAGGTTAACTAGTGGGCACTTGGACTATGTACGTTCCCTAGCCGGTACTTGGACTATCTACGTTACCTAGCGGGCACTTGGACTATGTACGTTACCTAGCGGGCACTTGGACTATGTACGTTTCCTAGCGGGTACTTGGACTAGATAAGTTCCCTAGCGGGCACTTGGTTTATGTAGGTTCCCTATCGGGCACTTGGACTATGTAGGTTAACAAGCGGGCATTTGGACTATGTAGGTTACCTAGGGGGCACTTGGACTATGTACGTTTCCTAGCGGGTACTTGGACTAGATAGGTTCCCTAGCGGGCACTTGGTCTATCTGGGTTAACTAGCGGGCACTTGGACTATCTAGGTTAACTAGCGAGCACTTGGACTATCTAGGTTTTCTAGCGGGCATTTGGACTATTAGGGCCCCTAGCGAGCATTTGGACTATATTGGTTACCTAGCGGGCACTTGGATTATGTAGGTTAACGAACGGGCACTTGGACTATGTAGGTTCTCTAGCGGGCACTTGGATTATGTAGGTTCCCTATCGGGCACTTGGACTATGTAGGTTAACAAGCGGGCATTTGGACTATGTAGGTTACCTAGCGGGCACTTGGACTATGTAGGTTCCCTATAGGGCATTTGGACTATGTAGGTTACCTAGCGGGCTCTTGGACTATCTAGGTTACCTAGGGGGAACCTGGACAATGTAGGTTAACTAGCGGGCACTTGGACTATCTAGGTTACCTAGAGGACACTTGGACTATGTACGTTCCCTAGCAGGCACTTGGACTATCTACGTTACCTAGCGGGCACTTGGACTATGTACGTTACCTAGCGGGCACTTGGACTATGTACGTTTCCTAGCGGGTACTTGGACTAGATAGGTTCCCTAGCGGGCACTTGGTCTATCTAGGATAACTAGCGGGCACTAGGACTATCTAGGTTAACTAGCGAGCACTTGGACTATCTAGGTTAACTAGCGGGCATTTGGACTATTAGGGCCCCTAGCTGGCATTTAGACTATATTGGTTACCTAGCGGGCACTTGGACTATGTACGTTTCCTAGCGGGTACTTGGACTAGATAGGTTCCCTAGCGGGCACTTGGTCTATCTAGGATAACTAGCGGGCACTAGGACTATCTAGGTTAACAAGAGAGCACTTGGACTATCTAGGTTAACTAGCGGGCATTTGGACTATTAGGGCCCCTAGCTGGCATTTAGACTATATTGGTTACCTTGCGGGCACTTGGACTATGTAGGTTAACGAACGGGCACTTGGACTATGTAGGTAACCTAGTGGTCACTTGAATTGTCTAGGTCACCTAGCGGGCACTTGGACGATCTAGGTTAACTTGCGGGTACTTGGACTATGTAGGTTAACTAGCGGTCCCTTGGACTATGTAGATTAACTAGCGGCACTTGGACTATCTACGTTAACTAGCGGGCCCTTGGACTATGTAGATTCTCTAGGGGTAACTTGGACTATGTATGTTCCAGCGCGGGCACTTGGACTATATAGGTTCCCTAGCAGGCACTTGGACTATGTAGGTTCCAGAGCGGGCACTTGGACTAACTAGATTCCCTAGCGGGCACTTGTACTATGTAGGTTAACTAGCTTACACTTGGACGATCTAGGTTAACTAGCGGGTACTTGGACTATGTAGGTTAACTAGCGGGCCCTTGAACTATGTAGATTAACTAGCGGAACTTGGACTATCTACATTAACTAGCGGGTCCTTGGACTATCTACATTAACTAGCGGGTCCTTGGACTATGTAGATTCCCTAGCGGGCACTTGGACAATGTATGTTCCCTAGCGGGCACTTGGACTATGTATGTTCCCTATGGACCCTTGAACTATGTAAGTTAACTACCGGGCACTTGGACTATGTAGGTTAACTAGCGGGCCCTTGGACTATGTAGGTTACCTTGCTGGCACTTGGACTCTGTAGGTAACCTAGCGGGCACTTGGACAGTCTAGGTTACCTAGCGGGCACTTGGACTTCTAGGTTAACGAACGGGCACTTGGACTATGTATGTTGCATAGCGGGCAATGGGACTATCTAGTTTAGGTAACGGGCACTTGGACTATCTAGGTTACCTAGCGGGAACTTGGACTATGTAGGTTACCTAGCAGGCACTTGGACTATCTAGGTTACTTAACGGGCACTTGGATGTCTAGGTTTCTTAGCGGGCACTTGGACGATCTAGATTAACTAGAGGGCACTAGGACTATCTAGGTTAACTAGCGTGCACTTGGACTATCTAGGTTAGCTAACGGGCACTTGGACTAAGTACGTCCCCTAGTGGGCACTTGGACACTCTAGGTTAACTAATGGGCACTAGGACTATCTAGGTTAACTATCGGGCACTTGGACGATCTAGGTTAACTAGCGGGCACTTGGACTTTCAAAGTTAACAAGTGAGCCCTTGGATTACGTAGGTTAACTAGCGGGCCCTTGGACTATCTAGGTTACCTAGCGGGCACTTGGACTATATAGGTTACCTAGTGGGCACTTGGACTATCTAGGTTAACGAAGGGGCACTTGGAATATGCAGGTAACCTTGCGGGCACTTGGACTGTCTAGGTTACCTAGCGGGCACTTGAACTTCTAGGTTAACGAACAGGCACTTGGACTATGTAGGTTGCTTAGCGGGCACTTGGACTATCTAGGTCAGGTAACGGGCAATTTGAGTATCTAGGTTACCTAGCGGGAACTTGGACAATGTAAGTTACCTAGCGGGCACTTGGACTATCTAGGTTACCTAACAGGCACTAGGACTATCTAGGTTACCAAGCAGGCCCTTGGACTATGTAGGTTTCCTAGCGGGCACTTGGACTATCTAGGTTAACTAACGGGCACTTGGACTATGTAGGTTACCTAGCGGGCACTTGGACTATGTAGCATCCCTATCGGACATTTGGACTATTAGGTTCCTAGCGGGCACTTGGACTATCTAGGTTAACTAGCGAGCACTTGGACTATCTAGGTTAACTAGCGGACCTTGGACTACGTAGGTTAACTAGCGGGCCCTTGGACTATGTAGGTTAACTAGCGAGCACTTGGATTATCTAGGTTAACTAGCGGGCACTTGGATGATCAATGTTAACTAGCGGGCACTTGGACTATCTAGGTTAGCTAACAGGCACTTGGACTAAGTACGTCCCCTAGTGGGCACTAGGACTATCTAGGTTAACAAGCGGGCACTTGGACTATCTAGGTTACCTAGCTGGCACTCGGAGTATTAAGGTTCCCTAGCGGGCACTAGGAAAATCTAGGTTACCTAGCGGGCACTTGGACTATGTAGGTCAACTAGCGGGCACTTGGATAATGTAGGTTCCCTATCTGGCACTTGGACTATGTAGGTAAACTGGAGGGCATTTGCACTCTGTAGGTTACCTAGCGGGCACTTGGACTATGTAGGTTCCCTATCGGGCACTTGGAAAATGTAGGGTAACTAGGGGACACTAGGACTATGTAGGTTACCTAGCGGGCCCTTAGACTATCTAAGTTACCTAGCGGCCATGTGGACTATGTAGGCTCCCTAGCAGTTATTTGGACTATATAGATTACTTAGCGGGCACTTAGACTTTGTAGGTTACCTAGCGGGCACTTGGACTATCTAGGTTACCTAGCAGGCACTTGAACTATCTACGTTACCTAGCGGGTACTTGGAGTATGTAGGTTACCTACCGGGCTGTTGGACTATCTAGGTTACCTAGCGGGAACTTGGACTATCTAGGTTAACTAACGGGCACTTGGACTATGTAGGTTGCCTAGCAGGCCCTTGGACTATGTAGGTTCCCTAGCGGGCACTTGGATTATGTAGGTTCCCTATCGGGCACTTGGAGTATGTAGGTTACCTAGCCGCCACTTG
Source organism: Tenrec ecaudatus (assembly GCF_050624435.1). Classification (NCBI taxonomy): domain Eukaryota; kingdom Metazoa; phylum Chordata; class Mammalia; order Afrosoricida; family Tenrecidae; genus Tenrec; species Tenrec ecaudatus. The sequence continues at coordinate 1,118,197 of NW_027459473.1, forward strand.
GACTATCTAGGTTAGCTAACAGGCACTTGGACTATTGAGGTTCCCTAGAGGGCACTTGTACTATCTAGGATACCTAGCTGGCCCTTGGATTATGTAGGTCAACTAGCGGGCCCTTGGACAATCTAAGTTAGCTAACGGGCACTTAGATTATGTAGGTTAACTAGCGGGCACTTGGAATATGTAGGTTAACTAGCGGGCCCATGGACTATGTAGGTTTACTTGCGGGCCCTTGGACTATCTAGGTTCCCTAAAGGGCACTTGGACTATCTAGGTTAGCGAAAAAGCACTTGGACTATCTAGGTTGCCTAGCGGGCACTTGGACTATGTAGGCTAACTAGGGGGCCCTTGGACTATCTAGGTTACCTAGCGGGTACTTGAACTATCTAGGTTAACTAGTGGGCACTTGGACTATGTACGTTCCCTAGCCGGTACTTGGACTATCTACGTTACCTAGCGGGCACTTGGACTATGTACGTTACCTAGCGGGCACTTGGACTATGTACGTTTCCTAGCGGGTACTTGGACTAGATAGGTTCCCTAGCGGGCACTTGGTTTATGTAGGTTCCCTATCGGGCACTTGGACTATGTAGGTTAACAAGCGGGCATTTGGACTATGTAGGTTACCTAGCGGGCACTTGGACTATGTACGTTTCCTAGCGGGTACTTGGACTAGATAGGTTCCCTAGCGGGCACTTGGTCTATCTGGGTTAACTAGCGGGCACTTGGACTATCTAGGTTAACTAGCGAGCACTTGGACTATCTAGGTTTTCTAGCGGGCATTTGGACTATTAGGGCCCCTAGCGAGCATTTGGACTATATTGGTTACCTAGCGGGCACTTGGATTATGTAGGTTAACGAACGGGCACTTGGACTATGTAGGTTCTCTAGCGGGCACTTGGATTATGTAGGTTCCCTATCGGGCACTTGGACTATGTAGGTTAACAAGCGGGCATTTGGACTATGTAGGTTACCTAGCGGGCACTTGGACTATGTAGGTTCCCTATAGGGCATTTGGACTATGTAGGTTACCTAGCGGACTCTTGGACTATCTAGGTTACCTAGGGGGAACCTGGACAATGTAGGTTAACTAGCGGGCACTTGGACTATCTAGGTTACCTAGAGGACACTTGGACTATGTACGTTCCCTAGCGGGCACTTGGACTATCTACGTTACCTAGCGGGCACTTGGACTATGTACGTTACCTAGCGGGCACTTGGACTATGTACGTTTCCTAGCGGGTACTTGGACTAGATAGGTTCCCTAGCGGGCACTTGGTCTATCTAGGATAACTAGCGGGCACTAGGACTATCTAGGTTAACTAGCGAGCACTTGGACTATCTAGGTTAACTAGCGGGCATTTGGACTATTAGGGCCCCTAGCTGGCATTTAGACTATATTGGTTACCTAGCGGGCACTTGGACTATGTACGTTTCCTAGCGGGTACTTGGACTAGATAGGTTCCCTAGCGGGCACTTGGTCTATCTAGGATAACTAGCGGGCACTAGGACTATCTAGGTTAACAAGAGAGCACTTGGACTATCTAGGTTGTCTAGCGGGCATTTGGACTATTAGGGCCCCTAGCTGGCATTTAGACTATATTGGTTACCTTGCGGGCACTTGGACTATGTAGGTTAACGAACGGGCACTTGGACTATGTAGGTAACCTAGTGGTCACTTGAATTGTCTAGGTTACCTAGCGGGCACTTGGACGATCTAGGTTAACTAGCGGGCACTTGGACTATGTAGGTTAACTAGCGGTCCCTTGGACTATGTAGATTAACTAGCGGCACTTGGACTATCTACGTTAACTAGCGGGCCCTTGGACTATGTAGATTCTCTAGGGGTAACTTGGACTATGTATGTTCCAGCGCGGGCACTTGGACTATATAGGTTCCCTAGCAGGCACTTGGACTATGTAGGTTCCAGAGCGGGCACTTGGACTAACTAGATTCCCTAGCGGGCACTTGTACTATGTAGGTTAACTAGCTTACACTTGGACGATCTAGGTTAACTAGCGGGTACTTGGACTATGTAGGTTAACTAGCGGGCCCTTGAACTATGTAGATTAACTAGCGGAACTTGGACTATCTACATTAACTAGCGGGTCCTTGGACTATCTACATTAACTAGCGGGTCCTTGGACTATGTAGATTCCCTAGCGGGCACTTGGACAATGTATGTTCCCTAGCGGGCACATGGACTATGTATGTTCCCTATGGACCCTTGAACTATGTAAGTTAACTACCGGGCACTTGGACTATGTAGGTTAACTAGCGGGCCCTTGGACTATGTAGGTTACCTTGCTGGCACTTGGACTCTGTAGGTAACCTAGCGGGCACTTGGACAGTCTAGGTTACCTAGCGGGCACTTGGACTTCTAGGTTAACGAACGGGCACTTGGACTATGTATGTTGCATAGCGGGCAATGGGACTATCTAGTTTAGGTAACGGGCACTTGGACTATCTAGGTTACCTAGCAGGAACTTGGACTATGTAGGTTACCTAGCAGGCACTTGGACTATCTAGGTTACTTAACGGGCACTTGGATGTCTAGGTTTCTTAGCGGGCACTTGGACGATCTAGGTTAACTACAGGGCACTTGGACTATCTAGGTTAACTAGCGTACACTTGGACTATCTAGGTTAACTAGCGGGCACTTGGATGATCAATGTTAACTAGCGGGCACCTGGACTATCTAGGTTAGCTAACGGGCACTTGGACTAAGTACGGCCCCTAGTGGACACTTGGACACTCTAGGTTAACTAATGGGCACTAGGACTATCTAGGTTAACTAGCGGGCACTTGGACGATCTAGGTTAACTAGCGGGCACTTGAACTATCCAAGTTAACAAGTGAGTCCTTGGACTATGTAGATTAACTAGTGGGCCCTTGGATATCTAGGTTACCTAGCGGGCACTTGGACTATATAGGTTACCTAGAGGGCACTTGGACAATGAAAGTTACCTAGCGGGCACTTGGACTATCTAGGTTACCTAACGGGCACTTTGACTATCTAGGTTATATAGCGGGCACTTGGACTATGTAGGTTAACTAGCGGGCCCATTGACACTGTTGGTTAACTAGCGGGCACTTGGACGATCTAGGTTAACTAGCAGGCACTTGGATTATCTAGGTTACCTAGCGGGCACTTGGACTATGTAGGTTCCCTAGGGGGCATTTGGACTATATAGATAACCTAGCGGGCCCTTAGACTTTGTAGGTTACCTAGCGGGCCCTTGGACTATGTAGGTTAACTAGCGGGCCCTTGGACTATGTAGGTTACCTAGCGGGCAATTGGACGATCTAGGTTAACTAGCGGGCAATTGGACGATCTAGGTTAACTAGCGGGCCCTTGGACTATCTACGTTAACTAGCGGGCCCTTGGACTATGTAGATTCCCAGCGCGTATTTGGACTATATAGATAATCTAGCGGGCACTTAGACTTTGTAGGTTACCTAGCGGGCACTTGGTCTATCTAGGTTACCTAGCTGGCACATGAACTATCTACGTTACCTAGCGGGTTCTTGGAGTATGTAGGTTACCTACCGGGCTGTTGGACTATCTAGATTACCAAGCGGGCACTTGGACTATCTAGGTTAACTAACGTGCACTTGGACTATGTAGGTTCCCTAGAGGGCCCTTGGAATATGTAAATTCCCTAGCGGGCACTTGGACTATGTGGGTTTCCTGGCGGGCATTTGGACTATCTAGGTTACCTAACGGGCACTTGGACTATGTAGGTTCCCTAGTGGGCACTTGGATTATGTAGGTTCCCTATTGGGCACTTGGACTATGTAGGTTACCTAGCGGGCACTTAGATATTGTAGGTTACCTAGCGGGCACTTGTCTATCTAGGTTACCTAGCAGGCACTTGGACTATGTAGGTTAACTAGCGGGCCCTTGAACTATGTAGATTAACTAGCAGAACTTGGACTATCTACATTAACTAGCGGGCCCTTGTACTATGTAGATTCCCTAGCGGGCACTTGGACTATGTATGTTCCCTAGCGGGTACTTGGACTATGTATGTTCCCTATGGACACTTGAACTATGTAAGTTAACTACAGGGCACTTGGACTATGTAGGTTAACTAGCGGGCCCTTGGACTATGTAGGTTACCTTGCTGGCACTTGGATTCTGTAGGTAAACTAGCGGGCACTTGGACAGTCTAGGTTACCTAGCGGGCACTTGGACTTCTAGGTTAACGAACGGGCACTTGGACTATGTATGTTGCATAGCGGGCAATGGGACTATCTAGTTTAGGTAACGGGCACTCGGACTATCTAGGTTACCTAGCGGGAACTTGGACTATCTAGGTTACTTAACGGGCACTTGGATGTCTAGGTTTCTTAGCGGGCACTTGGACGATCTAGGTTAACTAGAGGGCACTAGGACTATCTAGGTTAACTAGCGTGCACTTGGACTATATAGGTTAGCTAACGGGCACTTGGACTAAGTACGTCCCCTAGTGGGCACTCGGACACTCTAGGTTAACTAATGGGCACTAGGACTATCTAGGTTAACTAGCGGGCACTTGGACGATCTCGGTTAACTAGCGGGCACTTGGACTATCAAAGTTAACAAGTGAGCCCTTGGACTACGTAGGTTAACTAGCGGGCCCTTGGACTATCTAGGTTACCTAGCGGGCACTTGGACTATATAGGTTACCTAGTGGGCACTTGGACTATCTAGGATAACGAACGGGCACTTGGAATATGCAGGTAACCTAGCGGGCACTTGGACTGTCTAGGTTACCTAGCGGGCACTTGAACTTCTAGGTTAACGAACGGGCACTTGGACTATGTAGGTTGCTTAGCGGGCACTTGGACTATCTAGGTCAGGTAACGGGCAATTTGAGTATCTAGGTTACCTAGGGGGAACTTGGACAATGTAAGTTACCTAGCGGGCACTTGGACTATCTAGGTTACCTAACAGGCACTAGGACTATCTAGGTTACCTAGCGGGCCCTTGGACTATGTAGGTTTCCTAGCGGGCACTTGGACTATCTAGGTTAACTAACGGGCACTTGGACTATGTAGGTTACCTAGCGGGCACTTGGACTATGTAGGATCCCTATCGGACATTTGGACTATTAGGTTACCTAGCGGGCACTTGGACTATCTAGGTTAACTAGCGAGCACTTGGACTATCTAGGTTAACTAGCGGACCTTGGACTACGTAGGTTAACTAGCGGGCCCTTGGACTATGTAGGTTAACTAGCGAGCATTTGGATTATCTAGGTTAACTAGCGTGCACTTGGATGATCAATGTTAACTAGCGGGCACTTAGACTATCTAGGTTAGCTAACAGGCACTTGGACTAAGTACGTCCACTAGTGGGCACTAAGACTATCTAGGTTAACAAGTGGGCACTTGGACTATCTAGGCTACCTAGCTGGCACTAGGAGTATTAAGGTTCCCTAGCGGGCACTAGGAAAATCTAGGTTACCTAGCGGGAACTTGGACTATGTAGGTCAACTAGCGGGCACTTGGATTATGAAGGTTCCCTATCTAGCACTTGGACTATGTAGGTAAACTGGAGGGCATTTGCACTCTGTAGGTTACCTAGAGGGCACTTGGACAATGTAGGTTCCCTATCGGGCACTTGGAAAATGTAGGTTAACTAGGGGACACTAGGACTATGTAGGTTACCTAGCGGGCCCTTAGACTATCTAAGTTACCTAGCGGCCATTTGGACTATGTAGGCTCCCTAGCAGTTATTTGGACTATATAGATTACTTAGCGGGCACTTAGACTTTGTAGGTTACCTAGCGGCCACTTGGACTATCTAGGTTACCTAGCAGGCACTTGAACTATCTACGTTACCTAGCGGGTATTTGGAGTATGTAGGTTACCTACCGGGCTGTTGGACTATGTAGTTTACCTAGCGGGCACTTGGACTATCTAGGTTAACTAACGGTCACTTGAACTATGTAGGTTGCCTAGCCGGCCCTTGGACTATGTAGGTTCCCTAGCGGGCACTTGGATTATGTAGGTTCCCTATCGGGCACTTGGACTATGTAGGTTACCTAGCCGCCACTTGGACTATCTAGGTTAGCTAACAGGCACTTGGAATATTGAGGTTCCCTAGAGGGCACTTGTACTATCTAGGATACCTAGCTGGCCCTTGGACTATGTAGGTCAACTAGCGGGCCCTTGGACAATCTAGGTTAGCTAACGGGCACTTAGATTATGTAGGTTAACTAGCGGGCACTTGGAATATGTAGGTTAACTAGCGGGCCCATGGACTATGTAGGTTTACTTGCGGGCCCTTGGACTATCTAGGTTCCCTAAAGGGCACTTGGACTATCTAGGTTAGCGAAAAGGCACTTGGACTATCTAGGTTACCTAGCGGGCACTTGGACTATGTAAGCTAACTAGGGGGCCCTTGGACAATCTAGGTTACCTAGCGGGTACTTGAACTATCTAGGTTAACTAGTGGGCACTTGGACTATGTACGTTCCCTAGCCGGCACTTGGACTATCTATGTTAACTAGCGGGCACTTGGAATATGTAGGTTAACTAGCGGACACTTGCACTATGTAGGTTACCTGGCGGCACTTGGACTATCTACGTTAACTAGCGTGCACTTGGACTATGTAGGTTCCTTAGCGGGCACTTGGACTATGTAGGTTCCCTAGCAGGCACTTGGACTATGTAGGTTCCAGAGCGGGTACTTGGACTAACTAGATTCCCTAGCGGGCACTTGTACTATGTAGGTTAACTTGCGGACACTTGGACGATCTAGGTTAACTAGCGGGTACTTGGACTATGTAGGTTAACTAGCGGGCCTTTGGACTATGTAGATTCCCTAGCGGGCACTTGGACTATGTATGTTCCCTAGCGGGCACTTGGACTATGTATGTTCCCTATGGACACTTGAACTATGTAAGTTAACTACCGGGCACTTGGACTATGTAGGTTAACTAGCGGGCCCTTGGGCTATGTAGGTTACCTTGCGGGCACTTGGACTATGTAGGTAAACTAGCGGGCACTTGGACAGTCTAGGTTACCTAGAGGGCACTTGGACTTCTAGGTTAACGTGCGGGCACTTGGACTATGTATGTTGCATAGCGGGCAATGGGACTATCTAGTTTAGGTAACGGGAACTTGGACTATCTAGGTTACCTAGCGGGCACTTGGACTATCTAGGTTACTTAACGGGCACTTGGATGTCAACGTTTCTTAGCGGGCACTAGGACGATCTAGGTTAACTAGAGGGCACTTGGACTATCTAGGTTAACTAGAGTGCACTTGGACTATCTAGGTTAACTAGTGGGTACTTGGATGATCAATGTTAACTAGCGGGTACTTGGACTATATAGGTTACCTAGCGGGCACTTGGACTATGTAGGTTACCTAGTGGGCACTTGGACTATCTAGGTTAACGAAAGGGCACTTGGAATATGCAGGTAACCTAGCGGGCACTTGGACTGTCTAGGTTACCTAGCGGGCACTTGAACTTCTAGGTTAACGAATGGGCACTTGGACTATGTAGGTTGCTTAGCGGGCACTTGGACTATTTAGGTTAGGTAACGGTCACTTTGAGTATCTAGCTTACCTAGCCGGAACTAGGACAATGTAAGTTACCTAGCGGGCACTTGGACTATCTAGGTAACCTAACGGGCACTTTGACTATCTAGGTTGCATAGCGGGCACTTGGATTATGTAGGTTAACTAGCGAGCACTTGGACTCTAGGTTACCTAGCGGGCACTTGGACTATGTAGGTTTCCTACCGGGCACTTGGACCATCTAGGTTAACTAACGGGCACTTGGACTATGTAGGTTACCTAGCGGGCACTTGGACTATGTAGGATCCCTATCGGACATTTGGACTACTTAGGTTACCTAGCGGGCACTTGGACTATCTACGTTACCTAGCGGGCACTTGGACTATCTAGGTCAACTAGCGAGCCCTTGTACTATGTAGGTTAACTAGCGAGCACTTGGACTATCTAGGTTAACTAGCGGGCACTTGGATGATCAATGTTAACTAGCGGGCACTTTGACTATCTAGGTTAGCTAACAGGCACTTGGACTAAGTACGTCCACTAGTGGGCACTAAGACTATCTAGGTTAACAAGTGGGCACTTGGACTATCTAGGCTACCTAGCTGGCACTAGGAGTATTAAGGTTCCCTAGCGGGCACTAGGAAAATCTAGGTTACCTAGCGGGAACTTGGACTATGTAGGTCAACTAGCGGGCACTTGGATTATGAAGGTTCCCTATCTAGCACTTGGACTATGTAGGTAAACTGGAGGGCATTTGCACTCTGTAGGTTACCTAGAGGGCACTTGGACAATGTAGGTTCCCTATCGGGCACTTGGAAAATGTAGGTTAACTAGGGGACACTAGGACTATGTAGGTTACCTAGCGGGCCCTTAGACTATCTAAGTTACCTAGCGGCCATTTGGACTATGTAGGCTCCCTAGCAGTTATTTGGACTATATAGATTACTTAGCGGGCACTTAGACTTTGTAGGTTACCTAGCGGCCACTTGGACTATCTAGGTTACCTAGCAGGCACTTGAACTATCTACGTTACCTAGCGGGTATTTGGAGTATGTAGGTTACCTACCGGGCTGTTGGACTATGTAGTTTACCTAGCGGGCACTTGGACTATCTAGGTTAACTAACGGTCACTTGAACTATGTAGGTTGCCTAGCCGGCCCTTGGACTATGTAGGTTCCCTAGCGGGCACTTGGATTATGTAGGTTCCCTATCGGGCACTTGGACTATGTAGGTTACCTAGCCGCCACTTGGACTATCTAGGTTAGCTAACAGGCACTTGGACTATTGAGGTTCCCTAGAGGGCACTTGTACTATCTAGGATACCTAGCTGGCCCTTGGACTATGTAGGTCAACTAGCGGGCCCTTGGACAATCTAGGTTAGCTAACGGGCACTTAGATTATGTAGGTTAACTAGCGGGCACTTGGAATATGTAGGTTAACTAGCGGGCCCATGGACTATGTAGGTTTACTTGCGGGCCCTTGGACTATCTAGGTTCCCTAAAGGGCACTTGGACTATCTAGGTTAGCGAAAAGGCACTTGGACTATCTAGGTTACCTAGCGGGCACTTGGACTATGTAAGCTAACTAGGGGGCCCTTGGACAATCTAGGTTACCTAGCGGGTACTTGAACTATCTAGGTTAACTAGTGGGCACTTGGACTATGTACGTTCCCTAGCCGGCACTTGGACTATCTATGTTAACTAGCGGGCACTTGGAATATGTAGGTTAACTAGCGGACACTTGCACTATGTAGGTTACCTGGCGGCACTTGGACTATCTACGTTAACTAGCGTGCACTTGGACTATGTAGGTTCCTTAGCGGGCACTTGGACTATGTAGGTTCCCTAGCAGGCACTTGGACTATGTAGGTTCCAGAGCGGGTACTTGGACTAACTAGATTCCCTAGCGGGCACTTGTACTATGTAGGTTAACTTGCGGACACTTGGACGATCTAGGTTAACTAGCGGGTACTTGGACTATGTAGGTTAACTAGCGGGCCTTTGGACTATGTAGATTCCCTAGCGGGCACTTGGACTATGTATGTTCCCTAGCGGGCACTTGGACTATGTATGTTCCCTATGGACACTTGAACTATGTAAGTTAACTACCGGGCACTTGGACTATGTAGGTTAACTAGCGGGCCCTTGGGCTATGTAGGTTACCTTGCGGGCACTTGGACTATGTAGGTAAACTAGCGGGCACTTGGACAGTCTAGGTTACCTAGAGGGCACTTGGACTTCTAGGTTAACGTGCGGGCACTTGGACTATGTATGTTGCATAGCGGGCAATGGGACTATCTAGTTTAGGTAACGGGAACTTGGACTATCTAGGTTACCTAGCGGGCACTTGGACTATCTAGGTTACTTAACGGGCACTTGGATGTCAACGTTTCTTAGCGGGCACTAGGACGATCTAGGTTAACTAGAGGGCACTTGGACTATCTAGGTTAACTAGAGTGCACTTGGACTATCTAGGTTAACTAGTGGGTACTTGGATGATCAATGTTAACTAGCGGGTACTTGGACTATATAGGTTACCTAGCGGGCACTTGGACTATGTAGGTTACCTAGTGGGCACTTGGACTATCTAGGTTAACGAAAGGGCACTTGGAATATGCAGGTAACCTAGCGGGCACTTGGACTGTCTAGGTTACCTAGCGGGCACTTGAACTTCTAGGTTAACGAATGGGCACTTGGACTATGTAGGTTGCTTAGCGGGCACTTGGACTATTTAGGTTAGGTAACGGTCACTTTGAGTATCTAGCTTACCTAGCCGGAACTAGGACAATGTAAGTTACCTAGCGGGCACTTGGACTATCTAGGTAACCTAACGGGCACTTTGACTATCTAGGTTGCATAGCGGGCACTTGGATTATGTAGGTTAACTAGCGAGCACTTGGACTCTAGGTTACCTAGCGGGCACTTGGACTATGTAGGTTTCCTACCGGGCACTTGGACCATCTAGGTTAACTAACGGGCACTTGGACTATGTAGGTTACCTAGCGGGCACTTGGACTATGTAGGATCCCTATCGGACATTTGGACTACTTAGGTTACCTAGCGGGCACTTGGACTATCTACGTTACCTAGCGGGCACTTGGACTATCTAGGTCAACTAGCGAGCCCTTGTACTATGTAGGTTAACTAGCGAGCACTTGGACTATCTAGGTTAACTAGCGGGCACTTGGATGATCAATGTTAACTAGCGGGCACTTTGACTATCTAGGTTAGCTAACAGGCACTTGGACTAAGTACGTCCCCTCATGGGCACTAGGACTATCTAGGTTAACAAGCGGGCACTTGGACTCTCTAGGTTACCTAGCTGGCACTAGTACTATGAAGGTTCCCTAGCGGGCACGATGATAATCTAGGTTACCTAGCGGGCACTTGGACTATGTAGGTCAACTAGCGTGCACTTGGACTATGTAGGTTCCCTATCGGGCACTTGGAAAATGTAGGTTAACTAGGGGACACTAGGACTATGTAGGTTACCTAGCGGGCCCTTAGACTATCTAGGTTACCTAGCGGGCACTTGGACTACGTAGGTTACCTAGCGGGCCCTTAGACTATCTAGGTTACCTAGCGGCCATTTGGACTATGTAGGCTCCCTAGCGGTTATTTGGACTATACAGATTACTTAGCGGGCACTTAGATTTTGTAGGTTACCTAGCGGCACTTGGACTATCTAGGTTACCTAGCAGGCACTTGAACTATCTACGTTAACTAGCGGGTACATGGAGTATGTAGGTTACCTACCGGGCTGTTGGACTATCTAGGTTACCTAGCGGGCACTGGGACTATCTAGGTTAACTAACGGGCACTTGGACTATGTAGGTTGCCTAGCAGGCCCTTGGACTATGTAGGTTCCCTAGCGGGCACTTGGATTATGTAGGTTCCCTATCGGGCACTTGGACTATGTAGGTTACCTAGCCGCCACTTGGACTATCTAGGTAAGCTAACATGCACTTCGACTATTGAGGTTCCCTAGAGGTCACTTGTACTATCTAGGATACCTAGCTGGCCCTTGGACTATGTAGGTCAACTAGCGGGCCCTTGGACAATCTAGGTTAGCTAACGGGCACTTAGATTATGTAGGTTAACTAGCGGGCACTTGGAATATGTAGGTTAACTAGCGGGCCCATGGACTATGTAGGTTTACTTGCGGGCCCTTGGACTATCTAGGTTCCCTAAAGGCCACTTGGACTATTAGGTTACCGAAAAGGCACTTGGACTATCTAGGTTACCTAGCGGGCACTTGGACTAAGTTGGCTAACTAGGGGGCCCTTGGACTATCTAGGTTACCTAGTGGGTACTTGACCTATCTAGGTTAACTAGCGTGCACTTGGACTATGTACGTTCCCTAGCCGGCACTTGGACTATCTATGTTAACTAGCGGGCACTTGGAATATGTAGGTTAACTAGCAGACACTTGCACTATGTAGGTTACCTAGCAGGAACTTGGACTATCTAGGTTAAATAGCGGGCACTTGGACTATCTTGGTTAACTAGCGTGCACTTTGACTATGTAGGTTCTTTAGCGGGCACTTGGACTATCTAGGTTGCCTAGCGGGCACTTGTACTATGTAGGTTAACTAGCGTGACCTTGGACTATCTAGGTTACGTAGCGGGTACTTGGTATATAGGTTAACTAGTGGGCACTTGGTCTATATAGGCTAACTAGCGGACACTTGCACGATCTAGGTTAACTAGCGGGGACTTTCACTATGTAGGTTAACTAGCGGGCCAATGGATTATGTATGTTTACTATCAGGCACTTGGACTATGTAGGATAACTAGCTGGCCCTTGGACTATGTAGGTCAACTAGCGGGCCCTTGGACTATCTAGGTTAGCTAACGGGCACTTAGATTATGTAGGTTAACTAGCGGGCACTTGGAATATGTAGGTTAACTAGCGGGCCCATGGACTATGTAGGTTTACTTGCAGGCCCTTGGACTATCTAGGTTCCCTAAAGGCCACTTGGACTATGTACGTTCCCTAGCCGGCAGTTGGACTATCTATGTTAACTAGCGGGCACTTGGAATATGTAGGTTATCTAGCGGGCCCATGGACTATGTAGGTTTACTTGCGGGCCCTTGGACTATCTAGGTTCCCTAAAGGGCACTTGGACTATCTAGGTTACCGAAAAGGCACTTGGACTATCTAGGTTACCTAGCGGGCACTTGGACTATGTAGGTTCCCTAGCGGGCACTTGGATTATGTAGGTTCCCTATCGGGCACTTGGACTATGTAGGTTACCTAGCGGGCACTTGGACTATGTACGTTCCCTAGCCGGCACTTGGACTATCTATGTTAACTAACGGGCATTGGAATATGTAGGTTAACTAGTGGACACTTGCACTATGTATGTTACCTAGCAGGCACTTGGAATATCTAGGTTAAATAGCGGGCACTTGGACTATCTAGGTTAACTAGCGTGCACTTGGACTATGTAGGTTCCTTAACGGGCACTTGGACTATCTAGGTTGCCTAGCGGACACTTGCACTATGTAGGTTAACTAGCGGCCCCATGGACTATGTAGGTTTACAAGCGGGCCCTTGGACTATCTAGGTTCCCTAAAGGGCACTTGGACAATCTAGGTTACCGAACGGGCACTTGGACTATCTAGGTTACCTAGCGGGCACTTGGACTATGTAGGCTAACTAGGGGGGTGTTGGACGATCTAGGTTAGCTAGCGGGTACTTGAACTATCTAGGTTAACTAGCGGGCACTTGCACTATCTAGGTTAACTAACGGGCACTTGGACTATGTAGGTTGCCTAGCAGGCACTTGGACTATGTAGGTTCCCTAGCGGGCACTTGGATTATGTAGGTTCCCTATCGGGCACTTGGACTATGTAGGTTACCTAGCCGCCACTTTGACCATCTAGGTTAGCTAACAGGCACTTGGACTATTGAGGTTCCCTAGCGGGCAATTGTACTATCTAGGATACCTAGCTGGCCGATGGACTATGTAGGATTCCTAGCGGGCACTTGGACTATCTAGGTTAACGAACGGGCACTTGGACTATGTAGGTTACCTAGCGGGCACTTGGACTAGGTAGGATCCCTATCAGACATTTGGACTACTTAGGTTACCTAGCGGGCACTTGGACTATCTAGGTTAACTAGCGGGCACTTGGATTATCTAAGTCAACTAGCGGGCCCTTGTACTATATAGGTTAACTAGCGAGCACTTGGACTATCTAGGTTAACTAGCGGACCTTGGACTACGTAGGTTAACTAGCGGGCCCTTGGACTATGTAGGTTAACTAGCGTGCACTTGGGCTATGTAGGTTCCTTAGCGGGCACTTGGATTATCTAGGTTGCCTAGCGGGCACTTGTACTATGTAGGTTAACTAGCGTACCCTTGGACTATCTAGGTTACATAGCGGGCACTTGGTACATAGGTTTAATAGCGGGCACTTGGATTATATAGGCTAACTAGCGGACACTTGCACGATCTAGGTTAACTAGCGGGCCCTTGCACTATGTAGGTTAACTAGCGGGCCCATGGATTATGTAGGTTTACTAGCAGGCACTTGGATTATCTAGGTTAACTAGCGGGCACTTGGACTATGTAGTTTCCCTAGCAGGCATTTGGACTATTTAGGTTACTTAGCGGGCACTTGGACTATGTAGGTTACCTAGCGGGCACTTGGACTATCTAGGTTACCTAGCAGGCACTTTGACTATCTAGGTTCACTAACGGGCACTTCGAGTATGTAGGTTGCCTAGCGGGCACTTGGATTATGTAGGTTTCCTATCGGGCACTTGGACTATGTGGGTAAACTAGCGGACACTTGGACTGTCCTGGTTACCTAGCGGGCACTTGGATTATCTAGGTTAACGAACGGGCACTTGGACTATGTAGGTTACCTAGCCGCCACTTGGACTATCTAGGTTAGCTAACAGGCACATGGACTATCTACATTCCCTAGCGGGCACTTGTACTATCTAGGTTACCTAGCTGGCATTTAGATTATGTAGGTTAAATAGCGGGCACTTGGAATATGTAGGTTAACTAGCGGACACTTGCACTATATAGGTTAACTAGCGGGCCCATGGACTATGTAGGTTTACTAGCGGGCCCTTGGACTATCTAGTTTCCCTAAAGGGTACTTGGAATATCTAGGTTACCGAACGGGCACTTGGACTATCTAGGTTATTTAGCGGGCACTTGGACTATGTAGGCTAAATAGGGGGCCCTTGGACGATCTAGGTTACCTAGCGGGTACTTGAACTATCTAGGTTAACTAGCGGGCACTTGCACTATCTAGGTTACCTAGCGGGCACTTGGACTATGTAAGTTCCCTAGCGGTCACTTGGACTATCTATGTTAACTAGCGGGCACTTGGAATATGTAGGTTAACTAGTGGACACTTGCACTATGTAGGTTACCTAGCAGGCACTTTGATTATCTAGGTTAACTAGGTGCACTTGGACTATGTAGGTTCCTTAGCGGGCACTGGGACTATCTAGGTTGCCTAGCGGGCACTTGGACTATGTAGGTTAACTAGCGTGCCCTTGGACTATCTAGGATACGTAGCGGGCACTTGGTATATAGGTTAACTAGCGGGCACTTGGAATATGTAGTTTCCCTAGCAGGCATTTGGACTATTTAGGTTACCTAGCGGGCACTTGGACTATGTAGGTTACCTAGCGGGCACTTGGACTATCTAGGTTACCTAGCAGGCACTTTGACTATCTAGGTTCACTAACGGGCACTTCGAGTATGTAGGTTGCCTAGCGGGCACTTGGATTATGTAGGTTTCCTATCGGGCACTTGGACTATGTAGGTAAACTAGCGGACACTTGGACTGTCCTGGTTACCTAGCGGGCACTTGGATTATCTAGGTTAACGAACGGGCACTTGGACTATGTAGGTTACCTAGCCGCCACTTGGACTATCTAGGTTAGCTAACAGGCACTTGGACTATCTAGATTCCCTAGCGGGCACTTGTACTATCTAGGTTACCTAGCTAGCACTTAGATTATGTAGGTTAAATAGCGGGCACTTGGAATATGTAGGTTAACTAGTGGACACTTGCACTATGTAGGTTAACTAGCGGGCCCATGGACTATGTAGGTTTACTAGCGGGCCTTTGGACTATCTAGTTTCCCTAAAGGGTACTTGGAATATCTAGGTTACCGAACGGGCACTTGGACTATCTAGGTTATTTAGCGGGCACTTGGACTATGTAGGCTAACTAGGGGGCCCTTGGACGATCTAGGTTACCTAGCGGGTACTTGAACTATCTAGGTTAACTAGCGGGCACTTGCACTATCTAGGTTACCTAGCGGGCACTTGGACTATGTAAGCTAACTAGGGGGCCCTTGGACAATCTAGGTTACCTAGCGGGTACTTGAACTATCTAGGTTAACTAGTGGGCACTTGGACTATGTACGTTCCCTAGCCGGCACTTGGACTATCTATGTTAACTAGCGGGCACTTGGAATATGTAGGTTAACTAGTGGACACTTGCACTATGAAGGTTACCTAGCAGGCACTTGGATTATCTAGGTTAACTAGCGTGCACTTGGACTATGTAGGTTAAGTAGCGTGCCCATAGACTATATAGGATACGTAGCGGGCACTTGGTATATAGGTTAACTAGCGGGCACTTGGAATATGTAGGTTAACTAGAGGACACTTGGACTATCTAGGTTAACTAGTGGGCACTTGGACTATCTAGGTTAACGAACGGGCACTTGGAATATGCAAGTAACCTAGCGGGCACTTGGACAGTCTAGGTTACCTAGCGGGCACTTGGACTTCTAGGTTAACGAACGGGCACTTAGACTATGTAGGTTGCTTAGCGGGCACTTGGACTATCTAGGTTAAGTAACGGGCACTTTGAGTATCTAGGTTACCTAGTGGGCACTTGGACTATCTAGGTTACCTAACGGGCACTTTGACTATCTAGCTTACATAGCGGGACCTTGGACTATGTAGGTTAGCTAGCGAGCACTTGGACTCTAGGTTATCTAGCGGACACTTGGACTATCTAGGTTACCTAGCGGGCCCTTGGACTATGTAGGTTGCCTAGCGGGCACTTGGACTATCTAGGTCAACGAACGGGCACTTGGACTATGTAGGTAACCTAGCAGGCACTTGGACAGTCTAGGTTACCTAGCGGGCACTTGGACTATCTAGGTTAACGAACGGGCACTTGGACTATGTAGGTTACCTAGCGGGCACTTGGACTATGGAGGATCCCTTTCGGACATTTGGACTACTTAGGTTAACTAGCGGGCACTTGGACTCTCTAGGTTAACTAGCGGGCACTTGGACTATCTAGGTCAACTAGCGGGCCCTTGTATTATGTAGGTTAACTAGCGAGCACTTGGACTATCTAGGTTAACTAGCTGGCCCTTGGACTATGTAGGTAAACTAGCGTGCACTTGGACTATCTAGGTTAACTAGCGGGCACTTGGATGATCAATGTTAACTAGCGGGCACTTGGACTATCTAGGTTAGCTAACAGGCACTTGGACTAAGTACGTCCCCTACTGGGCACTAGCACTATCTAGGTTAACTAGCGGGCACTTGAGCTATCTAGGTTACCTAGCTGGCACTAGGACTGTGATGGTTCCCTAGCGGGCACTAGGATTATCTAGGTTACCTAGCGGGCACTTGGACTATGTAGGTCAACTAGCGGGCACTTGGATTATGTAGGTTCCCTATCGGGCACTTGGACTATGTAGGTTAACTAGAGGGCATTTGGACTATGTAGGTTATCTAGCGGGCACATGGACTATGTAGGTTCCCTATGGGGCACTTCGAAAATGTAGGTTAACTAGGGGGCACTAGGACTATGTAGGTTACCTAGCGGGCCCTTAGACTATCAAGGTTACCTAGCGGCCATTTAGAAGATGTAGGCTCCCTAGCGGTTATTTGGACTATATAGATTACTTAGCGGACACTTAGACTTTGTAGGTTACCTACCGGGCTGTTGGACTATCTAGGTTACCTAGCGGGCACTTGGACTATCTAGGTTAACTAGTGGGCCGTTGGACTATGTAGGTAACTAGCAGGCACTTGGACAATCTAGGTTAACTAGCGGGCACTTGGACGATCTAGGTTAACTAGCGGGCACTTGGACTATCAAAGTTAACAAGTGAGCCCTTGGACGATGTAGGTTAACTAGCGGGCCCTTGGACTATCTAGGTTACCTAGCGGGCACTTGGATTATATAGGTTACCTAGGGGGCACTTGGACTATGTAGGTTACCTAGTGGGCACTTGGACTTCTAGGTTAACGAACGGGCACTTAGACTATGTAGGTTGCTTGGCGGGCACTTGGACTATCTAGGTTAGGTAACGGGCACTTTGAGTATCTAGGTTACCTAACAGGAACTTGGACAATGTAAGTTACCTAGCGGGCACTTGGACTATCTAGGTTACCTAACGGGCACTTTGACTATCTAGGTTACATAGTGGGCACTTGGACTATGTAGGTTAGCTAGCGAGCACTTGGACTCTAGGTTATCTAGCGGACACTTGGACTATCTAGGTTAACGAACGGGCACTTGGGCTATGTAGGTTACCGAGCGGGCACTTGGACTATGTAGGATCCCTATCGGACATTTGGACTACTTAGGTTACCTAGCGGGCACTTGGACTATTTAGGTTAACTAGCGGGCACTTGGACGATCTAGGTTAACTAGAGGGCACTTGGACTATCTAGGTTAACTAGCGTGTACTTGGACTATCTAGGTTAACTAGCGGGCACTTGGATGATCACTGTTAACCAGCGGGCACTTGGACTATCTAGGTTAGCTAACGGGCACTTGGACTAAGTACGTCCCCTAGTGGGCATTTGGACACTCTAGGTTAACTAACGGACAATAGGACTATCTAGGTTAACTAGCGGGTACATGGACTATCTAGGTTACCTAGCTGGCACTTGCACTATGAAGGTTACCGAGCGGGCACATGGATTATCTAGGTTACCCAGCGGGCACTTGGACTATATAGGTCAACTAGCGGGTCCTTGGAATATAGGGGTTAGCTAACTGGCACTTGGACTATGTAGGTTAACTAGCGGACACTTGCACGATCTAGGTTAACTAGCGAGCTCTTGCACTATGTAGGTTAACTAGCGGGCCCATTGACACTGTTGTTTAATAGCGGGCACTTGGACAATATAGGTTAACTAGCAGGCACTTGGATTATCTAGGTTACCTAGTGGGCACTTGGACTATGTAGGTTCCCTAGGGGGCATTTGGACTATATAGATAACCTAGCGGGCCCTTAGACTTTGTAGGTTACCTAGCGGGCCCTTCGAATATTTAGGTTAACTAGAGGGCCCTTGGACTATGTAGGTTACCTAGCGGGCACTTGGACGATGTAGGTTAACTAGCGGGTACTTGGACTATGTAGGTTACCTATCGGGCCCTTGGACTATGTAGATTAACTAGCGGCACTTGGACTATCTACGTTAACTAGCGGGCCCTTGGACTATGTAGATTCCCTAGCGGGCATTTGGACTATATAGATAATCTAGCGGGCACTTAGACTTTGTAGGTTACCTAGCGGGCACTTGGACTATCTAGGTTACCTAGCTGGCACATGAACTATCTACGTTACCTAGCAGGTTCTTGGAGTATGTAGGTTACCTAGCGGGCTGTTGGACTATCTAGGTTACCAAGCGGGCACTTGGACTATCTAGGTTAACTAACGTGCACTTGGAATATGTAGGTTCCCTAGCGGGCCCTTGGACTATGTAAATTCCCTAGCGGGTACTTGGACTATGTGGGTTTCCTGGTGGGCATTTGGACTATCTAGGTTACCTAACGGGCACTTGGACTATGTAGGTTCCCTAGCGGGCACTTGGATTATGTAGGTTCCCTATCGGGCACTTGGACTATGTAGGTTACCTAGCGGGCACTTAGACTATGTAGGTTCCCTATCGGGCACTTGTAGAATGTAGGTTAACTAGGGGGCACTTGGACACTGTAGGTTCCCTAGCGGGCCCTTGGACTATGTAAGTTCCCTAGCGGGCACTTGGACTATGTGGGTTCACTAGCGGGCATTTGGACTATCTAGGTTATCTAACGGGCACTTGGACTATGTAGGTTCCCTAGCGGGCACTTGGATTATGTAGGTTCCCTATCGGGCACTTGGACTATGTAGGTTAACTAGCGAGCCCTTGGACTATCTAGGTTACCTAGGGGGAACCTGGACAATGTATGTTAACTAGTGGGCACTTGGACTATCTAGGTTACCTAGCAGGCACTTGGACTATGTAGGTTAACTAGCGGGCACTTGGACTATGTAGATTAACTAGCGGCACTTGGACTATCTACGTTAACTAGCGGGCCCTTGGACAATGTAGATTCCCTAGCGGGCACTTGGAATATATGTTCCAGCGCGGGCACTTGGACTATGTAGGTTCCCTAGCAGGCTCTTGGACTATGTAGGTTCCAGAGCGGGTACTTGGACTATCTAGATTCCTTAGCGGGCACTTGTACTATGTAGGTTAACTAGCGGACACTTCGACGATCTAGGTTAACTAGCGGGTACTTGGACTATGTAGGTTAACTAGCGGGCCCTTGAACTATGTAGATTAACTAGCGGCACTTGGACTATCTACATTAACTAGCGGGCCCTTGGACTATGTAGATTGCCTAGCGGGCACTTGGACTATGTATGTTCCCTAGCGGGCACTTGGACTATGTATGTTCCCTATGGACTCTTGAACTATGTAAGTTAACTACCGGCCACTTGGACTATGTAGGTTAACTAGAGGGCCCTTGGATTATGTAGGTTCCCTAGCGGGCCCTTGGACTATGTAAATTCCCTAGCGGGCACTTGGACTATGTGGGTTTCCTGGTGGGCATTTGGACTATCTAGGTTACCTAACAGGCACTTGGACTATGTAGGTTCCCTAGCGGGCACTTGGATTATGTAGGTTCCCTATCGGGCACTTGGACTATGTAGGTTACCTAGCGGGCACTTAGACTATGTAGGTTCCCTATCGGGCACTTGTAGAATGTAGGTTAACTAGGGGGCACTTGGACTATGTAGGTTCCCTAGCGGGCCCTTGGACTATGTAAGTTCCCTAGCGGGCACTTGGACTATGTGGGTTCACTAGCGGGCATTTGGACTATCTAGGTTATCTAACGGGCACTTGGACTATGTAGGTTCCCTAGCGGGCACTTGGATTATGTAGGTTCCCTATCGGGCACTTGGACTATGTAGGTTAACTAGCGAGCCCTTGGACTATCTAGGTTACCTAGGGGGAACCTGGACAATGTAGGTTAACTAGTGGGCACTTGGACTATCTAGGTTACCTAGCAGGCACTTGGACTATGTAGGTTAACTAGCGGGCACTTGGACTATGTAGATTAACTAGCGGCACTTGGACTATCTACGTTAACTAGCGGGCCCTTGGACAATGTAGATTCCCTAGCGGGCACTTGGAATATATGTTCCAGCGCGGGCACTTGGACTATGTAGGTTCCCTAGCAGGCTCTTGGACTATGTAGGTTCCAGAGCGGGTACTTGGACTATCTAGATTCCTTAGCGGGCACTTGTACTATGTAGGTTAACTAGCGGACACTTCGACGATCTAGGTTAACTAGCGGGTACTTGGACTATGTAGGTTAACTAGCGGGCCCTTGAACTATGTAGATTAACTAGCGGCACTTGGACTATCTACATTAACTAGCGGGCCCTTGGACTATGTAGATTGCCTAGCGGGCACTTGGACTATGTATGTTCCCTAGCGGGCACTTGGACTATGTATGTTCCCTATGGACTCTTGAACTATGTAAGTTAACTACCGGCCACTTGGACT
The DNA here is from genome assembly GCF_050624435.1 of Tenrec ecaudatus. Classification (NCBI taxonomy): domain Eukaryota; kingdom Metazoa; phylum Chordata; class Mammalia; order Afrosoricida; family Tenrecidae; genus Tenrec; species Tenrec ecaudatus. The sequence continues at coordinate 1,139,510 of NW_027459473.1, forward strand.
ATGTAGGTTAACTAGAGGGCCCTTGGATTATGTAGGTTACCTAGCGGGCATTTGGATTATGTAGGTAACCTAGCGGGCACTTGGACTATGTATGTTGCATAGCGGGCACTTGGACTTCTAGGTTAACGAATGGGCACTTGGACTATGTATGTTGCATAGCGGGCAATTGTTCTATCAAGGTTAGGTAACGGGCACTTGGACTATCTAGGTTACCTAGCGGGAATTTGGACTATGTAGGTTACCTAGCGGGCACTTGGACTATCTAGGTTTCTTAACGGGGACTTGGATGTCTAGGTTTCTTAGCGGCACTTGGACGATCTAGGTTAACTAGAGGGCACTTGGACTATCTAGGTTAACTAGCGGGCACTTGGATGATCAATGTTAACTAGCGGTCACTTGGACTATCTAAGTTTGCTAACGGGCACTTGGACTAAGTACGTCCCCTAGTGGGCACTTGGACACTCTAGGTTAACTAACGGGCACTAGGACTATCTAGGTTAACTAGCGGGCACGTGGACGATCTAGGTTAACTAGCAGGTACTTGGACTATCTAGGTTAACAAACGGGCACTTGGAATATGCAGTTAACCTAGCGGGCACTTGGACTATCTAGGTTACCTATCGTGCACTTGGACTATATAGGTTACCTAGCGGGCACTTGGACTATGTAGGTTACCTAGTGGGCACTTGGACTATCTAGGTTAACAAACGGGCACTTGGAATATGCAGGTAACCTAGCGGGCACTTGGACTGTCTAGGTTACCTAGCGGGCACTTGAACTTCTAGGTTTACGAACGGGCACTTGGACTATCTAGGTTAGGTAACGGGCACTTTGAGTATCTACGTTACCTAGCAGGAACTTGGACAATGTAAGTTACCTAGCGGGCACTTGGACTATCTAGGTTACCTAAGGGGCACTTTGACTATCTAGGTTGCATAGCGGGCACTTGGATTATGTAGGTTAACTAGCGAGCACTTGGAATATCTAGGTTACCTAGCGGGCCCTTGGACTATGTAGGTTTCCTAGCGGGCACTTGGACTATCTAGGTTAACTAACGGGTACTTGGACTATGTAGGTTACCTAGCGGGCACTTGGATGATGTAGGATCCCTATCGGTCATTTGGAATACTTAGGTTACCTAGCGGGCACTTGCTCTATCTAGGTTAACTAGCGGACCTTGGACTACGTAGGTTAACTAGCGGGCCCTTGGACTATGTAGATTAACTAGCGTGCACTTGGACTATCTAGGTTAACTAGCGGGCACTTGGATGATCAATGTTTACTAGCGGCACTTGGACTATCTAGGTTAGCTAACAGGCACTTGGACTAAGTACGTCCCCTAGTGGGCATTTGGACACTCTAGGTTAACTAACGGGCACAAGGATTATCTAGGTTAACTAGCGGGCACTTGGACTATCTAGGTTACCTAGCTGGCACTAGGACTATGAAGGTTCCCTGCGGGCACTAGGATTATCTAGATTACCTCGCGGGCACTTGGACTATGTAGGTCAACTAGCGGGCACTTTGCTTATGTAGGTTCCATATCGGGCACTTGGACTATGTAGGTTAACTAGAGGGCATTTGTACTATGTAGGTTACCTAACGGGCACTTGGACTATGTAGGTTCCCTATCGGGCACTTGGAAAATGTAGGTTAATTAGGGGGCACTAGGACTATGTAGGTTACCTAGCGGGCCCTTAGACTATCTAGGTTACCTAGCGGGCACTTGGACTATGTAGGCTCCCTAGAGGTTATTTGGACTATATAGATTACTTAGCGGGCACTTAGAATTTGTAGGTTACCTAGCGGGCACTTGGACTATCTAGGTTACCTAGCAGGCACTTGAACTATCTACGTTACCTAGCGGGTACTTGGAGTATGTAGGTTACCTACCGGGCTGTTGGACTATCTAGGTTACCTAGCGGGCACTTGGACTATCTGGGTTAACTAACGGGCACTTGGACTATGTAGGTTCCCTAGCGGGCACTTGGATTATGTAGGTTCCCAATCGGGCACTTGTACTATGTAGGTTAACTAGCGGGCACTTGGACTATGTAGGACAACTAGCGGGCACTTGGATTATGTAAGTTCCCTATCGGGCACTTAGACTATGTAAGTTACCTAGCGGGCACATCGACTATGTGGGTTCCCTAGCGGGCATTTGGACTATCTAGGTTACCTAACGGGCACTGGACTATGTAGGTTCCCTAGCGGGCACTTGGATTATGTAGATTCCCTATCGGGCACTTGAACTATGTAGGTTAACTAGCGGGCATTTGGACCATGTAGGTTTCCTAGCAGGCAGCTGGACTATGTAGGTTCCCTATCGGGCACTTGGAGAATGTAGGTTAACTAGGGGGCACTAGGACAATGTAGGTTACCTAGCGGGCCCTTGGACTATCTAGGTTACCTAGGGGGAACCTGGACTATGTAGGTTAACTAGTGGGCACTTGGACTATCTAGGTTACCTAGCAGGCACTTGGACTATGTACGTTCCCTAGCAGGCCCTTGGACTATCTAGGTTACCTAGCGGGCACTTAGACTATGTACATTACCTAGTGGGCACTTGACCTATGCACGTTCCTAGCGGGCACTTGGTCTATCTAGGTTAACTAGCGGGCACTTGCACTATCTAGGTTAACTAGCGAGCACTTGGACTATCTAGGTTAACTAGCGGGCATTTGGACTATTAGGGCCACTAGAGGGCATTTGGACTATATTGGTTACCTAGCGGGCACTTGGACTATGTAGGTTAACGAACGGGCACTTGGACTATGTAGGTAACCTAGTGGTCACTTGAACTGTCTAGGTTACCTCGCGGGCACTTGGACTATGTAGGTTAACTAGCGGGCACTTGGACTATCTAGGTTACGTAGCGGGCCCTTGGACGAGGTAGGTTAACTAGCGGGCCCTTGGACTATGTAGGTTAGCTAGCGGGCCCTTGGACTATGTAGGTTACCTACTGGGCACTTGGATGATCTAGGTTAACTAGCGGGTACTTGGATTATGTAGGTTAACTAGCGGGCCATTGCACTATGTAGATTCCATAGCGGGCACTTGGACTATGTATGTTCCAGAGCGGGCACTTGGACTATGTATGTTCCTTAGCAGTCACTTGGACTAAGTAGGTTCCAGAGCGGGCACTTGGACTATCTAGGTTCCCTAGCGGGCACTTGTACTATGTAGGTTAATTAGCGGACACTTGGACGATCTAGGTGAACTAGCGGGTACTTGGATCATGTAGGTTAACTAGCGGGCCCTTGAACTATGTTGATTAACTAGCGGCACTTGGACTATCTACATTAACTAGCGGGCCCTTGGACTATGTAGATTGCCTAGCGGGCACTTGGAATATGTAGGTTCCCTAGCGGGCACTTGCACTCTGTATGTTCCCTATGGACACTTGAACTATGTAAGTTAACTACCGGGCACTTGGACTATGTAGGTTAACTAGCGGGCCCTTGGACTATCTAGGTTACCTAGCGGGCACTTGGACTATGTAGGTTAACTACCGGGCACTTGCACTATCTAGGTTACCGAACGGGCATTTGGACTATGTAGGTAACCTAGCGGGCACTTGGAGAGTCTAGGTTACCTAGCGGGCCCTTGGACTTCTAGGTTAACGAACGGGCACTTGGACTATGTATGTTGCATAGCGGGCAATTGGACTATCTAGTTTAGGTAACGGGCACTTGGACTATCTAGGTGTCTTAGCGGGCACTTGGACGATCTAGGTTAACTAGAGGGCACTTGGACTATCTAGGTTAAATAGCGTGCACTTGGACAATCTAGGTTTCAAGCGGGTACTTGGACTATGTAGGTTAACTAGCGGGCCCTTGGACTATGTAGATTAACTAGCGGCACTTGGACTATCTACGTTAACTAGCGGGCCCTTGGACTATGTAGATTCCCTAGCGGGCATTTGGACTATATAGATAACCTAGCAGGCACTTAGACTTTGTAGGTTACCTTGCGGCACAAGAATTATCTAGGTTACCTAGCTGGCACTTGAACTATCTACGCTATAGCGGGTTTTTGGAGTATGTAGGTTACCTAGAGGGCTGTTGGATTATCTAAGTTACCAAGGGGGCACTGGGACTATCTAGGTTAACTAAGGGTAACTTGGACTATGTAGGTTCCCTAGCGGGCCCTTGGACTATGTAGGTTCACTAGCGAGCACTTGGACTATGTGGGTTCCCTAGCGGGCATTTGGACTATCTAGGTTACCTAACGGGCACTTGAACTATGTAGGTTAACCTAGCGGGCACTTGGATTATGTAGGTTCCCTATCGGGCACTTGGATTATGTAGGTTAACTAGTGGGCATTTGGACTATGTAGGTTACCTAGCGGGCACATGGACTATGTAGGTTACCTAGCGGGCACTTGGACTATATAGGTTCCCTATCAGGCATTTGGACTATGTAGGTTACGTAGCGGGCCCTTGGACTATCTAGGTTACCTAGGGGGAACCTGGACTATGTAGGTTAACTAGTGGGCACTTGGACTATCTAGGTTACCTAGCAGGCACTTGGACTATGTAGGTTAACTAGCAGGCACTTGGATTATGTAGGTTACCTAGCGGGCACTTGGATTATCTACGTTCCCTAGCGGGCACTTGGACTATCTACGTTACCTAGCGGGCACTTGAACTATGTACGTTACCTAGCGGGCACTTGGACTATGTACGTTTCCTAGCGGGTACTTGGACTAGATAGGTTCCCTAGCGGGCACTTGGTCTATGTAGGTTAACTAGCGGGCACTTGGACTCTCTAGGTTAACTAGCGAGCAATTGGACCATCTAGGTTAACTAGCGGGCATTTGGATTATTAGGGCCCCTAGCGGGCATTTGGACTATATTGGTTACCTAGCGGGCACTTGGACTATGTAGGTTAACGAACGTGCACTTGGAGTATGTAGGTAACCTAGTGATCAATTGAACTGTCTAGGTTACCTAGCGGGCACTTAGACTATGTAGGTTAACTAGCGGGCACTTGGACTATCTAGGTTAACTAGCGGGCCCTTGGACGATGTAGGTTAACTAGCGGGCCCTTGCACTATGTAGGCTAACTAGCGGGCCCATGGATTATGTAGGTTTACTAGCAGACACTTTGACTATCTAGATTAACTAGCGGGCACTTGGACTATATAGTTTCCCTAGCGGGCATTTGGACTATCTAGGTTACCTAGCAGGCACTTTTAATATCTAGGTTAACTAATGGGCACTTGGACTATGTAGGTTGCCTAGCGGGCACTTGGATTATGTAGGTTCCCTATAGGGCACTTGGACTTTGTAGGTTAACTAGCGGGCACTTGGACTGTCTAGGTTACCTAGTGGGCATTTGGATTATCTCGGTTAACGAACGGGCACTTGGATTATCTAGGTTAACGAACGGGCACTTGGACTATGTAGGTTACCAGGCCGCCACTTGGACTATCTAGGTTAGCTAACAGGCACTTGGACTATCTAGGTTCCCTAGCGGGCACTTGTACTATGTAGGTTACCTAGCTGGCACTTTGACTATGTAGGTCAACTAGCGGGCCCTTGGACTATCTAGGTTAGCCAACGGGCACTTAGATTATGTAGGTTAACTAGCGGAAACTTGGAATATGTAGGTTAACTAGCGGGCCCATGGACTATGTAGGTTTACTAGCGGGCCCTTGGACTATCTAGGTTCCCTAAAGGGCACTTGGACTATCTAGGTTCCCTTAAGGGCACTTGGACTATGTAGGCTAACTAGGGGGTCCTTGATGATCTAGGTTACCTAGCGGGTACTTGAACTATCTAGGTTACCTAGCGGGTACTTGGACTATTTACGTTCCCTAGCGGGCACTTGGACTATCTATGTTAACTAGCGGGCACTTGGAATATGTAGGTTAAGTAGCGGGCACTTGGATGATCAATGTTAACTAGCGGGCACTTGGACTATCTAGGTTAGCTAATGGGCACATGGACTAAGTACGTCCCGTAGTGGGCACTTGGTCTATCTAGGTTAACTAACGGGCACTTGGACTATCTAGGTTACCTAGCGGGCACTTGTAGTATCTAGGATACCTTAGCTGGCACTTGGACTATGTAGGTCAACTAGCGGGCCCTTGGACTATCTAGGTTAGCTAACGGGCACTTAGATTATGTAGGTAAACTAGCGGGCACTTGGAATATGTAGGTTAACTAGCGGGCCCTTGGAATATGTAGGTTTACTTGCGGGTCCTTCGACTATCTAGGTTCCCTAAAGGGCACTTGGACTATCTAGGTTACCGAAAAGGCACTTGGACTATCTAGGTTACCTAGCGGGCACTTGGATTATGTAGGCTAACTAGGGGGCCCTTGGACTATCTAGGTTACCTAGCGGGTACTTGAACAATCTAGGTTAACTAGCGGGCACTTGGACTATGTAGGTTAACTAGCGGGTACATGGACTATCTAGGTTACCTAGCAGGCACTTGGACTATCTAGGTTAACTAGCGGGCACTTGGACTATATAGGTTAACTAGCGTGCACTTGGACTATGTAGGTTCCTTAGCGGGCACTTGGACTATCTATGTTGCCTAGCGGGCACTTGCACTATGTAGGTTAACTAGCGTGCCATTGGACTATCTAGGTTACGTAGCGGGCACTTGGTATATAGGTTAAAGAGCGGGCACTTGGACTATATAGGCTAACTAGCGGGCCCTTGCACTATGTAGGTTAACTAGCGGGCCCATGGATTATATAGGTTTACTAGCAGGCACTTGGACTATCTAGGTTAACTAGCGGGCACTTGGACTATGTAGTTTCCCTAGCAGGCATTTGGACTATTTAGGTTACCTAGCGGGCACATGGACTATCTAGGTTACCTAGGAGGCACTTTGAATATCTAGGTTAACTAATGGGCACTTGGACTATGTAGGTTGCCTAGCGGGCACTTGGATTATGTAGGTTCCCTATAGGCCACTTGGACTTTGTAGGTTAACTAGCGGGCACTTGGACGGTCTAGGTTACCTAGTGGGCACTTGGATTATCTCGGTTTACGAACGGGCACTTGGATTATCTGGGTTAACGAACGGGCACTTGGACTATGTAGGTTACCTAGCTGCCACTTGGACTATCTAGTTTAGCTAACAGGCACTTGGACTATCTAGGTTCCCTAGCGGGCACTTGTACTACCTAGGTTACCTAGCTGGAACTTTGACTATGTATGTCAACTAGCAGGCCCTTGGACTATCTAGGTTAGCCAACAGGCACTTAGATTATGTAGGTTAACTAGCGGGAACTTGGAATATGTAGGTTAACTAGCGGGCCCATGGACTATGTAGGTTTACTAGCGGGCCCTTGGACTATCTAGGTTCCCTAAAGGGCACTTGGACTATCTAGGTTCCCTAAAGGGCACTGGGACTATCTAGGTTACCTAGCGGGCATTTGGATTAGGTAGGCTAACTAGGGGGCCCTTTGATGATCTGGGTTACCTAGCGGGTACTTGAACTATCTAGGTTACCTAGCGGGCACTTGGACTATGTACGTTCCCTAGCGGGCACTTGGACTATCTAAGTTAACTAGCGGGCACTTGAAATATGTAGGTTAACTAGCGGACACTTGCACTATGTAGGTTACCTAGCAGGCACTTGGACTATCTAGGTTAACCTGCGGGCACTTGGACTATGTAGGTCAACTAGCGGGCCCTTGCACTATCTAGGTTAGCCAACCGGCACTTAGATTATGTAGGTTAACTATCGGGCATTTGGAATATGTAGGTAAAGTAGCGGACACTTGCACTATGAAGGTTAACTAGCGGGCCCATGGACTTTGTATGTTTACTTGCGGGCCCTTGGACTATCTAGGTTCCCTAAAGGGCACTTGGATTATCTAGGTTAACGAACGGGCACTTGGACAATCTAGGTTGCCTAGCGGGCACTTGGACTATGTAGGCTAACTAGGGGGCCCTTAGACGATCTAGATTACCTAGCGGGTACTTGAACTATCTAGGTTATCTAGCGGGCACTTGCAGTATCTAGGTTACCTAGCGGGCACTTGGACTATGTAGTTTAACTACTGGGCACTTGCACTATCTAGGTTACCGAGCGGGCATTTGGACTATGTAGGTAACCTAGCGGGCACTTGGAGAGTCTGGGTTACCTAGTGGGCACTTGGATTATCTTGGGTAACGAACGGGCACTTGGATTATCTTGGTTAACGAACGGGCAATTGGACAATGTAGGTTACCTAGCTGCCACTTGGACTATCTAGTTTAGCTAACAGGCACTTGGACTATCTAGGTTCCCTAGCGGGCACTTGTACTACCTAGGTTACCTAGCTGGAACTTTGACTATGTAGGTCAACTAGCAGGCCCTTGGACTATCTAGGTTAGCCAACAGGCACTTAGATTATGTAGGTTAACTAGCGGGAACTTGGAATATGTAGGTTAACTAGCGGGCCCATGGACTATGTAGGTTTACTAGCGGGCCCTTGGACTATCTAGGTTACCTAGCGGGCACTTGGACTATCTAGGTTTTATAGCGGGCACTTGGACTATGTAGGTTACCTAGTGGGCACTTGGACTTCTAGGTTAACGAATGGGCACTTGGAAAATGTAGGTTGCCTAGCGGGCACTTGGAATATTTAGGTTAGGTAACGGGCACTTGGACTATCTAGGTTACCTAGCGGGAACTTGGACAATGTAAGTTACCTAGCGGGCACTTGGACAATCTAGGTTACCTAACAGGCACTTTGACTATCTAGGTTACATAGTGGCACTTGGACTATGTAGGTTAACGAGCGGTCCCTTGAACTATGTAGATTGCCTAGCGGGCACTTGGAATATGTAGGTTCCCTAGCGGGCACTTGCACTATCTAGGTTACCGAACGGGCATTTGGACTATGTAGGTAACCTAGCGGGCAATTGTAGAGTCTAGGTTACCTACCGGGCCCTTGGACTTCTAGGTTAACGAACGGGCACTTGGACTATGTATGTTGCATAGCGGGCAATTGGACTATGTAGGTTAACTAGCGGGCACTTGGATTATGTAGGTTACCTAGCGGGCACTTGGACTATCTACGTTCCCTAGCGGGCACTTGGACTATCTACGTTACCTAGCGGGCACTTGGACTATGTACGTTACCTAGCGGGCACTAAGACTATGTACGTTTCCTAGCGGGTACTTGGACTAGATAGGTTCCCTAGCGGGCACTTGGTGTATGTAGGTTAACAAGCGGGCACTTGGACTATCTAGGTTAACTAGCGAGCACTTGGACCATCTAGGTTAACTAGCGGGCATTTGGAATATTAGGGCCCCTAGCGGGCATTTGGACTATATTGTTTACCTAGCGGGCACTTGGACTATGTAGGTTAATGAACGGGCACTTGGACTATGTAGGTATCCTAGTTGTCACTTGAACTGTCTAGGTTACCTAGCGGGCACTTAGACTATGTAGGTTAACTAGCGGGCACTTGGACTATCTAGGTTAACTACCGGGCCCTGGACGATGTAGGTTAACTAGCGGGCCCTTGCACTATGTAGGCTAACTAGCGGGCCCATGGATTATTTAGGTTTACTAGCAGACACTTTGACTATCTAGGTTAACTAGCGGGCACTTGGACTATGTAGTTTCCCTAGCGGGCATTTGGACTATATAGGTTACCTAGCGGGCACTTGGACTATGTAGGTTATCTAGCGGGCACTTGGACTATCTAGGTTACCTAGCAGGCACTTTGACTATATAGGTTAACTAACGGGCACTTGGACTATGTAGGTTGCCTAGCGGGCACTTGTGTTATGTAGGTTCCCTATAGGTCACTTGGACTTTGTAGGTTAACTAGCGGGCACTTGGACTGTCTAGGTTACCTAGTGGGCACTTGCATTATCTCGGTTAACGAACGGGCACTTGGATTATCTAGGTTAACAAACGGGCACTTGGACTATGGAGGTTACCTGGCCGCCACTTGGACTATCTAGGTTAGCTAACAGGCACTTGGACTATCTAGGTTCCCTAGCGGGCACTTGTACTACGTAGGTTACCTAGCTGGCACTTTGACTATGTAGGTCAACTAGCGGGCCCTTGGACTATCTAGGTTAGCCAACGGGCACTTAGATTATATAGGTTAACTAGCGGGAACTTGGAATATGTAGGTTAACTAGAGGACCAATGGACTATGTTGGTTTACTAGCGGGCCCTTGGACTATCTAGGTTCCCTAAAGGGCACTTGGACTATCTAGGTTCCCTTAAGGGCACTTGGACTATGTAGGCTAACTAGGGGGCCCTTTGATGATCTAGGTTACCTAGCGGGTACTTGAACTATCTAGGTTACCTAGCGGGTATTTGGACTATGTACGTTCCCTAGCGGGCACTTGGACTATCTATGTTCACTAGCGGGCACTTGGAATATATAGGTTAACTAGCGGACACTTGCACTATGTAGGTTACCTAGCAGGCACTTGGACTATCTAGGTTACCCAGCGGGCACTTGGACTATGTAGGCTAACTAGGGGGCCCTTTGATGATCTAGGTTACCTAGCGGGTACTTGAACTATCTAGGTTACCTAGGGGGCACTTTTACTATGTACGTTCCCTAGCGGGCACTTGGAATATCTATGTTAACTAGCGGGCACTTGGAATATATAGGTTAACTAGCGGACACTTGCACTATGTAGGTTACCTTGCAAGCACTTGGACTATCTAGGTTAGCCAACGGGCACTTAGATTATGTAGGTTAACTAGCGGGCACTTGGAATATGTAGGTTATGTAGCGGACACTTGCACTATGAAGGTTTACTAGCAGGCCCTTGGAATATCTAGGTTCCCTAAAGGGCACTTGGACTATCTAGGTTACCGAACAGGCACTTGGACTATCTAGGTTACCTAGTGGGCACTTGGACTATGTAGGCTAACTAGGGGGCCCTTGGACGATCTAGGTTAATTAGTGGGCCCTTGGACTATGTAGGTTAACTAGCGGGCACTTGGACAATCTAGGTAACTAGCGGGCACTTGGAAGATCTAGGTTAACTAGCGGGCACTTGGACTATCAAAGTGACCAAGTGATCCCTTGGACTAGGTAGGTTAACTAGCGGGCCCTTGGACTATCTAGGTTACGTAGCGGGCACTTGGTATATAGGTTAACTAGCGGGCACTTGGACTATGTAGGTTAACTAGAGGACACTTGGACTATCTAGGTTAACTAGTGGGCCCTTGGACTATGTAGGTTAACTAGCGGGCACTTGGACTATCTAGGTTACCTAGCGGGCACTTGGACTATATAGGTTACCTAGTGGGCACTTGGACTTCTAGGTTAACGAATGGGCACTTGGAAAATGTAGGTTGCCTAGCGGGCACTTGGAATATTTAGGTTAGGTAACGGGCACTTGGACTATCTAAGTTACCTAGCGGGAACTTGGACAATGTAAGTTACCTAGAGGGCACTTGGACTATCTAGGTTACCTAACGGGCACTTTGACTATCTAGGTTACATAGCGGCACTTGGACTATGTAGGTTAACTAGCGGGCCCTTGAACTATGTAGATTAACTAGTGGCACTTGGACACTCTACATTAACTAGCGGGCCCTTGGACTATGTAGATTGCCTAGCGGGCACTTGGAATATGTAGGTTCCCTAGCGGGCACTTGCACTATCTAGGTTACCGAACGGGCATTTGGACTATGTAGGTAACCTAGCGGGCACTTGGAGAGTCTAGGTTACCTAGCGGGCCCTTGGACTTCTAGGTTAACGAACGGGCACTTGGACTATGTATGTTGCATAGCGGGCAATTGGACTATCTAGGTTAGGTAACGGGCACTTGGACTATCTAGGTTTCTTAGCGGGCACTTGGACGATCTAGGTTAACTAGAGGGCACTTGGACTATCTAGGTTAACTAGCGTGCACTTGGACTATCTAGGTTTTTAGCGGGTACTTGGACTATGTAGGTTAACTAGCGGGCCCTTGGACTATGTAGATTAACTAGCGGCACTTGGACTATCTACGTTAACTAGCGGGCCCTTGGACTATGTAGATACCCTAGCGGGCATTTGAACTATATAGATAACCTAGCAGGCACTTAGACTTTGTAGGTTACCTAGCGGCACAAGAACTATCTAGGTTACCTAGCTGGCACTTGAACTATCTACGTTATAGCGGGTTTTTGGAGTATGTAGGTTACCTGGAGGGCTGTTGGATTATCTAAGTTACCAAGCGGGCACTGGGACTATCTAGGTTAACTAACGGGAATTTGGACTATGTAGGTTCCCTAGCGGGCCCTTGGACTATGTAGATTCCCTAGTGAGCACTTGGACTATGTGGGTTCCCTAGCGGGCATTTGGACTATCTAGGTTACCTAATGGGCACTTGGACTATGTAGGTTCCCTAGCGGGCACTTGGATTATGTAGGTTCCCTATAGGGCACTTGGATTATGTAGGTTAACCAGTGGGCATTTGGACTATGTAGGTTACCTAGCGGGCACTTGGACTATGTAGGTTACCTAGCGGGCACTTGGACTATATAGGTTCCCTATCAGGCATTTGGACTATGTACGTTACCTAGTGGGCCCTTGGACTATCTAGGTTACCTAGGGGGAACCTGGACTATGTAGGTTAACTAGTGGGCACTTGGACTATCTAGGTTACCTAGCAGGCACTTGGACTATGTAGGTTAACTAGCGGGCACTTGGATTATCTAGGTTACCTAGCGGGCACTTGGCCTATCTACGTTCCCTTGCGGGCACTTGGACTATCTACGTTACCTAGCGGGCACTTGGACTATGTACGTTACCTAGCGGGCACTTGGACTATGTACGTTTCCTAGTTGGTACTTGGACTAGATAGGTTCCCTAGCGGGCACTTGGTCTATGTAGGTTAACTAGCAGGCACTTGGACTATCTAGGTTAAATAGCGAGCACTTGGACCATCTAGGTTAACTAGCGGGCATTTGGAATATTAGGGCCCCTAGCGGGCATTTGGACTATATTGGTTACCTAGCGGGCACTTGGACTATGTAGGATAACGAACGGGCACATGGACTATGTAGGTAACCTAGTGGTCACTTGAACTGTCTAGGTTACCTAGCGGGCACTTAGACTATGTAGGTTAACTAGCGGGCACTTGGAATATCTAGGTTAACTAGCGGGCCCTTGGACGATGTAGGTTAACTAGCGGGCCCATGGATTATGTAGGTTTACTAGCAGACACTTTGACTATCTAGGTTAACTAGCGGGCACTTGGACTACGTAGTTTCCCTAGCGGGCATTTGGACTATTTAGGTTACCTAGCGGGCACTTGGACTATGTAGGTTACCTAGCGGGCACTTGGAATATATAGGTTAACTAGCGGACACTTGCACTATGTAGGTTACCTTGCAAGCACTTGGACTATCTAGGTTAGCCAACGGGCACTTAGATTATGTAGGTTAACTAGCGGGCACTTGGAATATGTAGGTTATGTAGCGGACACTTGCACTATGAAGGTTTACTAGCAGGCCCTTGGAATATCTAGGTTCCCTAAAGGGCACTTGGACTATCTAGGTTACCGAACAGGCACTTGGACTATCTAGGTTACCTAGTGGGCACTTGGACTATGTAGGCTAACTAGGGGGCCCTTGGACGATCTAGGTTAATTAGTGGGCCCTTGGACTATGTAGGTTAACTAGCGGGCACTTGGACAATCTAGGTAACTAGCGGGCACTTGGAAGATCTAGGTTAACTAGCGGGCACTTGGACTATCAAAGTGACCAAGTGATCCCTTGGACTAGGTAGGTTAACTAGCGGGCCCTTGGACTATCTAGGTTACGTAGCGGGCACTTGGTATATAGGTTAACTAGCGGGCACTTGGACTATGTAGGTTAACTAGAGGACACTTGGACTATCTAGGTTAACTAGTGGGCCCTTGGACTATGTAGGTTAACTAGCGGGCACTTGGACTATCTAGGTTACCTAGCGGGCACTTGGACTATATAGGTTACCTAGTGGGCACTTGGACTTCTAGGTTAACGAATGGGCACTTGGAAAATGTAGGTTGCCTAGCGGGCACTTGGAATATTTAGGTTAGGTAACGGGCACTTGGACTATCTAAGTTACCTAGCGGGAACTTGGACAATGTAAGTTACCTAGAGGGCACTTGGACTATCTAGGTTACCTAACGGGCACTTTGACTATCTAGGTTACATAGCGGCACTTGGACTATGTAGGTTAACTAGCGGGCCCTTGAACTATGTAGATTAACTAGCGGCACTTGGACACTCTACATTAACTAGCGGGCCCTTGGACTATGTAGATTGCCTAGCGGGCACTTGGAATATGTAGGTTCCCTAGCGGGCACTTGCACTATCTAGGTTACCGAACGGGCATTTGGACTATGTAGGTAACCTAGCGGGCACTTGGAGAGTCTAGGTTACCTAGCGGGCCCTTGGACTTCTAGGTTAACGAACGGGCACTTGGACTATGTATGTTGCATAGCGGGCAATTGGACTATCTAGGTTAGGTAACGGGCACTTGGACTATCTAGGTTTCTTAGCGGGCACTTGGACGATCTAGGTTAACTAGAGGGCACTTGGACTATCTAGGTTAACTAGCGTGCACTTGGACTATCTAGGTTTTTAGCGGGTACTTGGACTATGTAGGTTAACTAGCGGGCCCTTGGACTATGTAGATTAACTAGCGGCACTTGGACTATCTACGTTAACTAGCGGGCCCTTGGACTATGTAGATACCCTAGCGGGCATTTGAACTATATAGATAACCTAGCAGGCACTTAGACTTTGTAGGTTACCTAGCGGCACAAGAACTATCTAGGTTACCTAGCTGGCACTTGAACTATCTACGTTATAGCGGGTTTTTGGAGTATGTAGGTTACCTAGAGGGCTGTTGGATTATCTAAGTTACCAAGCGGGCACTGGGACTATCTAGGTTAACTAACGGGAATTTGGACTATGTAGGTTCCCTAGCGGGCCCTTGGACTATGTAGATTCCCTAGTGAGCACTTGGACTATGTGGGTTCCCTAGCGGGCATTTGGACTATCTAGGTTACCTAATGGGCACTTGGACTATGTAGGTTCCCTAGCGGGCACTTGGATTATGTAGGTTCCCTATAGGGCACTTGGATTATGTAGGTTAACCAGTGGGCATTTGGACTATGTAGGTTACCTAGCGGGCACTTGGACTATGTAGGTTACCTAGCGGGCACTTGGACTATATAGGTTCCCTATCAGGCATTTGGACTATGTACGTTACCTAGTGGGCCCTTGGACTATCTAGGTTACCTAGGGGGAACCTGGACTATGTAGGTTAACTAGTGGGCACTTGGACTATCTAGGTTACCTAGCAGGCACTTGGACTATGTAGGTTAACTAGCGGGCACTTGGATTATCTAGGTTACCTAGCGGGCACTTGGCCTATCTACGTTCCCTTGCGGGCACTTGGACTATCTACGTTACCTAGCGGGCACTTGGACTATGTACGTTACCTAGCGGGCACTTGGACTATGTACGTTTCCTAGTTGGTACTTGGACTAGATAGGTTCCCTAGCGGGCACTTGGTCTATGTAGGTTAACTAGCAGGCACTTGGACTATCTAGGTTAAATAGCGAGCACTTGGACCATCTAGGTTAACTAGCGGGCATTTGGAATATTAGGGCCCCTAGCGGGCATTTGGACTATATTGGTTACCTAGCGGGCACTTGGACTATGTAGGATAACGAACGGGCACATGGACTATGTAGGTAACCTAGTGGTCACTTGAACTGTCTAGGTTACCTAGCGGGCACTTAGACTATGTAGGTTAACTAGCGGGCACTTGGAATATCTAGGTTAACTAGCGGGCCCTTGGACGATGTAGGTTAACTAGCGGGCCCATGGATTATGTAGGTTTACTAGCAGACACTTTGACTATCTAGGTTAACTAGCGGGCACTTGGACTACGTAGTTTCCCTAGCGGGCATTTGGACTATTTAGGTTACCTAGCGGGCACTTGGACTATGTAGGTTACCTAGCGGGCACTTGGACTATCTAGGTTACCTAGCAGGCACTTTGACTATCTAGGTTATCTAACGGGCACTTGGACTATGTAGGTTGCCTAGCAGGCACTTGGATTATGTAGGTTCCCTATAGGGCACTTGGACTTTGTAGGATAACTAGCGGGCACTTGGACTGTCTACGTTACCTAGTGGGCACTTGGATTATCTCGGTTAACGAACGGGCACTTGGATTATCTATGTTAACGAACGGGCACTTGGACTATGTAGGTTACCAGGCCGCCACTTGGACTATCTAGGTTAGCTAACAGGCACTTGGACTATCTAGGTTCCCTAGCGGGCACATGTACTACGTAGGTTACCTAGCTGGCACTTTGACTATGTAGGTCAACTAGCGGGCCCTTGGACTATCTAGGTTAGCCAACGGGCACTTAGATTATGTAGGTTAACTAGCGGGAACTTGGAATATGTAGGTTAACTAGCGGGCCCATGGACTATGTAGGTTTACTAGCGTGCCCTTGGACTATCTAGGTTCCCTAAAGGGCACTTGGTCTATCTAGGTTCCCTTAAGGGCACTTGGACTATCTAGGTTACCTAGCGGGCACTTGGACTATGTAGGCTAACTAGGGGCCCCTTTGATGGTCTAGGTTACCTAGCGGGTACTTGAACTATCTAGGTTACCTAGCGGGCACTTGGACTATGTACGTTCCCTAGCGGGCACTTGGACTATCTATGTTAACTAGCGGGCACTTGGAATATGTAGGTTAACTAGCGGACACTTGCACTATGTAGGTTACCTAGCAGGCACTTGGACTATCTAGGTTAGCCAACGGGCACTTAGATTATGTAGGTTAACTAGCGGGCACTTGGAATATGTAGGTTAAGTAGCGGACACTTGCACTATGAAGGTTAACTAGCGGGCCCATGGACTATGTAGGTTTAGTAGCGGGCCCTTGGACTATCTAGGTTCCCTAAAGGCACTTGGACTATCTAGGTTACCGAACAGGCACTTGGACTATCTAGGTTACCTAGTGGGCACTTGGACTATGTAGGCTAACTAGGGGGCCCTTGGACGATCTAAGTTAATTAGTGGGCCCTTGGACTATGTAGGTTAACTAGCACGCACTTGGACAATCTAGGTAACTAGCGGGCACTTAGAAGATCTAGGTTAACTAGCGGGCACTTGGACTATCAAAGTGAACAAGTGAGCCCTTGGACTAGGTAGGTTAACTAGTGGGCCCTTGGACTATCTAGGTTACGTAGCGGGCACTTGTTATATAGGTTAACTAGCGGGCACTTGGACTATGTAGGTTAACTAGCGGGCACTTGGACTATCTAGGTTACCTAGCGGGCACTTGGACTATCTAGGTTACGTAGCGGGCACTTGGTATACAGGGTAAAGAGCGGGCACTTGGACTATATAGGCTAACTAGCGGACACTTGCACGATCTAAGTTAACTACCGGGCCCTTGCACTATGTAGGTTAACTAGCGGGCCCATGGATTATATAGGTTTACTAGCAGGCACTTGGACTATCTAGGTTAACTAGTGGGCCCTTTGACTATCTAGGTTACGTAGCGGGCACTTGCTATATAGGTTAACTAGCGGGCACATGGACTATGTAGGTTAACTAGCGGGCACTTGGACTATCTAGGTTACCTAGCGGGCACTTGGACTATATAGGTTACCTAGTGGGCACTTGGACTTCTAGGTTAACGAATGGGCACTTGGAAAATGTAGGTTGCCCAGCGGGCACTTGGAATATCTAGGTTAGGTAACGGGCACTTGGACTACCTAGGTTACCTAGCGGGAACTTGGACAATGTAAGTTACCTAGCGGGCACTTGGACTATCTAGGTTACCTAACGGGCACTTTGACTATCTAGGTTACATAGCGGCACTTGGACTATGTAGGTTAACTAGCGAGCACTTGGACTCTAGGGTATCTAGCGGCCACTTGGACTATCTAGGCTACCTAATGGGCCCTTGGACTATGTAGGTTTCCTAGCGGGCACTTGGACTATCTAGGTTAACGAATGGGCACTTGGACTATGTAAGTAACCTAGCGGGCACTTGGACAGTCTAGGTTACCCAGGGGGCACTTGGATTATCTAGGTTAAGGAACGGGCACTTGGACAATGTAGGTTACCTAGCGGGCACTTGGACTATCTAGGTTAGATAGCGGGCACTTGGATTATCTAGGTCAACTAGTGGGCCCTTGTACTATGTAGGCTAACTAGCGAGCACTTGGAGTATCTAGGTTAACTAGCGGATCTTGGACTGTGTAGGTTAACTAGCGGGCCTTTGGACTATGTAGGTTAACTTGCGGGCACTTGGTCGATCTAGGTTAACTAGAGGGCACTTGGACTATCTAGGTTAACTAGCGGGCACTTGGATGATCAATGTTAACTAGCGGGCACTTGGACTATCTAGGTTAGCTAATGGGCACATGGACTAAGTACGTCCCCTAGTGGGCACTTGGTCTATCTAGGTTAACTAACGGGCACTTGGACTATCTAGGTTACCTAGCGAGCACTTGTAGTATCTAGGATACCTAGCTGGCACTTGGACTATGTAGGTCAACTAGCGGGCCCTTGGACTATCTAGGTTAGCTAACGGGCACTTAGATTATGTAGGTTAACTAGCGGGCACTTGGAATATGTAGGTTAACTAGCGGGCCCTTGGAATATGTAGGTTTACTTGCGGGCCCTTCGACTATCTAGGTTCCCTGAAGGGCACTTGGACTATCTAGGTTACCGAAAAGGCACTTGGACTATCTAGGTTACCTAGCGGGCACTTGGACTATGTAGGCTAACTAGGGGGCCCTTGGACTATCTAGATTACCTAGCGGGTACTTGAACTATCTAGGTTAACTAGCGGGCACTTGGACTATGTAGGTTAACTAGCGTGCACTTGGACTATGTAAGTTCCTTAGCGGGCACTTGGACTATCTATGTTGCCTAGCGGGCACTTGCACTATGTAGGTTAACTAGCGTGCCCTTGGACTATCTAGGTTACGTAGCGGGCACTTGGTATATAGGTTAAAGAGCGGGCACTTGGTCTATATAGGCTAACTAGCGGACACTTGCACGATCTAGGTTAACTAGCGGGCCCTTGCACTATGTAGGTTAACTAGCGGGCCCATGGATTATATAGGTTTACTAACAGGCACATGGACTATCTAGGTTAACTAGCAGGCACTTGGACTATGTACTTTCCCTAGCAGGCATTTGGACTATCTAGGTTACCTAGCAGGCACTTTTACTATCTAGGTTAACTAACGGGCACTTGGACTATGCAGGTTGCCTAGCGGGCACTTGGATTATGTAGGTTCCCTATAGGGCACTTGGACTTTGTAGGTTAACTAGCGGGCACTTGGACTGTCTAGGTTACCTAGTGGGCACTTGGATTATCTCGGTTAACGAACGGGCACTTGGATTATCTAGGTTAACGAACGGGCACTTGGACTATGTAGGTTACCTAGCTGCCACTTGGACTATCTAGTTTAGCTAACAGGCACTTGGACTATCTAGGTTTCCTAGCTGGCACTTTGACTATGTAGGTCAACTAGCAGGCCCTTGGACTATCTAGGTTAGCCAACAGGCACTTAGATTATTTAGGTTAACTAGCGGGAACTTGGAATATGTAGGTTAACTTGCGGGCCCATGGACTATGTAGGTTTACTAGCGGGCCCTTGGACTATCTAGGTTCCCTAAAGGGCACTTGGACTATCTAGGTTCCCTAAAGGGCACTGGGACTATCTAGGTTACCTAGCGGGCACGTGGATTATGTAGGCTAACTAGGGGTCCCTTTGATGATCTGGGTTACCTAGCGGGTACTTGAACTATCTAGGATTTCCTAGCGGGCACTTGGACTATGTACTTTCCCTAGCGGGCCCTTGGACTATCTATGTTAACTAGCGGGCACTTGGAATATGTAGGTTAACTAGCGGACACTTGCACTATGTAGGTTACCTAGCAGGCACTTGGATTATCTAGGTTAACCTGCGGGCACTTGGACTATGTAGGTCAACTAGCGGGCCCTTGGACTATCTAGGTTAGCCAACGGGCACTTAGATTAGGTAGGTTAACTATCGGGCACTTGGAATATGTAGGTAAAGTAGCGGACACTTGCACTATGAAAGTTAACTAGCGGGCCCATGGACTTTGTATGTTTACTAGCGGGCCCTTTGAGTATCTAGGTTCCGTAAAGGGCATTTGGACTATCTAGGTTAACGAACGGGCACTTGGACTATCTAGGTTGCCTAGCGGGTACTTGGACTATGTAGGCTAACTAGTGTGCCCTTGGACGATCTAGGTTACCTAGCGGGTACTTGAACTATCTAGGTTAACTAGCGGGCACTTGCAGTATCTAGGTTACCTAGCGGGCACTTGGACTATGTACGTTCCCTAGCGGGCACTTGGACTATATATGTTAACTAGCGGGCACTTGGAATATGTAGGTTAATTAGCGGACACTTGCACTATGTAGGTTACCTAGCAGGCACTTGGACTATCTAGGTTAACTAGCGGGCACTTGGACTATCTAGGATAACTAGCGTGCACTTGGACTATGTAGGTTCCTTAGCGGGCACTTGGACGATATAGGTTAACTAGCGTGCCCTTGGACTATGTAGGTTAACTAGCGGGCACTTGGACAATCTAGGTTAACTAGCGGGCACTTGGAAGATCTAGGTTAACTATCGGGCACTTGGCCTATCAAAGTGAACAAGTGAGCCCTTGGACTAGGTAGGGTAACTAACGGGCCCTTGGACTATCTAGGTTCCCTAGCGGGCACTTGGACTATATAGGTTACCTAGCGGGCACTTGGACTATGTAGGTTACCTAGTGGGCACTTGGACTATCTAGGTTAACGAATGGGCACTTGGAATATGCAGGTAACCTAGCGGGCACTTGGACTGTCTAGGTTACCTAGTGGGCACTTGGACTTCTAGGTTAACGAACGGGCTCTTGGACTATGTAGGTTGCCTAGCGGGCACGTGGACTATCTAGGTTAGGTAACGGGCACTTTGAGTATCTAGGTTACCTAGCGGGAACTTGGACAATGTAAGTTACCTAGCGGGCACTTGGACAATCTAGGTTACCTAACGGGCACTTTGACTATCTAGGTCACATAGCGGGCACTTGGACTATGTAGGTTAACTAACGAGCACTTGGACTCTAGGTTATCTAGCGGACACTTGGACTATCTAGGTTACCTAGCGGGCCCTTGGACTATTTAGGTTACCTAGCGGGCACTTGGACTATCTAGGTTACCTAGCAGGCACTTTGACTATCTAGGTTAACTAACGGGCACTTGGACTATGCAGGTTGCCTAGCGGGCACTTGGATTATGTAGGTTCCCTATAGGGCACTTGGACTTTGTAGGTTAACTAGCGGGCACTTGGACTGTCTAGGTTACCTAGTGGGCACTTGGATTATCTCGGTTAACGAACGGGCACTTGGATTATCTAGGTTAACGAACGGGCACTTGGACTATGTAGGTTACCTAGCTGCCACTTGGACTATCTAGTTTAGCTAACAGGCACTTGGACTATCTAGGTTTCCTAGCTGGCACTTTGACTATGTAGGTCAACTAGCAGGCCCTTGGACTATCTAGGTTAGCCAACAGGCACTTAGATTATGTAGGGTAACTAGCGGGAACTTGGAATATGTAGGTTAACTAGCGGACCCATGGACTATGTAGGTTTACTAGCGGGCCCTTGGACTATCTAGGTTCCCTAAAGGGCACTTGGACTATCTAGGTTCCCTAAAGGGCACTGGGACTATCTAGGTTACCTAGCGGGCACTTGGATTATGTAGGCTAACTAGGGGGCCCTTTGATGATCTGGGTTACCTAGCGGGTACTTGAACTATCTAGGTTACCTAGCGGGCACTTGGACTATGTACTTTCCCTAGCGGGCCCTTGGACTATCTATGTTAACTAGCGGGCACTTGGAATATGTAGGTTAACTAGCGGGCCCATGGATTATATAGGTTTACTAGCAGGCACATGGACTATCTAGGTTAACTAGCAGGCACTTGGACTATGTACTTTCCCTAGCAGGCATTTGGACTATCTAGGTTACCTAGCAGGCACTTTGACTATCTAGGTTAACTAACGGGCACTTGGACTATGCAGGTTGCCTAGCGGGCACTTGGATTATGTAGGTTCCCTATAGGGCACTTGGACTTTGTAGGTTAACTAGCAGGCACTTGGACTGTCTAGGTTACCTAGTGGGCACTTGGATTATCTCGGTTAACGAACGGGCACTTGGATTATCTAGGTTAACGAACGGGCACTTGGACTATGTAGGTTACCTAGCTGCCACTTGGACTATCTAGTTTAGCTAACAGGCACTTGGACTATCTAGGTTTCCTAGCTGGCACTTTGACTATGTAGGTCAACTAGCAGGCCCTTGGACTATCTAGGTTAGCCAACAGGCACTTAGATTATGTAGGGTAACTAGCGGGAACTTGGAATATGTAGGTTAACTAGCGGACCCATGGACTATGTAGGTTTACTAGCGGGCCCTTGGACTATCTAGGTTCCCTAAAGGGCACTTGGACTATCTAGGTTCCCTAAAGGGCACTGGGACTATCTAGGTTACCTAGCGGGCACTTGGATTATGTAGGCTAACTAGGGGGCCCTTTGATGATCTGGGTTACCTAGCGGGTACTTGAACTATCTAGGTTACCTAGCGGGCACTTGGACTATGTACTTTCCCGAGCGGGCCCTTGGACTATCTATGTTAACTAGCGGGCACTTGGAATATGTAGTTTAACTAGCGGACACTTGCACTATGTAGGTTACCTAGCAGGCACTTGGATTATCTAGGTTAACCTGCGGGCACTTGGACTATGTAGGTCAACTAGCGGGCCCTTGGACTATCTAGGTTAGCCAACGGGCACTTAGATTAGGTAGGTTAACTATCGGGCACTTGGAATATGTAGGTAAAGTAGCGGACACTTGCACTATGAAGGTTAACTAGCGGGCCCATGGACTTTGTATGTTTACTAGCGGGCCCTTGGAGTATCTAGGTTCCGTAAAGGGCATTTGGACTATCTAGGTTAACGAACGGGCACTTGGACTATCTAGGTTGCCTAGCGGGTACTTGGACTATGTAGGCTAACTAGTGTGCCCTTGGACGATCTAGGTTACCTAGCGGGTACTTGAACTATCTAGGTTAACTAGCGGGCACTTGCAGTATCTAGGTTACCTAGCGGGCACTTGGACTATGTACGTTCCCTAGCGGGCACTTGGACTATATATGTTAACTAGCGGGCACTTGGAATATGTAGGTTAACTAGCGGACACTTGCACTATGTAGGTTACCTAGCAGGCACTTGCACTATGTAGGTTACCTAGCAGGCACTTGGACTATCTAGGTTAACTAGCGTGCACTTGGACTATGTAGGTTCCTTAGCGGGCACTTGGACGATATAGGTTAACTAGCGTGCCCTTGGACTATGTAGGTTAACTAGCGGGCACTTGGACAATCTAGGTTAACTAGCGGGCACTTGGAAGATCTAGGTTAACTATCGGGCACTTGGCCTATCAAAGTGAACAATTGAGCCCTTGGACTAGGTAGGGTAACTAACGGGCCCTTGGACTATCTAGGTTCCCTAGCGGGCACTTGGACTATATAGGTTACCTAGCGGGCACTTGGACTATGTAGGTTACCTAGTGGGCACTTGGACTATCTAGGTTAACGAATGGGCACTTGGAATATGCAGGTAACCTAGCGGGCACTTGGACTGTCTAGGTTACCTAGCGGGCACTTGGACTTCTAGGTTAATGAACGGGCTCTTGGACTATGTAGGTTGCCTAGCGGGCACGTGGACTATCTAGGTTAGGTAACGGGCACTTTGAGTATCTAGGTTACCTAGCGGGAACTTGGACAATGTAAGTTACCTAGCGGGCACTTGGACAATCTAGGTTACCTAACGGGCACTTTGACTATCTAGGTCACATAGCGGGCACTTGGACTATGTAGGTTAACTAACGAGCACTTGGACTCTAGGTTATCTAGCGGACACTTGGACTATCTAGGTTACCTAGCGGGCCCTTGGACTATTTAGGTTACCTAGCGGGCACTTGGACTATCTAGGTTACCTAGCAGGCACTTTGACTATCTAGGTTAACTAACGGGCACTTGGACTATGCAGGTTGCCTAGCGGGCACTTGGATTATGTAGGTTCCCTATAGGGCACTTGGACTTTGTAGGTTAACTAGCGGGCACTTGGACTGTCTAGGTTACCTAGTGGGCACTTGGATTATCTCGGTTAACGAACGGGCACTTGGATTATCTAGGTTAACGAACGGGCACTTGGACTATGTAGGTTACCTAGCTGCCACTTGGACTATCTAGTTTAGCTAACACGCACTTGGACTATCTAGGTTTCCTAGCTGGCACTTTGACTATGTAGGTCAACTAGCAGGCCCTTGGACTATCTAGGTTAGCCAACGGGCACTTAGATTAGGTAGGTTAACTATCGGGCACTTGGAATATGTAGGTAAAGTAGCGGACACTTGCACTATGAAGGTTAACTAGCGGGCCCATGGACTTTGTATGTTTACTAGCGGGCCCTTGGACTATCTAGGTTAACGAACGGGCACTTGGACTATCTAGGTTGCCTAGCGGGCACTTGGACTATGTAGGCTAACTAGTGTGCCCTTGGACGATCTAGGTTACCTAGCGGGTACTTGAACTATCTAGGTTAACTAGCGGGCACTTGCAGTATCTAGGTTACCTAGCGGGCACTTGGACTATGTACGTTCCCTAGCGGGCACTTGGACTATATATGTTAACTAGCGGGCACTTGGAATATGTAGGTTAACTAGCGGACACTTGCACTATGTAGGTTACCTAGCAGGCACTTGGACTATCTAGGATAACTAGCGTGCACTTGGACTATGTAGGTTCCTTAGTGGGCACTTGGATGATATAGGTTAACTAGCGTGCCCTTGGACTATGTAGGTTAACTAGCGGGCACTTGGACAATCTAGGTTAACTAGCGGGCACTTGGAAGATCTAGGTTAACTATCGGGCACTTGGCCTATCAAAGTGAACAAGTGAGCCCTTGGACTAGGTAGGTTAACTAACGGGCCCTTGGACTATCTAGGTTCCCTAGCGGGCACTTGGACTATATAGGCTACCTAGCGGGCACTTGGACTATGTAGGTTACCTAGTGGGCACTTGGACTATCTAGGCTAACGAATGGGCACTTGCAATATGCAGGTAACCTAGCGGGCACTTGGACTGTCTAGGTTACCTAGTGGGCACTTGGACTTCTAGGTTAACGAACGGGCTCTTGGACTATGTAGGTTGCCTAGCGGGCACGTGGACTATCTAGGTTAGGTAACGGGCACTTTGAGTATCTAGGTTACCTAGCGGGAACTTGGACAATGTAAGTTACCTAGCGGGCACTTGGACAATCTAGGTTACCTAACGGGCACTTTGACTATCTAGGTCACATAGCGGGCACTTGGACTATGTAGGTTAACTAACGAGCACTTGGACTCTAGGTTATCTAGCGGACATTTGGACTATCTAGGTTACCTAGCGGGCCCTTGGACTATGTAGGTTTCCTAGCGGGCACTTGGACTATCTAGGTTAACGAACGGGCACTTGGACTATGTAGGTAACCTAGCGGGCACTTGGACTATGTAGGATCCCTATCGGATATTTGGACTACTTAGGTTCCCTAGCGGGCACTTGGATTATCTAGGTCAGATAGCGGGCACTTGGACTATCTAGGTCAACTAGTGGGCCCTTGTACTCTGTAGGTTAACTAGCGAGCACTTGGACTATCTAGGTTAACTACCGGACCTTGGACTATGTAGGTTAACTAGCGGGCCTTTGGACTATGTTGGTTAACTTGTGGGCACGTGGACGATCTAGGTTAACTAGAGGGCACTTGGAGTATCTAGGTTAACTAGCGGGCACTTGGATGATCAATGTTAACTAGCGGGCACTTGGACTATCTAGGTTAGCTAATGGGCACATGGACTAAGTACGTCCCCTAGTGGGCACTTGGACTATCTAGGTTAACTAACGGGCACTTGGACTATCTAGGTTACCTAGCGGTCACTTGTACTATCTAGGATACCTAGCTGGCACTTGGACTATTTAGGTCAACTAGCGGGCCCTTGGACTATCCAGGTTAGCTAACGGGCACTTAGATTATGTAGGTTAACTAGCGGGCACTTGGAATATGTAGGTTAACTAGCGGGCCCTTGGACTTTGTAGGTTTACTTGCAGGCCCTTCGCTATCTAGGTTCCCTAAAGGGCACTTGGACTATCTAGGATACCGAAAAGGCACTTGGACTATCTAGGTTACCTAGCGGGCACTTGGACTATGTAGGCTAACTAGGGGGCCCTTGGATTATCTAGGTTACCTAGCGGGTACTTGAACTATCTAGGTTAACTAGCGGGCACTTGGACTATGTAGGTTAACTAGCGGACACTTGCACTATGTAGGTTACCTAGCAGGCACTTGGACTATCTAGGTTAACTAGCGGTCACTTGGACTATATAGGTTAACTAGTGTGCACCTGGACTATGTAGGTTCCTTAGCGGGCACTTGGACTATCTAGGTTGCCTAGCGGGCACTTGCACTATGTAGGTTAACTAGCGTGCCCTTGGACTATCTAGGTTACGTAGCGGGCACTTGGTATATAGGCTAACTAGCGGACACTTGCACGATCTAGGTTAACTAGCGGGCCCTTGAACTATGTAGGTTAATTAGCGGGCCCATGGATTATGTAGGTTAACGAACGGGTACTTGGACTATGTAGGTTACCTAGCCACCACTTGGACTATCTAGGTTAGCTAACAGGCACTTGGACTATCTAGATTCCCTAGCGGGCACTTGTACTATCTAGGTTACCTAGCCGGCACTTGGACTATCTATGTTAACTAGCGGGCACTTGGAATATGTAGGTTAACTAGCGGGCCCATGGACTATAGAGGTTTACTAGCGGGCCCTTGGATTATCTAGGTTCCCTAAAGGGCACTTGGACTATCTAGGTTACCGAACGGGCACTTGGACTATCTAGGTTACCTAGCGGGCACTTGGACTATGTAGGCTAACTAGGGGGCCCTTGGACGATCTAGGTTACCTAGCGGTTACTTGAACTATCTAGGTTAACTAGTGGACACTTGCACTATGTAGGTTACCTAGCAGGCACTTGGACTATCTAGGTTAACTAGCGGGCACTTGGACTATCTAGGTTGCCTAGCAGGCACTTGGACTATGTAGGTTAACTAGCGTGCCCTTGGACTATCTAGGTTACGTAGCGGGCACTTGGTATATAGGTTAACTAGCGGGTACTTGGACTATGTAGATTAACTAGAGGACACTTGGACTATCTAGGTTAGCTAACGGGCACTTGGACTAAGTACGTCCCCTAGTGGGCACTTGGACACTCTAGGTTAACTAACGGGAAATAGGACTATATAGGTAAACTAGCGGGCACTTGGACTATCTAGGTTACCTAGCTGGCAATTCGACTATGAAGGTTCCCTAGCGGGCACTTGGATTTTCTAGGTTACCCAGCGGGCACTTGGACTATGTAGGTCAACTAGCGGGCCGTTGGACTATCTAGGTTAGCTAACTGGCACTTGGAATATGTAGGTTAACTAGCGGACACTTGCACGATCTAGGTTAACTAGCGGGCTCTTGCACTATGTAGGTTAATGAGCTGGGCCATTGACTATGTTGGTTAACTAGCGGGCACTTGGAAGATCTAGGTTAACTAGCGGGCACTAGGACTATTTAGGTTAACTAGCGGGCACTTGGATTATCTAGGTTACCTAGCAGGCACTTGGACTATGTAGGTTCCCTAGGGGGCATTTGGACTATATATATAACCTAGCGGGCACTTAGACATTGTAGGTTACGTAGCGGGCCCTTGGACTATGTAGGTTAACTAGCCGGCCTTTGGACTATGTAGGTTACCTAGCGTGCACTTGGACGATCTAGGTTACCTAGCGGGTACTTGGACTATGTAGGTTAACTAGCGGGCCCTTGGGTTATGTAGATTAACTAGCGGCACTTGGACTATCTACGTTAACTAGCGGGCCCTTGGACTATGTAGATTCCCTAGCGGGCATTTGGACTATATAGATAATCTAGTGGGCACATAGACTTTGTAGGTTACCTAGAGGACACTTGGACTATCTAGGTTACCTAGCTGGCACATGAACTATCTACGTTACCTAGTGGGTTCTTGGAGTATGTAGGTTACCTAGCGGGCGGTTGGACTATCTAGGTTACCAAGCGGGCACTTGGACTATCTAGGTTAACTAACGGGCACTTGGACTATGTAGGTTCCCTATCGGGACCTTGGACTATGTAAATTCCCTAGCGGGCACTTGGACTATGTGGGTTTACTGGCGGGCATTTGGACTATCTAGGATACCAACGGGCACTTGGACTATGTAGGTTCCCTAGCGGGCACTTGGATTATGTAGGTTCCCTATCGGGCACTTGGACTATGTTGGTTACCTAGCGGGCACTTGGACTATGTAGAATAACTAGACTGCATTTGGACTATGTAGGCTACCTAGCGGGCACTTGGACTATGTAGGTTCCCTATCGGGCACTAGGAAAATGTAGGTTAACTAGGGGGCACTAGGAGTATGTGGGTTTCCTGGCGGGCATTTGGACTATCTAGGTTACCTAACGGGCACTTGGACTATGTAGGTTCCCTAGCGGACACTTGGATTATGTAGGTTCCCTATCGGGCACTTGGACTATGTTGGTTAACTAGCGGGCATTTGAACTATGTAGGTTACCTAGCGGGCATTTGCACTATGTAGGCTCCCTAGTGGTCATTTGGACTATATAGATTACCTAACGGGCACTTAGATTTTGTAGGTTACCTAGCGGGCACTTGGACTATCTAGGTTACCTAGCTGGCACTTGAACTATCTACGTTACCTAGCGGGTACTTGGAGTATGGAGGTTACCTACCGGGCTGTTGGACTATCTAGGTTACCTAGCGTGCACTGGGACTATCTAGGTTAACTAACGGGCACTTGGACTATGTAGCTTCCCTAGCGGGCCCTTGGACTATGTAAGTTCCCTAGCGGGCACTTGGACTATGTGGGTTCCCTAGCGGGCATTTGGACTATCCAGGTTACCTAACGGGCACTTAGACAAAGTAGGTTCCCTATCGGGCACTTGGACTATGTAGGTTAACTAGCGGGCATTTGGACTATGTAGGTTACCTAGCGGGCACTTGGACTATGTGGGTTCCCTATCGGGCATTTGGACTATGTAGGTTACCTAGCGGGCCCTTGGACTATCTAGGTTACCCAAGGGGAACCTGGACTATGTAGGTTAACTTGTGGGCACTTGGACTATCTAGGGTACCTAGCAGGCACTTGGACTATGTAGATTAACTAGCTGGCATTTGGACTATGTAGGTTACCTAGCGGGCACTTGGACTATGTAGGTTGCCTATCGGGCATTTGGACTATGTAGGTTACCTAGCGGGCCCTTGGACTATCTAGGTTACCTAGGGGGAACCTGGACTATGTAGGTTAACTAGCGAGCACTTGGACTATCTAGGTTACCTAGCGGGCACTTGGACTATCTATGTTACCTAGCGGGCACTTGGACTATGTACGTTTCCTAGCGGGTAATTGGACTAGATAGGTTCCCTAGCGGGCACTTGGTCTATCTAGGTTAACTAGCGGGCACTTGGACTATCTAGGTTAACTAGTGAGCATTTGGACTATCTAGGTTAACTAACGGGCATTTGGATTATTAGGGCCCCTAGCGGGCATTTGGACTAAATTGGTTACCTACCGGGCATTTGGACTATGTAGGTTAACGAACGGGCACTTGGACTATGTAGGTATCCTAGTGGTCACTTGAACTGTCTAGATTACCTAGCGGGCACTTGGACTATTTAGGTTAACTAGCGGGCACTTGGACTATCTAGGTTAACTAGCAGGCTCTTGGACGATGTAGGTTAACTAGCGGTCCCTTGGAATATGTAGGTTAACTAGCGGGCCCTTGTACTATGTAGGTTACCTAGCGGGCACTTGGACGATCTAGGTTACCTAGCGGGCACTTGCACAATGTAGGTTAACTAGCGGGCACTTGGACTATCTAGGGTAACTAGCGGGCCCTTTGACTATGTAGATTAACTATCGGCACTTGGACAATCTACGTTAACTTGCGGGCCCTTGGACTAGGTTGTTTCCCTAGCAGGCACTTGGACTATGTAAGTTCCAGAGCGGGTACTTGGACTAACGAGATTCCCGAGCGGGCACTTGTACTATGTAGATTAACTGGCGGACACTTGGACGATCTAGGTTAACTTGCGGGTACTTGGACTATGTAGGTTAACTAGCGGGCCCTTGATCTATGTAGATTAACTAGCGGAACTTGGACTATCTACATTAACTAGTGGGCCCTTGGACAATGTAGATTCCCTAGCGGGCACTTGGACTATGTATGTTCCCTAGCGGGCACTTGGGCTATGTATGTTCCCTATGGACACTTTAACTATGTAAGTTAACTACCGGGCACTTGGACTATGTAGGTTAACTAGCGGGCACTGGGACTATCTAGGTTAACTAACGGGCACTTGGACTATGTAGGTTCTCTAACGGGCCCTTGGACTATGTAATTTCCCTAGCGGGCACTTGGACTATGTGGATTCCCTAGCGGGCATTTGGACTATCTAGGTTACCTAACGGGCACTTGGACAATGTAGGTTCCCTAGCGGGCACTTGGATTATGTAGGTTCCCTATCGGGCACTTGGACTATGTAGGTTAACTAGCGGGCATTTGGATTATGTAGGTTACCTAGCGGGCACTTGGACTATGTAGGTTCCCTATCGGGCATTTGGACTATGTAGGTTACCTAGTGGGCCCTTGGACTATCTAGGTTAACTAGGGGGAACCTGGACTATGTAGGTTAACTAGTGGGCACTTGGACTATCTAGGTTACCTAGCGGGCACTTGGACTATGTAGGTTAACTAGCGAGCACTTGGACTATCTAGGTTACCTAGCGGGCACTTGGACTATGTACGTTCCCTAGCGGGCACTTGGACTATCTATGTTACCTAGCGGGCACTTGGACTATGTACTTTTCCTAGAGGGTACTTGGACTAGATAGGTTCCCTAGCGGGCACTTGGTCTATCTAGGTTAACTAGCGGGCACTTGGACTATCTAGGTTAACTAGCGAGCACTTGGACTATCTAGGTTAACGAACGGGCACTTGGACTATGTAGGTAACCTAGCGGGCACTAGGACAGTCTAGGTTACCTAGCGGGCACTTGGACTATATAGGTTAACGAACGGGCACTTGGACTATGTAGGTTACCTAGCGGGCACTTGGACTATGTAGGATCCCTATCGGACATTTGGACATCTTAGGTTACCTAGCGGGCACTAGGAATTTCTAGGTTAACTAGCGGGCACTTGGACTATCTAGGTCAACTACCGGGCCCTTGTACTATGTAGGTTAACTAGCGAGCACTTGGACTATCTAGGTTAATTAGCGGACTTTGGACTACGTAGGGTAACTAGCGTGCACTTGTACTATCTAGGTTAACTAGCGGGCACTAGGATGCTCAATGTTAACTAGCGGTCACTTGGACTATCTAGGTTAGCTAACGGGCACTTGGACTAAGTACGTCCCCTAGTGGGCACTTGGACACTCTAGGTTAACTAACGGGCACTAGGACTATCTAGGTTACCTAGCGGGCACTTGGACTATCTAGGTTACCTAGCTGGCACTAGGACTATGAAGGTTCCCTAGCGGGCACTAGGATTATCTAGGTTACCTAGCGGGCACTTGTACTATGTAGATTAACTAGCGGACACTTGGACGATCTAGGTTAACTAGCGGGTACTTGGACTATGTAGGTTAACTTGCGGGCCCTTGAACTATGTAGATTAACTAGCGGAACTTGGACTATCTGCTTTAACTAGCGGGCCCTTGAAGAATGTAGATTCCCTAGCGGGCACTTGGACTATGTATGTTCCCTAGCGGGCACTTGGGCTATGTATGTTCCCTATGGACACTTGAACTATGTAAGTTAACTACCGGGCATTTGGACTATGTAGGTTAACTAGCGGGCCCTTGGACTATCTAGGTTACCTAGCGGGCCCTTGGAGTATGTAGATTAACTAGCGGCACTTGGACTATCTACGTTAACTAGTGGGCCCTTGGACTATGTAGATTCCCTAGCGGGCATTTGGACTATATAGATATACAAGCGGGCACTTAGACTTTGTAGGTTACCTAGAGGACACTTGGACTATCTAGGTTACCTAGCTGGCACATGAACTATTTACGTTACCTAGCGGGTTCTTGGAGTATGTAGGTTACCTAGCGGGCTGTTGGACTATCTAGGTTACCAAGCGGGTACTTGGACTATCTAGGTTAGCTAACGGACACTTGGACTATGTAGCTTCCCTAGCGGGCCCTTGGACTATGTAAATTCCCTAGCGGGCACTTGGACTATGTGGGTTTCCTGGCGGGCATTTGGACTATCTAGGTTACCTAACGGGCACTTGGACTATGTAGGTTCCCTAGCGGGCACTTGGATTATGTATGTTCCCTATGGACACTTGAACTATGTAAGTTAACTATTGGGCACTTGGACTATGTAGGTTTCCTAGCAGGCCCTTGGAGTACCTAGGTTACCTAGCGGGCATTTGGACTATGTAGGCTCTCTAGTGGTCATTTGGACTATATAGTTTACCTAGCGGGCACTTAGACTCTGTAGGTTACCTAGCGGGCACTTGAACTATCTACGTTACCTAGCGGGTACTTGGAGTATGTAGGTTACCTACCGGGCTGTTGGACTATCTAGGTTACCTAGCAGGCACTGGGACTATCTAGGTTAACTAACGGGCAATTGGACTATGTAGGTTCCCTAGGGGGCCCTTGGACTATGTAAGTTCCCTAGCGGGCACTTGGACTATGTGGGTTCCCTAGCGGGCATTTGGACTATCTAGGTTACCTATCGGGCACTTGGACAATGTAGATTCCCTAGCGGTCACTTGGATTAGGTAGGTTGCCTATCGGGCACTTGGACTATGTAGGTTAGTTAGCGGGCATTTGGACTATGTAGGTTACCTAGCGGGCACTTGGACTATGTAGGTTCCCTATCGGGCATTTGGACTATGTAGGTTACCTAGCGGGCCCTTGGACTATCTAGGTTACCTAGGGGGAACCTGGACTATGTAGGTTAACTAGTGGGCACTTGGACTATCTAGGTTACCTAGCAGGCACTTGGACTATGTAGGTTAACTAGAGAGCACTTGGACTATCTATGTTACCTAGCGGGCACTTGGTCTATCTAGGTTAACTAGCGGGCACTTGGACTATCTAGGTTAACTAGCGTACATTTGGACTATTAGGGCCCCTAGCGGGCATTTGGACTATATTGGTTACCTAGCGGGCACTTGGACTATGTAGGTTAACGAAAGGGCACTTGGACTATGTAGGTAACCTAGTGGTCACTTGAAATGTCTAGGTTACCTCGCAGGCACTTGGACTATGTAGGTTAACTAGCGGGCACTTGGGCTATCTAGGTTAACTAGCAGGCCCTTGGACGATGTAGGTTAACTAGCGGGCCCTTGGACTATGTAGGTGACATAGAGGGCACTTGGACGATCTAGGTTAACTAGCGGTTACTTGGACTATGTAGGTTAACTAGCGGGCCCTTGGACTATGTAGATTTCCTAGCGGGCACTTGGCTATATATGTTCCAGAGCGGGCACTTGGACTATGTAGGTTCCCTAGCTGTCACTTGGACTATGTAGGTTCCAGAGCGGGCACTTGGACTATCTAGGTTCCCTAGCGGGCACTTGTACTATGTAGGTTAATTAGCGGACACTTGGACGATCTAGGTTAACTAGCGGTACTTGGATTATGTAGGTTAACCAGCGGGCCCTTGAACTATGTAGATTAACTAGCGGCACTTGGACTATCTACATTAACTAGCGGGCACTTGGTCTATGTAGGCTAACTAGGGGGGCCTTGGACTATGTAGGTTCCCTAGCGGGCAATTGGACACTATATGTTCCCTACGGACACTTGAACTATGTAAGTTAACTACCGGGCACTTGGACTATGTAGGTTAACTAGAGGGCCCTTGGACTATCTAGGTTGCCTAGCGTGCACTTGGACTATGTGGGTTAACTACCGGGCACTTGCACTATCTACGTTACCGAACGGGCACTTGGACTATGTAGGTTCCCTAGCGGGCCCTAGGACTATGTAAGTTCCCTAGCGGGCACTTGGACTATGTGGGTTCCCTAGCGGGCATTTGGAGTATCTAGGTTACCTAACGGGCACTTTGACAATGTAGGTTCCTTAGCGGGCACTTGGATTATGTAGGTTCCCTATCGGGCACTTGGACTATGTAGGTTACCTAGCGGGCATTTGGACTATGTAGGTTACCTAGCGGGCACTAGGACTATGTAGGTTCCCTATCGGGCATTTGGACTATGTAGGTTACCTAGTGGGCCCTTGGACTATCTAGGTTACCTAGGGGGAACCTGGACTATGTAGGTTAACTAGTGGGCACTTGGATTATGTACGTTTCCTAGAGGGTACTTGAACTAGATAGGTTCCCTAGCGGGCACTTTGTCTATCTAGGTTAACTAGCGGGCACTTGGACTATCTAGGTTAACTAGCGAGCACTTGGACTATCTAGGTTAACGAACGGGCACTTGGACTATGTAGGTAACCTAGCGGGCACTTGGACAGTCTAGGTTACCTAGCGGGCACTTGGACTATATAGGTTAACGAACGGGCACTTGGACTATGTAGGTTACCTAGCGGGCATTTGGACTATGTAGGAACCCTATCGGACATTTGGACTTCTTAGGTTACCTAGCGGGGACTTGGAATTTCTAGGTTAACTAGCGGACACTTGGACTATCTAGGTCAACTAGCGGGCCCTTGTACTATGTAGGTTAACTAGCGAGCACTTGGACTATCTAGGTTAACTAGCGGACCTTGGACTACGTAGGTTAACTAGCGTGCACTTGGACTATCTAGGTTAACTAGCGGGCACTTGGATGCTCAATGTTAACTAGCGGTCACTTGGACTAACTAGGTTAGCTAACGGGCACTTGGACTAAGTACGTCCCCTAGTGGGCACTTGGACACTCTAGGTTAAATAACGGGCACTAGGACTATCTAGGTTAACTAGCGGGCACTTGGACTATCTAGGTTAACTAGCGGGCACTTGGACTATCTAGGTTACCTAGCTGGCACTAGGACTATGAAGGTTCCCTAGCGGGCACTAGGATTATCTAGGTTACCTAGCGGGCACTTGGACTATGTAGGTCAACTAGCGGGCACTTGGATTATGTAGGTTCCCTATCGGGCCCTTGGACTATGTAGGTAAACTAGAGGGCATTTGGACTATGTAGTTTACCTAGCAGGCACTTGGACTATGTAGGTTTCCTATCGGGCACTTGGAAAATGTAGGTTAACTAGGGGGCACTAGGACTATGTAGGTTACCTAGCGGGCCCATAGACTATCTAGGTTACCTAGCGGGCATTTGGAGTATGTAGGCTCCCTAGTGTTTATTTGGACTATATAGATTATTTAGCGGGCACTTAGACTTTGTAGGTTACCTAGCGGGCACTTTGACTATCTAGGTTACCCAGCAGGCACTTGAACTATCTATGTTACCTAGCGGGTATTTGGAGTATGTAGGTTACCTACCGGGCTGTTGGACAATCTAGGTTACCTAGCGGGCACATGGACTATCTAGGTTAACTAACGGGCACTTGGACTATGTAGGTTCCCTAGCGGTCACTTGGATTATGTAGGTTCCCTATCGGGCACTAGGACAATGTAGGTTACCTAGCGGGCCCATGGACTATCTAGGTTACCTAGGGGGAACCTGGACTTTGTAGGTTAACTAGAGGGCACATGGACAATCTACGTTACCTAGCAGGCACTTGGACTATGTACGTTCCCAAGCAGGCCCTTGGACTATCTACGTTACCAGCGGGCACTTGGACTATGTACGTTTCCTAGCGAGCACTTGGAGTATGTACGTTTCCTAGCGGGTACTTGGACTAGATTGGTTCCCTAGCGGGCACTTGGTCTATCTAGGTTAACTAGCGGGCACTTGGACTATTAGGGCCCCTAGCGGGCATTTGGACTATATTGGTTACCTAGCGGGCACTTGCACTATATAGGTTAACGAAAGGGCACTTGGACTATGTAGCTTAACTAGCGGGCCCTTGAACTATCTAGGTTAACTAGCAGGCCCTTGGACGATGTAGGTTAACTAGCGGGCCCTTGGACTATGTAGGTTAACTAGCGGGCCCTTGGAATATGTAGGTGACATAGAGGGCACTTGGACGATCTAGGTTAACTAGCGGGCCCTTGGACTATGTAGATTAACTAGTGGCACTTGGACTATCTACATTAACTAGCGGGCCCTTGGACTATTTAGATTTCCTTGCGGGCACTTGGACTGTATATGTTCCAGAGCGGGCACTTGTACTATGTAGGTTCCCTAGCAGTCACTTGGACTATGTAGGTTCCAGAGCGGGCACTTGGAGAGTCTAGGTTACCTAGCGGGCACTTGGACTTCTAGGTTAAAGAACAGGCACTTGGACTATGTATGTTGCATAGTGGGCAATTGGACTATCTAGGTTAGGTAACGGGCACGAGAACTATCTAGGTACCTAGCTGGCACTTGAACTATCTACGTTATAGCGGGTTCTTGGAGTATGTAGATTACCTTGCGGGCTGTTGGACTATCTAAGTTACCAAGCGGGCACTGGGACTATCTAGGTTAACTAACGGGCACTTGGAATATGTAGGTTCCCTAACGGGCCCTTGGAATATGTAGGTTCCCTAGCAGGCACTTGGACTATCTACGTTACCTAGCGAGCACTTGGACTATGTACGTTACCTAGCGGGCACTTGGACTATGTACGTTTCCTAGCGGGTACTTGGACTAGTAGGTTCCCAGCGGGCACTTAGTCTATCTAGGTTAACTAGCGGGCACTTGGACTGTCTACGTTAACTAGCGGGCATTTGGACTATTACGGCCCCTAGCGGGCATTTGGACTATATTGGTTACCTCGCGGGCACTTGGACTATGTAGGTTAACGAACGGGCACATGGACTATGTAGGTAACCTAGTGATCACTTGAACTGTCTTAGTTACCTAGCGGGCACTTAGACTATGTATGTTAACTAGCGGGCACTTGGACTATCTAGGTTAACTAGCGGGCATTTGGACTATTTAGGTTACCTAGCGGGCACTTGGACTATATAGGTTACCTAGCGGGCACTTGGACTATCTAGGTTACCTAGCATGCACTTTGACTATCTAGGTTAACTAACGGGCACTTGGATTATGTAGGTTGCCTAGCAGGCACTTGGATTATGTAGGTTCCCTATCGGGCACTTGGACTATGTAGGTTAACTAGCGGGCACTTTGACTGTCTAGGTTACCTAGTGGGCATTTGGATTATCTACGTCAACGAACGGGCACTTGGATTATCTAGGTTAACGAACGGGCACTTGGACTATGTAGGTTACCTAGCCTCCACATGGACTATCTAGGTTAGCTTACAGGCACTTGGACTATCTAGGTTACCTAGAGGGCACTTTGACTATATAGGTCAACTAGCGGGCCTTTGGACTATCTATGTTAGCCAACGGGCACTTAGATTATGTAGGTTAACTAGCGGGAACTTGGAATATGTAGGTTAAGTAGCGGACACTTTCACTATGAATGTTAACTATCGGGCCCTTGGACTATCTAGGTTACCTAGCGGGCACTTGGACTATGTAGGCTTACTAGGGGTCCCTTTGACGATCTAGGTTACCTAGCGGGTATTTGAACTATCTAGGTTACCTAGCGGGTACTTTAACTATCTAGGTTACCTAGCGGGCACTTGGATTATGTACATTCCCTAGCGGGCCTTGGACTATCTAGGTTAACTAGCGGACACTTGGACTATCTAGGTTAACTAGTGAGCACTTGGACTATCTAGGTTAACTAGCGGGCATTTGGACTATTAGGGCCCCTAGCGGGCATTTGGACTATATTGGTTACCTAGCGGGCACTTGGTCTATCTAGGTTAACTAGCGGGCACTTGGACTATCTAGGTTAACTAGCGAGCACTTGGACTATCTAGGTTAACTAGCGGGCATTTGGACTATTAGGGCCCCTAGCAAGCATTTGGACTATATTGGTTACCTAGCGGTCATTTGGACTATGTAGGTTAACGAACGGGCACTTGGACTATGTAGGTAACCTAGTGGTCACTTGAACTTTCTAGGTTACCTCGCGGGCACTTGGACTATGTAGGTTAACTAGCGGGCACTTGGACGATGTAGGTTAACTAGCAGGCCCTTGGACGATGTAGGTTAACTAGCGGTCCCTTGGACTATGTAGGTTAACTAGCGGGCCCTTGGACTATGTAGGTTACCTAGCGGGCACTTGGACGATCTAGGTTAACTAGCGGGTACTTGGACTTTGTAGGTTAACTAGCGGGCCCTTGCACTATGTGGATTAACTAGCGGCACTTGGACTATCTACATTAACTAGCGGGCCCTTGGACTATGTAGATTCCCTAGCGAGCACTTGGACAATGTATGTTCCAGCGTGGGCACTTGGAATATGTAGGTTCCCTGGCAGGCACTTGGACTATGTAGGTTCCAGAGCGGGCACTTGGACTAACTAGATTCCCGAGCGGGCACTTGTACTATGTAGATTAACTAGCGAACACATGGACGATCTAGGTTAACTAGCGGGTACTTGGACTATGTAGGTTAACTAGCGGGCCCTTGAACTATGTAGATTCCCTAGCGGGCACTTGGACTATGTATGTTCCCTAGCGGGCACTTGGGCTATGTATGTTCCCTATGGACACTTGAACTATGTAAGTTAACTACCGGGCACTTGGACTGTGTAGGTTAACTAGCGGGCCCTTGGACTATCTAGGTTACCTAGCGGGCCCTTGGACTATGTAGATTAACTAGCGGCATTTGGACTATCTACGTTAACTAGCGGGCCCTTGGACTATGTAGATTCCCTAGCGGGAATTTGGACTATATAGATATACTAGCGGGCACTTAGACTTTGCAGGTTACCTAGCAGACAATTGGACTATCTAGGTTACCTAGCTGGCACTTGAACTATCTTCATTACCTAACGGGCACTTGGACTATGTAGGGTACCTAGCGGGCACTTGGACTATGTAGGTTCCCTATCGGGGACTTGGAGAATGTAGGTTAACTAGGGGGCACTAGGACTGTGTAGGTTTCCTAGCGGGCCCTTGGACTACCTAGGTTACCGAGCGGGCATTTGGACTATGTATGCTCCCTAGTGGTCATTTGGACTATATAGATTACCTAGCGGGCACTTAGACTTTGTAGGTTACCTAGCGGGCACTTAGACTATCTAGGTTACTTAGCTGGCACTTGAACTATCTTCGTTACCTAGCGGGTACTTGGAGTATTTAGGTTACCTACCGGGCTGTTGGACTATCTAGGTTACCTAGCGGGCACTGGGACTATCTAGGTTAACTAACGGGCAATTGGACTATGTAGGTTCCCTACGGGCCCATGGACTATTTAAGTTCCCTAGCGGGCACTTGGACTATGTGGATTCCCTAGCGGGCATTTGGACTATCTAGGTTACCTAACGGGCACTTGGACAATGTAGGTTCCCTAGCGGGCACATGGATTATGTAGGTTGCCTATCGAGCACTTGTACTATGTAGGTTAACTAGCGGGCATTTGGACTATGTAGGTTACCTAGCAGGCACTTGGACTATGTAGGTTCCCTATCGGGCATTTTGACTATGTAGATTACCTAGCGGGCCCTTGGACAATCTAGGTTACCTAGGGGGAACCTGGACTATGTAGGTTAACTAGTGGGCACTTGGACTACCTAGGTTACCTAGCAGGCACTTGGACTATCTAGGTTCCCTAGCGGGCACTTGGACTATCTATGTTACCTAGCGGGCACTTGGACTATGTACGTTTCCTAGCGGGTACTTGGACTAGATAGGTTCCCTAGCGGGCACATGGTCTATCTAGGTTAACTAGCGGGCACTTGGACTATCTAGGTTAACTAGAGAGCACTTGGACTATCTAGGTTAACTAGCGGGCATTTGGACTATTAGGGCCCCTAGCAAGCATTTGTATTATATTGGTTACCTAGCGGTCATTTGGACTATGTAGGTTAACGAACGGGGACTTGGACTATGTACGTAACCTAGTGGTCACTTGAACTGTCTAGGTTACCTCGCGGGCACTTGGACTATGTAGGTTAACTAGCGGACACTTGGACGATCTAGGTTAGCTAGTGGGTACTTGGACTATGTAGGTTAACTAGCGGGCCCTTGAAGTATGTAGATTAACTAGCGGAACTTGGACTATCTACATTAACTAGCGGGCCCTTGGACTATGTAGATTCCCTAGCGGGCACTTGGACTATGTATGTTCCCTAGCGGGCACGTGGACTATGTATGTTCCCTATGGACACTTGAACTATGTAAGTTAACTACCGGGCATTTGGACTATGTAGGTTAACTAGCGGGCCCTTGGACTATCTAGGTTACCTAGCGGGCCCTTGGAGTATGTAGATTAACTAGCGGGCACTTGGACTATCTAGGTTACTTAACGGGCACTTGAACTGTCTAGGTTTCTTAGCGAGCACTTGGACGATCTAGGGTAACTAGAAGGCACTTGGACTATCTAGGTTAAATAGCGTGCACTTGGACAATCTAGGTTAACTAGCGGGCACTTGGATGATCAATGTTAACTAGCGGGCACTTGGACTATCTAGGTTACCTAACGGGCACTTGGACTAAGTACGTCCCCTGGTGGGCACTTGGACACTCTAGGTTATCTAACGGGCACTAGGACTATCTAGGTTAACTAGCGGGGACTAGGACTATCAAAGTTAACAAGTGAGCCCTTGGACTATGTAGGCTAACTAGCGGGCCCTTGGACTATCCAGGTTACCTAGCGGGCACTTGGACTATATAGGTTACCTAGCGGGCACTTGGACTATGTAGGTTACCTAGTGGGCACTTGGACTATCTAGGTTACCGAACGGGCACTTGGAATATGCAGGTAACCTAGCGGGCACTTGGACTGTCTAGGTTACCTAGCGGGCACTTGGACTTCTAGGTTAACGAACGGGCACTTGGACTATGTAGGTTGCTTAGCGGGCACTTGGACTATCTAGGTTAGGTAAGGGGCACTTTGAGTATCTAGGTTACCTAGCGGGCACTTGGACTATCTAGGTTACCTAACGGGCACTTTGACTATCTAGGTTACATAGCGGGCACTTGGACTATGTAGGTTAACTAGCGAGCACTTGGACTATCTAGGTTAACTAGCGGACCTTGGACTACGTAGGTTAACTAGCGTGCACTTGGACTATCTAGTTTAACTAGCGGGCACTTGGATGCTCAATGTTAACTAGCGGTCACTTGGACTATCTAGGTTAGCTAAAGGGCACTTGGACTAAGTACGTCCCCTATTGGGCACTTGGACACTCTAGGTTAACTAACAGGCAGTAGGACTATCTAGGTTAACTAGCGGACACTTGGACTATCTAGGTTACCTAGCTGGCACTAAGACTATGAAGGTTCCCTAGCGGGCACTAGGATTATCTAGGTTACCTAGCGGGCACTTGGACTATGTAGGTTAACTAGAGGGCATTTGGACTATGTAGGTTACCTAGCAGGCACTTGGACTATATAGGTTCCCTATCGGGCACTTGGAAAATGTAGGTTAACTAGGGGGCACTAGGACTATGTAGGTTACCTAGCGGGCCCATAGACTATCTAGGTTACCTAGCGGGCATTTGGACTATATAGGCTCCCTAGCGTTTATTTTGACTATAAAGATTATTTAGCGGGCACTTAGACTTTGTAGGTTACCTAGCGGGTACTTGGACTATCTAAGTTACCTAGCAGGCACTTGAACTATCTACGTTACCTAGCGTGTACTTGGAGTATGTAGGTTACCTACCAGGTTGTTGGACAATCTAGGTTACCTAGCGGGCACTTGGACTATCTAGGTTAACTAACGGGCACTTGGACTATGTAGGTTCCCTAGCGGGCACTTGGATTATGTAGGTTCCGTATCGGGCACTTGGACTATGTAGGTTAACTAGCGGGCATTTGGAACATGTTGGTTACCTAGCGGGCACTTGGACTATGTAGGTTCCCTATCGGGCACTTGGAGAATGTAGGTTAACTAGGGGGCACTAGGACAATGTAGGTTACCTAGCGGGCCCTTGGACTATCTAGGTTACCTAGGGGGAACCTGGACTATGTAGGTTAACTAGTGGGCACTTGGACTATCTAGGTTAACTAGTGAGCACTTGGACTATCTAGGTTAACTAGCGGGCATTTGGACTATTAGGGCCCCTAGCGGGCATTTGGACTATATTGGTTACCTAGCGGGCACTTGGTCTATCTAGGTTAACTAGCGGGCACTTGGACTATCTAGGTTAACTAGCGAGCACTTGGACTATCTAGGTTAACTAGCGGGCATTTGGACTATTAGGGCCTCTAGCAAGCATTTTGACTATATTGGTTACCTAGCGGTCATTTGGACTATGTAGGTTAACGAACGGGCACTTGGACTATGTAGGTAACCTAGTGGTCACTTGAACTTTCTAGGTTACCTCGCGGGCACTTGGACTATGTAGGTTAACTAGCGGGCACTTGGACGATGTAGGTTAACTAGCAGGCCCTTGGACGATGTAGGTTAACTAGCGGTCCCTTGGACTATGTAGGTTAACTAGCGGGCCCTTGGACTATGTAGGTTACCTAGCGGGCACTTGGACGATCTAGGTTAACTAGCGGGTACATGGACTTTGTAGGTTAACTAGCGGGCCCTTGCACTATGTGGATTAACTAGCGGCACTTGGACTATCTACATTAACTAGCGGGCCCTTGGACTATGTAGATTCCCTAGCGAGCACTTGGACAATGTATGTTCCAGCGCGGGCACTTGGAATATGTAGGTTCCCTGGCAGGCACTTGGACTATGTAGGTTCCAGAGCGGGCACTTGGACTAACTAGATTCTCGAGAGGGCACTTGTACTATGTAGATTAACTAGCGGACACATGGACGATCTAGGTTAACTAGCGGGTACTTGGACTATGTAGGTTAACTAGCGGGCCCTTGAACTATGTAGATTCCCTAGCGGGCACTTGGACTATGTATGTTCCCTAGCGGGCACTTGGGCTATGTATGTTCCCTATGGACACTTGAACTATGTAAGTTAACTACCGGGCACTTGGACTGTGTAGGTTAACTAGCAGGCCCTTGGACTATCTAGGTTACCTAGCGGGCCCTTGGACTATGTAGATTAACTAGCGGCATTTGGACTATCTACGTTAACTAGCGGGCCCTTGGACTATGTAGATTCCCTAGCGGGCATTTGGACTATATAGATATACTAGCGGGCACTTAGACTTTGTAGGTTACCTAGCAGACACTTGGACTATCTAGGTTACCTAGCTGGCACTTGAACTATCTTCGTTACCTAACGGGCACTTGGACTATGTAGGTTCCCTAGCGGGCACTTGGACTATATAGGGTACCTAGCGGGCACTTGGACTTTGTAGGTTCCCTATCGGGGACTTGGAGAATGTAGGTTAACTAGGGGGCACTAGGACTGTGTAGGTTTCCTAGCGGGCCCTTGGACTACTTAG
Source organism: Tenrec ecaudatus (assembly GCF_050624435.1). NCBI lineage: Eukaryota > Metazoa > Chordata > Mammalia > Afrosoricida > Tenrecidae > Tenrec > Tenrec ecaudatus. Next base: position 1,183,153 of record NW_027459473.1, read on the forward strand.
GTTACCGAGCGGGCATTTGGACTATGTATGCTCCCTAGTGGTCATTTGGACTATATAGATTACCTAGCGGGCACTTAGACTTTGTAGGTTACCTAGCGGGCACTTAGACTATCTAGGTTACCTAGCTGGCACTTGAACTATCTTCGTTACCTAGCGGGTACTTGGAGTATGTAGGTTACCTACCGGGCTGTTGGACTATCTAGGTTACCTAGCGGGCACTGGGACTATCTAGGTTAACTAACGGGCACTTGGACTATGTAGGTTCCCTACGGGCCCATGGACTATTTAAGTTCCCTAGCGGTCACTTGGACTATGTGGATTCCCTAGCGGGCATTTGGACTATCTAGGTTACCTAAGGGGCACTTGGACAATGTAGGTTCCCTAGCGGGCACATGGATTATGTAGGTTGCCTATCGAGCACTTGTACTATGTAGGTTAACTAGCGGGCATTTGGACTATGTAGGTTACCTAGCAGGCACTTGGACTATGTAGGTTCCCTATCGGGCATTTTGACTATGTAGGTTACCTAGCGGGCCCTTGGACAATCTAGGTTACCTAGGGGGAACCTGGACTATGTAGGTTAACTAGTGGGCACTTGGACTACCTAGGTTACCTAGCAGGCACTTGGACTATCTAGGTTCCCTAGCAGGCACTTGGACTATCTATGTTACCTAGCGGGCACTTGGACTATGTACGTTTCCTAGCGGGTACTTGGACTAGATAGGTTCCCTAGCGGGCACATGGTCTATCTAGGTTAACTAGCGGGCACTTGGACTATCTAGGTTAACTAGCGGGCATTTGGACTATTAGGGCCCCTAGCAAGCATTTGTATTATATTGGTTACCTAGCGGTCATTTGGACTATGTAGGTTAACGAACGGGGACTTGGACTATGTAGGTAACCTAGTGGTCACTTGAACTGTCTAGGTTACCTCGCGGGCACTTGGACTATGTAGGTTAACAGGCGGGCACTTGGACTATCTAGGTTAACTAGCAGGCCCTTGGACGATGTAGGTTAACTAGCGGGCTCTTGGACTATGTAGGTTAACTAGCGGGCCCTTGGACTATGTAGGTTACCTAGCGGGCACTTGGACGATCTAGGTTAACTTGCGGGTACTTGGACTATGTAGGTTAACTAGCAGGCCCTTGGACTATGTAGATTAACTAGCGGCACTTGGACTATCTACGTTAACTAGCGGGCCCTTGGATTATGTAGATTCCCTAGCGGGCACTTGGACTATGTATGATCCAGCGCGGGCACTTGGACTATGTAGGTTCCCTAGCAGGCACTTGGACTATGTAGGTTCTAGAGCGGGCACTTGGACTAACTAGATTCCCGAGCGGGCTCTTGTACTATGTAGATTAACTAGCGGACACTTGGACGATCTAGGTTAGCTAGTGGGTACTTGGACTATGTAGGTTAACTAGCGGGCCCTTGAAGTATGTAGATTAACTAGCGGAACTTGGACTATCTATATTAACTAGCGGGCCCTTGGACTATGTAGATTCCCTAGCGGGCACTTGGACTATGTATGTTCCCTAGCGGGCACGTGGACTATGTATGTTCCCTATGGACACTTGAACTATGTAAGTTAACTACCGGGCACTTGGACTATGTAAGTTAACTAGCGGGCCCCTGGACTATCTAGGTTACCTAGCGGGCACTTGGACTATGTAGGTAACCTAGCGGGCACTTGGACAGTCTAGGTTACCTAGCGGGCACTTGGACTTCTAGGTTAACGAACGGGCACTTGGACTATGTATGTTGCATAGCGGGCAATTGGACTATCTAGGTTAGGTAATGGGCACTTGGACTATCTAGGTTACCTAGTGGGAACTAGGACTCTGTAGGTTACCTAGCGGGCACTTGGACTATCTAGGTTACTTAACGGGCACTTGAACTGTCTAGGTTTCTTAGCGAGCACTTGGACGATCTAGGGTAACTAGAAGGCACTTGGACTATCTAGGTTAAATAGCGTGCACTTGGACAATCTAGGTTAACTAGCGGGCACTTGGATGATCAATGTTAACTAGCGGGCACTTGGACTATCTAGGTTACCTAACGGGTACTTGGACTAAGTACGTCCCCTGGTGGGCACTTGGACACTCTAGGTTATCTAACGGGCACTAGGACTATCTAGGTTAACTAGCGGGGACTAGGACTATCAAAGTTAACAAGTGAGCCCTTGGACTATGTAGGCTAACTAGCGGGCCCTTGGACTATCCAGGTTACCTAGCGGGCACTTGGACTATATAGGTTACCTAGCGGGCACTTGGACTATGTAGGTTACCTAGTGGGCACTTGGACTATCTAGGTTACCGAACGGGCACTTGGAATATGCAGGTAACCTAGCGGGCACTTGGACTGTCTAGGTTACCTAGCGGGCACTTGGACTTCTAGGTTAACGAACGGGCACTTGGACTATGTAGGTTGCTTAGCGGGCACTTGGACTATCTAGGTTAGGTAAGGGGCACTTTGAGTATCTAGGTTACCTAGCGGGCACTTGGACTATCTAGGTTACCTAACGGGCACTTTGACTATCTAGGTTACATAGCGGGCACTTGGACTATGTAGGTTAACTAGCGAGCACTTGGACTATCTAGGTTAACTAGCGGACCTTGGACTACGTAGGTTAACTAGCGTGCACTTGGACTATCTAGTTTAACTAGCGGGCACTTGGATGCTCAATGTTAACTAGCGGTCACTTGGACTATCTAGGTTAGCTAAAGGGCACTTGGACTAAGTACGTCCCCTATTGGGCACTTGGACACTCTAGGTTAACTAACAGGCAGTAGGACTATCTAGGTTAACTAGCGGACACTTGGACTATCTAGGTTACCTAGCTGGCACTAAGACTATGAAGGTTCCCTAGCGGGCACTAGGATTATCTAGGTTACCTAGCGGGCACTTGGACTATGTAGGTTAACTAGAGGGCATTTGGACTATGTAGGTTACCTAGCAGGCACTTGGACTATATAGGTTCCCTATCGGGCACTTGGAAAATGTAGGTTAACTAGGGGGCACTAGGACTATGTAGGTTACCTAGCGGGCCCATAGACTATCTAGGTTACCTAGCGGGCATTTGGACTATATAGGCTCCCTAGCGTTTATTTTGACTATAAAGATTATTTAGCGGGCACTTAGACTTTGTAGGTTACCTAGCGGGTACTTGGACTATCTAAGTTACCTAGCAGGCACTTGAACTATCTACGTTACCTAGCGTGTACTTGGAGTATGTAGGTTACCTACCGGGTTGTTGGACAATCTAGGTTACCTAGCGGGCACTTGGACTATCTAGGTTAACTAACGGGCACTTGGACTATGTAGGTTCCCTAGCGGGCACTTGGATTATGTAGGTTCCGTATCGGGCACTTGGACTATGTAGGTTAACTAGCGGGCATTTGGAACATGTTGGTTACCTAGCGGGCACTTGGACTATGTAGGTTCCCTATCGGGCACTTGGAGAATGTAGGTTAACTAGGGGGCACTAGGACAATGTAGGTTACCTAGCGGGCCCTTGGACTATCTAGGTTACCTAGGGGGAACCTGGACTATGTAGGTTAACTAGTGGGCACTTGGACTATCTAGGTTACCTAGCAGGCACTTGGACTATGTATGTTCCCAAGCAGGCCCTTGGACTATCTACGTTACCTAGCGGGCACTTAGACTATGTACGTTACCTAGCGGGCACTTGGAGTATGTACGTTTCCTAGCGGGTACTTGGACTAGATAGGTTCCCTAGCGGGCACTTGGTCTATCTAGGTTAACTAGCGGGCACTTGGACTATCTAGGTTAACTAGCGGACATTTGGACTATTAGGACCCCTAGCGGGCATTTGAATTATATTGGTTACCTAGCGGGCACTTGGACTATGTAGGTTAGGTAACGGGCACTTGGACTATCTAGGTTACCTAGCGGGAACTTGGACTATGTAGGTTACCTAGCGGGCACTTGGACTATCTAGGTTACCTATCGGGCACTTGGACTATCTAGGTTCCTTATTGGGCACTTGGAATATGTAGGTTACCTAGCGGGCCCTTGGACTATGTAGGTTACCTTGCGGGCAATTGGATGATCTAGGTTAACGAACGTGCACTTGGACTATGTAGGTAATCTAGAGGGCATTTGGACAGTCTAGGTTACCTAGCGGGCACTTGGACTATCTAGGTTAAGGAATGGGCACTTGGACTATGTAGGTTACCTAGCAGGCACTTGGACTATCTAGGTTAGCTAACAGGAACTTGGAATATCTAGGTTACCTAGCGGGCACTTGGATTATGTAGGTTACCTTGCGGGCACTTGGACTATCTAGGTTACCTAACGGGAACTTGGACTATGTAGGTTAACTAGCGGACTCTTGGAAGATCTAGGTTAACTAGCGGGCACTTGGAATATCTAGGTTAACTAGCGGGCCCTTGGACTATATAGGTTATCTAGCGGGCACTTGGACTATCTAGGTAAACTAGCGGGTTCTGGACTATATAGGTTAACTAACGGGCAATTGGACAATGCATGTTCCCTAGAGGGCACTTTGACTATGTAGGTTCCCTAGCGGGCACTTGGACTATATATGTTCCCTACGGGCACTTGGACTATCTAAGTTCCCTAACAGGCACTTGGAATATGTAGGTTCCCTATCGGGCACTTGGACTATGTAGGTTCCTCAGCGGGCACTTGGACTATGTAGGTTCCCTATCGGGCACTTGGACTATCTAGGTTAACTAGCGGGCACTTGGATGATCAATGTTAACTAGCGGGCACTTGGACTATCTAGGTTACCTAACGGGCACTTGGACTAAGTACGTCCCCTGGTGGGCACTTGGACACTCTAGGTTATCTAACGGGCACTAGGACTATCTAGGTTAACTAGCGGGGACTAGGACTATCAAAGTTAACAAGTGAGCCCTTGGACTATGTAGGCTAACTAGCGGGCCCTTGGACTATCCAGGTTACCTAGCGGGCACTTGGACTATATAGGTTACCTAGCGGGCACTTGGACTATGTAGGTTACCTAGTGGGCACTTGGACTATCTAGGTTACCGAACGGGCACTTGGAATATGCAGGTAACCTAGCGGGCACTTGGACTGTCTAGGTTACCTAGCGGGCACTTGGACTTCTAGGTTAACGAACGGGCACTTGGACTATGTAGGTTGCTTAGCGGGCACTTGGACTATCTAGGTTAGGTAAGGGGCACTTTGAGTATCTAGGTTACCTAGCGGGCACTTGGACTATCTAGGTTACCTAACGGGCACTTTGACTATCTAGGTTACATAGCGGGCACTTGGACTATGTAGGTTAACTAGCGAGCACTTGGACTATCTAGGTTAACTAGCGGACCTTGGACTACGTAGGTTAACTAGCGTGCACTTGGACTATCTAGTTTAACTAGCGGGCACTTGGATGCTCAATGTTAACTAGCGGTCACTTGGACTATCTAGGTTAGCTAAAGGGCACTTGGACTAAGTACGTCCCCTATTGGGCACTTGGACACTCTAGGTTAACTAACAGGCAGTAGGACTATCTAGGTTAACTAGCGGACACTTGGACTATCGAGGTTACCTAGCTGGCACTAAGACTATGAAGGTTCCCTAGCGGGCACTAGGATTATCTAGGTTACCTAGCGGGCACTTGGACTATGTAGGTTCACTAGAGGGCATTTGGACTATGTAGGTTACCTAGCAGGCACTTGGACTATATGCACTTGAACTATCTACGTTACCTAGCGTGTACTTGGAGTATGTAGGTTACCTACCGGGTTGTTGGACAATCTAGGTTACCTAGCGGGCACTTGGACTATCTAGGTTAACTAACGGGCACTTGGACTATGTAGGTTCCCTAGCGGGCACTTGGATTATGTAGGTTCCGTATCGGGCACTTGGACTATGTAGGTTAACTAGCGGGCATTTGGAACATGTTGGTTACCTAGCGGGCACTTGGACTATGTAGGTTCCCTATCGGGCACTTGGAGAATGTAGGTTAACTAGGGGGCACTAGGACAATGTAGGTTACCTAGCGGGCCCTTGGACTATCTAGGTTACCTAGGGGGAACCTGGACTATGTAGGTTAACTAGTGGGCACTTGGACTATCAAGGTTACCTAGCAGGCACTTGGACTATGTACGTTCCCAAGCAGGCCCTTGGACTATCTATGTTACCTAGCGGGCACTTAGACTATGTACGTTACCTAGCGGGCACTTGGAGTATGTACGTTTCCTAGCGGGTACTTGGACTAGATAGGTTCCCTAGCGGGCACTTGGTCTATCTAGGTTAACTAGCGGGCACTTGGACTATCTAGGTTAACTAGCGGACATTTGGACTATTAGGGCCCCTAGCGGGCATTTGAATTATATTGGTTACCTAGCGGGCACTTGGACTATGTAGGTTAGGTAACGAGCACTTGGACTATCTAGGTTACCTATCGGGCACTTGGACTATCTAGGTTCCTTAGTGGGCACTTGGAATATGTAGGTTACCTAGCGGGCCCTTGGACTATGTAGGTTACCTTGCGGGCAATTGGATGATCTAGGTTAACGAGCGTGCACTTGGACTATGTAGGTAATCTAGAGGGCATTTGGACAGTCTAGGTTACCTAGCGGGCACTTGGACTATCTAGGTTAAGGAATGGGCACTTGGATTATGTAGGTTACCTAGCAGGCACTTGGACTATCTAGGTTAGCTAACAGGAACTTGGAATATCTAGGTTACCTAGCGGGCACTTGGATTATGTAGGTTACCTTGCGGGCACTTGGACTATCTAGGTTACCTAACGGGAACTTGGACTATGTAGGTTAACTAGCGGACTCTTGGACGATCTAGGTTAACTAGCGGGCACTTGGAATATCTAGGTTAACTAGCGGGCCCTTGGACTATATAGGTTATCTAGCGGGCACTTGGACTATCTAGGTAAACTAGCGGGTTCTGGACTATGTAGGTTAACTAGCGGGCACTTGGACAATGCAGGTTCCCTAGTGGGCACTTTGACTATGTAGGTTCCCTAGTGGGCACTTGGACTATATATGTTCCCTACGGGCACTTGGACTATCTAAGTTCCCTAACAGGCACTTGGAATATGTAGGTTCCCTATCGGGCACTTGGACTATGTAGGTTCCCTATCGGGCACTTGGAGAATGTAGGTTAACTAGGGGGCACTAGGACAATGTAGGTTACCTAGCGGGCCCTTGGACTATCTAGGTTACCTAGGGGGAACCTGGACTATGTAGGTTAACTAGTGGGCACTTGGACTATCAAGGTTACCTAGCAGGCACTTGGACTATGTACGTTCCCAAGCAGGCCCTTGGACTATCTATGTTACCTAGCGGGCACTTAGACTATGTACGTTACCTAGCGGGCACTTGGAGTATGTACGTTTCCTAGCGGGTACTTGGACTAGATAGGTTCCCTAGCGGGCACTTGGTCTATCTAGGTTAACTAGCGGGCACTTGGACTATCTAGGTTAACTAGCGGACATTTGGACTATTAGGGCCCCTAGCGGGCATTTGAATTATATTGGTTACCTAGCGGGCACTTGGACTATGTAGGTTAGGTAACGAGCACTTGGACTATCTAGGTTACCTATCGGGCACTTGGACTATCTAGGTTCCTTAGTGGGCACTTGGAATATGTAGGTTACCTAGCGGGCCCTTGGACTATGTAGGTTACCTTGCGGGCAATTGGATGATCTAGGTTAACGAACGTGCACTTGGACTATGTAGGTAATCTAGAGGGCATTTGGACAGTCTAGGTTACCTAGCGGGCACTTGGACTATCTAGGTTAAGGAATGGGCACTTGGACTATGTAGGTTACCTAGCAGGCACTTGGACTATCTAGGTTAGCTAACAGGAACTTGGAATATCTAGGTTACCTAGCGGGCACTTGGATTATGTAGGTTACCTAGCCTCCACTTGGACTATCTAGGTTAGCTTACAGGCACTTGGACTATCTAGGTTACCTAGCGGGCTCTTGTACTATCTAGGTTACCTAGCTGGCACTTTGACTATATAGGTCAACTAGCGGGCCTTTGGACTATCTAGGTTAGCCAACGGGCACTTAGATTATGTAGGTTAATTAGCGGGAACTTGGAATATGTAGGTTAAGTAGCGGACACTTGCACTATGAATGTTAACTAGCGGGCCCATGGACTATGAAGGTTTACTATCGGGCCCTTGGACTATCTAGGTTACCTAGCGGGCACTTAGACTATGTACGTTACCTAGCGGGCACTTGGAGTATGTACGTTTCCTAGCGGGTACTTGGACTAGATAGGTTCCCTAGCGGGCACTTGGTCTATCTAGGTTAACTAGCGGGCACTTGGACTATCTAGGTTAACTAGCGGACATTTGGACTATTAGGGCCCCTAGCGGGCATTTGAATTATATTGGTTACCTAGCGGGCACTTGGACTATGTAGGTTAGGTAACGGGCACTTGGACTATCTAGGTTACCTAGCGGGAACTTGGACTATGTAGGTTACCTAGCAGGCACTTGGACTATCTAGGTTACCTATCGGGCACTTGGACTATCTAGGTTCCTTAGTGGGCACTTGGAATATGCAGGTTACCTAGCGGGCCCTTGGACTATGTAGGTTACCTTGCGGGCAATTGGATGATCTAGGTTAACGAGCGTGCACTTGGACTATGTAGGTAATCTAGAGGGCATTTGGACAGTCTAGGTTACCTAGCGGGCACTTGGACTATCTAGGTTAAGGAATGGGCACTTGGATTATGTAGGTTACCTAGCAGGCACTTGGACTATCTAGGTTAGCTAACAGGAACTTGGAATATCTAGGTTACCTAGCGGGCACTTGGATTATGTAGGTTACCTTGCGGGCACTTGGACTATCTAGGTTACCTAACGGGAACTTGGACTATGTAGGTTAACTAGCGGACTCTTGGACGATCTAGGTTAACTAGCGGGCACTTGGAATATCTAGGTTAACTAGCGGGCCCTTGGACTATATAGGTTATCTAGCGGGCACTTGGACTATCTAGGTAAACTAGCGGGTTCTGGACTATGTAGGTTAACTAGCGGGCACTTGGACAATGCAGGTTCCCTAGTGGGCACTTTGACTATGTAGGTTCCCTAGTGGGCACTTGGACTATATATGTTCCCTACGGGCACTTGGACTATCTAAGTTCCCTAACAGGCACTTGGAATATGTAGGTTCCCTATCGGGCACTTGGACTATGTAGGTTCCTCAGCGGGCACTTGGACTATGTAGGTTCCCTATCGGGCACTTGGACTATCTAGGTTAACTAGCGGGCACTTGGACGATCTAGGTTAACTAGCAGGCCCTTGGCTATGTAGGTTAACTAGCGGGCACTTGGACTATGTAGTTTAACTAGCAGGCACTTGAACTATCAGGTTAACCAGCGGTCACTTAGACTATGTAGGTAACCTAGCGGGAACTTGGACTGTCTAGGTTACCTAGTGGGCACTTTGACTATCTAGGATAACAAACGGGCACTTGGACTATGTACGTCCCCTAGCGGGCACTTGGAATATCTAGGTTAACTAGAGGGCTCTTGGACTATGTAGGTTAACTAGCGGGCACTTGGACTATCTAGGTTAAGTAGAGGACCTTGGACTATGTAGGTTAACTAGCGGGCACTTGGACTATCTAGATTAACTAGCGCGCTCTTGGATGATGCAGGTTCCCTAGCGGGCACTTGGACTATCTAGGTTCCCTAACGGCCACTTGGACTATGTAGGTTCCCTAGCGGGCACTTAGACTATGTAAGTCCCTTAGCGGGCGCTTGGACTATGTAGGTTCCCTATTGCGCACTTGGACTATGTAGGTTAACTTGCGGACCCTTGGACTATGTAGGTAACTAGCGAGCACTTAGACTATCTAGGTTACCTAGCTGGCACTTGGACTATGTACGTCCCCTAGTGGGCACTTGGACTATCTAGGATAACTAACGGGCACTTGGACTATCTAGGTTAACGTATTGGCACTTGGACTATCTAGGTTACCTAGCGGGCACTTGAACTATGTAGGTTACCTAGCGGGCACTTGGACTATCTAGGTTACCTAACGGGCACTTGGACTATGCAGGATACCTAGTGGGCCCTTGGACTATATAGGTTAACGAACGGGCACTTGGACTATGTAGGTTACCTAGCAGGCACTTGGACTGTCTAGGGTACTTAGCGGGCACTTGGACTATCTAGGTTAACATACGGGCACTTGGACTATCTAGGTTACCTAGCGGGCACTTGGACTATCTAGGTTACCTAACGGGCACTTGGACTATGTAGGTTGCCTAGCAGGCACTTGGATTATGTAGGTTCCCTATCGGGCACTTGGACTATGTAGGTTAACTAGCGGGCACTTTGACTGTCTAGGTTACCTAGTGGGCATTTGGATTATCTACGTCAACGAACGGGCACTTGGATTATCTAGGTTAACGAACGGGCACTTGGACTATGTAGGTTACCTAGCCGCCACTTCGACTATCTAGGTTAGCTTACAGGCACTTGGACTATCTAGGTTACCTAGCGGGCACTTGTACTATCTAGGTTACCTAGCTGGCACTTTGACGATATAGGTCAACTAGCGGGCCTTTGGACTATCTATGTTAGCCAACGGGCACTTAGATTATGTAGGTTAACTAGCGGGAACTTGGAATATGTAGGTTAAGTAGCGGACACTTGCACTATGAATGTTAACTAGCGGGCCCATGGACTATGTAGGTTTACTATCGGGCCCTTGGACTATCTAGGTTACCTAGCGGGCACTTGGACTATGTAGGCTTACTAGGGGTCCCTTTGGCGATCTAGGTTACCTAGCGGGTATTTGAACTATCTAGGTTACCTAGCGGGTACTTTACCTATCTAGGTTACCTAGCGGGCACTTGGATTATGTACATTCCCTAGCGGGCCTTGGACTATCTAGGTTAACTAGCGGACACTTGGACTATCTAGGTTAACTAGTGGGCCCTTGGACTATGTACGTTCCCTAGCGGAACTTGGACTATCTATGTTACCTAGCGGGCACTTGGACTATGTACGTTTCCTAGCGGGTACTTGGACTAGATATGTTCCCTAGCGGGCACTTGGTCTATCTAGGTTAACTAGCGGGCACTTGGACTATCTAGGTTAACTAGTGAGCACTTGGACTATCTAGGTTAACTAGCGGGCATTTGGACTATTAGGGCCCCTAGCGGGCATTTGGAATATATTGGTTACCTAGTGGGCACTTGGTCTATCTAGGTTAACTAGCGGACACTTGGACGATCTAGGTTAGCTAGTGGGTACTTGGACTATGTAGGTTAACTAGCGGGCCCTTGAAGTATGTAGATTAACTAGCGGAACTTGGACTATCTACATTAACTAGCGGGCCCTTGGACTATGTAGATTCCCTAGCGGGCACTTGGACTATGTATGTTCCCTAGCGGGCACGTGGACTATGTATGTTCCCTATGGACACTTGAACTATGTAAGTTAACTACCGGGCACTTGGACTATGTAGGTTAACTAGCGGGCCCCTGGACTATCTAGGTTACCTAGCGGGCACTTGGACTATGTAGGTAACCTAGCGGGCACTTGGACAGTCTAGGTTACCTAGCGGGCACTTGGACTTCTAGGTTAACGAACGGGCACTTGGACTATGTATGTTGCATAGCGGGCAATTGGACTATCTAGGTTAGGTAATGGGCACTTGGACTATCTAGGTTACCTAGTGGGAACTAGGACTCTGTAGGTTACCTAGCGGGCACTTGGACTATCTAGGTTACTTAACGGGCACTTGAACTGTCTAGGTTTCTTAGCGAGCACTTGGACGATCTAGGGTAACTAGAAGGCACTTGGACTATCTAGGTTAAATAGCGTGCACTTGGACTATCTAGGTTAACTAGCGGGCACTTGGATGATCAATGTTAACTAGCGGGCACTTGGACTATCTAGGTTACCTAACGGGCACTTGGACTAAGTACGTCCCCTGGTGGGCACTTGGACACTCTAGGTTATCTAACGGGCACTAGGACTATCTAGGTTAACTAGCGGGGACTAGGACTATCAAAGTTAACAAGTGAGCCCTTGGACTATGTAGGCTAACTAGCGGGCCCTTGGACTATCCAAGTTACCTAGCGGGCACTTGGACTATATAGGTTACCTAGCGGGCACTTGGACTATGTAGGTTACCTAGTGGGCACTTGGACTATCTAGGTTACCGAACGGGCACTTGGAATATGCAGGTAACCTAGCGGGCACTTGGACTGTCTAGGTTACCTAGCGGGCACTTGGACTTCTAGGTTAACGAACGGGCACTTGGACTATGTAGGTTGCTTAGCGGGCACTAGGACTATCTAGGTTACCTAACGGGCACTTTGACTATCTAGGTTACATAGCGGGCACTTGGACGATGTAGGTTAACTAGCGAGCACTTGGACTATCTAGGTTAACTAGCGGACCTTGGACTACGTAGGTTAACTAGCGTGCACTTGGACTATCTAGTTTAACTAGCGGGCACTTGGATGCTCAATGTTAACTAGCGGTCACTTGGACTATCTAGGTTAGCTAAAGGGCACTTGGACTAAGTACGTCCCCTATTGGGCACTTGGTCACTCTAGGTTAACTAACGGGCAGTAGGACTATCTAGGTTAACTAGCGGACACTTGGACTATCGAGGTTACCTAGCTGGCACTAAGACTATGAAGGTTCCCTAGCGGGCACTAGGATTATCTAGGTTACCTAGCGGGCACTTGGACTATGTAGGTTAACTAGAGGGCATTTGGACTATGTAGGTTACCTAGCCGGCACTTGGACTATATAGGTTCCCTATCGGAACTTGGAAAATGTAGGTTAACTAGGGGGCACTAGGACTATGTAGGTTACCTAGCGGGCCCATAGACTATCTAGGTTACCTAGCGGGCATTTGGACTATAGGCTCCCTAGCGTTTATTTTGACTATAAAGATTATTTAGCGGGCACTTAGACTTTGTAGGTTACCTAGCGGGTACTTGGACTATCTAAGTTACCTAGCAGGCACTTAAACTATCTACGTTACCTAGCGTGTACTTGGAGTATGTAGGTTACCTACCGGGTTGTTGGACAATCTAGGTTACCTAGCGGGCACTTGGACTATCTAGGTTAACTAACGGGCACTTGGACTATGTAGGTTCCCTAGCGGGCACTTGGATTATGTAGGTTCCGTATCGGGCACTTGGACTATGTAGGTTAACTAGCGGGCATTTGGAACATGTTGGTTACCTAGCGGGCACTTGGACTATGTAGGTTCCCTATCGGGCACTTGGAGAATGTAGGTTAACTAGGGGGCACTAGGACAATGTAGGTTACCTAGCGGGCCCTTGGACTATCTAGGTTACCTAGGGGGAACCTGGACTATGTAGGTTAACTAGTGGGCACTTGGACTATCTAGGTTACCTAGCAGGCACTTGGACTATGTACGTTCCCAAGCAGGCCCTTGGACTATCTACGTTACCTAGCGGGCACTTAGACTATGTACGTTACCTAGCGGGCACTTGGAGTATGTACGTTTCCTAGCGGGTACTTGGACTAGATAGGTTCCCTAGCGGGCACTTGGTCTATCTAGGTTAACTAGCGGGCACTTGGACTATCTAGGTTAACTAGCGGACATTTGGACTATTAGGGCCCCTAGCGGGCATTTGAATTATATTGGTTACCTAGCGGGCACTTGGACTATGTAGGTTAGGTAACGGGCACTTGGACTATCTAGGTTACCTAGCGGGAACTTGGACTATGTAGGTTACCTAGCAGGCACTTTGACTATCTAGGTTACCTATCGGGCACTTGGACTATCTAGGTTCCTTAGTGGGCACTTGGAATATGTAGGTTACCTAGCGGGCCCTTGGACTATGTAGGTTACCTTGCGGGCAATTGGATGATCTAGGTTAACGAACGTGCACTTGGACTATGTAGGTAATCTAGAGGGCATTTGGACAGTCTAGGTTACCTAGCGGGCACTTGGACTATCTAGGTTAAGGAATGGGCACTTGGATTATGTAGGTTACCTAGCAGGCACTTGGACTATCTAGGTTAGCTAACAGGAACTTGGAATATCTAGGTTACCTAGCGGGCACTTGGATTATGTAGGTTACCTTGCGGGCACTTGGACTATCTAGGTTACCTAACGGGAACTGGGACTATGTAGGTTAACTAGCGGACTCTTGGACGATCTAGGTTAACTAGCGGGCACTTGGAATATCTAGATTAACTAGCGGGCCCTTGGACTATATAGGTTATCTAGCGGGCACTTGGACTATCTAGGTAAACTAGCGGGTTCTGGACTATGTAGGTTAACTAGCGGGCACTTGGACAATGCAGGTTCCCTAGTGGGCACTTTGACTATGTAGGTTCCCTAGTGGGCACTTGGACTATATATGTTCCCTACGGGCACTTGGACTATCTAAGTTCCCTAACAGGCACTTGGAATATGTAGGTTCCCTATCGGGCACTTGGACTATGTAGGTTCCTCAGCGGGCACTTGGATTATGTAGTTTCCCTATCGGGCACTTGGACTATCTAGGTTAACTAGCGGGCACTTGGACGATCTAGGTTAACTAGCAGGCCCTTGGCTATGTAGGTTAACTAGCGGGCACTTGGACTATGTAGTTTAACTAGCAGGCACTTGAACTATCAGGTTAACCAGCGGTCCCTTAGAATATGTAGGTAACCTAGCAGGAACTTGGACTGTCTAGGTTACCTAGTGGGCACTTTGACTATCTAGGATAACAAACGGGCACTTGGACTATGTACGTCCCCTAGCGGGCACTTGGAATATCTAGGTTAACTAGAGGGCTCTTGGACTATGTAGGTTAACTAGCGGGCACTTGGACTATCTAGGTTAAGTAGAGGACCTTGGACTATGTAGGTTAACTAGCGGGCACTTGGACTATCTAGATTAACTAGCGCGCTCTTGGATGATGCAGGTTCCCTAGCGGGCACTTGGACTATCTAGGTTCCCTAACGGCCACTTGGACTATGTAGGTTCCCTAGCGGGCACTTAGACTATGTAAGTCCCTTAGCGGGCGCTTGGACTATGTAGGTTCCCTATTGCGCACTTGGACTATGTAGGTTAACTTGCGGACCCTTGGACTATGTAGGTTAACTAGCGAGCACTTAGACTATCTAGGTTACGTAGCAGGCACTTGGACTATGTACGTCCCCTAGTGGGCACTTGGACTATCTAGGATAACTAACAGGCACTTGGACTATCTAGGTTAACGTACTGGCACTTGGACTATCTAGGTTACCTAGCGGGCACTTGGACTATGTAGGTTACCTAGCGGGCACTTGGACTATCTAGGTTACCTAACGGACACTTGGACTATGCAGGATACCTAGTGGGCCCTTGGACTATATAGGTTAACGAACGGGCACTTGGACTATGTAGGTTACCTAGCAGGCACTTGGACTGTCTAGGGTACTTAGCGGGCACTTGGACTATCTAGGTTAACATACGGGCACTTGGACTATCTAGGTTACCTAGCGGGCACTTGGACTATCTAGGTTACCTAACGGGCACTTGGACTATGTAGGTTGCCTAGCAGGCACTTGGATTATGTAGGTTCCCTATCGGGCACTTGGACTATGTAGGTTAACTAGCGGGCACTTTGACTGTCTAGGTTACCTAGTGGGCATTTGGATTATCTACGTCAACGAACGGGCACTTGGATTATCTAGGTTAACGAACGGGCACTTGGACTATGTAGGTTACCTAGCCTCCACTTGGACTATCTAGGTTAGCTTACAGGCACTTGGACTATCTAGGTTACCTAGCGGGCACTTGTACTATCTAGGTTACCTAGCTGGCACTTTGACTATATAGGTCAACTAGCGGGCCTTTGGACTATCTAGGTTAGCCAACGGGCACTTAGATTATGTAGGTTAACTAGCGGGAACTTGGAATATGTAGGTTAAGTAGCGGACACTTGCACTATGAATGTTAACTAGCGGGCCCATGGACTATGTAGGTTTACTATCGGGCCCTTGGACTATCTAGGTTACCTAGCGGGCACTTGGACTATGTAGGCTTACTAGGGGTCCCTTTGACGATCTAGGTTACCTAGCGGGTATTTGAACTATCTAGGTTACCTAGCGGGTACTTTAACTATCTAGGTTACCTAGCGGGCACTTGGATTATGTACATTCCCTAGCGGGCACTTGGACTATCTAGGTTAACTAGCGGACACTTGGACTATCTAGGTTAACTAGTGGGCCCTTGGACTATGTACGTTCCCTAGCGGGCACTTGGACTATCTATGTTACCTAGCGGGCTCTTGGACTATGTAAGTTTCCTAGTGGGTACTTGGACTAGATATGTTCCCTAGTGGGCACTTGGTCTATCTAGGTTAACTAGCGGGCACTTGGACTATCTAGGTTAACTAGTGAGCACTTGAACTATCTAGGTTAACTAGCGGGCATTTGGACTATTAGGGCCCCTAGCGGGCATTTGGACTATATTGGTTACCTAGCGGGCACTTGGTCTATCTAGGTTAACTAGCGGGCACTTGGACTATCTAGGTTAACTAGCGAGCACTTGGACTATCTAGGTTAACTAGCGGGCATTTGGACTATTATGGCCCCTAGCAAGCATTTGGACTATATTGGTTACCTAGCGGTCATTTGGACTATGTAGGTTTACGAACGGGCACTTGGACTATGTAGGTAACCTAGTGGTCACTTGAACTTTCTAGGTTACCTCGCGGGCACTTGGACTATGTAGGTTAACTAGCGGGCACTTGGACGATGTAGGTTAACTAGCAGGCCCTTGGACGATGTAGGTTAACTAGCGGGCCCTTGGACTATGTAGGTTAACTAGCGGGCCCTTGGACTATGTAGGTTACCTAGCGGGCACTTGGACGATCTAGGTTAACTAGCGGGTACTTGGACTTTGTAGGTTAACTAGCGGGCCCTTGCACTATGTGGATTAACTAGCGGCACTTGGACTATCTACATTAACTAGCGGGCCCTTGGACTATGTAGATTCCCTAGCGAGCACTTGGACAATGTATGTTCCAGCGCAGGCACTTGGAATATGTAGGTTCCCTGGCAGGCACTTGGACTATGTAGGTTCCAGAGCGGGCACTTGGACTAACTAGATTCCCGAGCGGGCACTTGTACTATGTAGATTAACTAGCGGACACATGGACGATCTAGGTTAACTAGCGGGTACTTGGACTATGTAGGTTAACTAGCGGGCCCTTGAACTATGTAGATTCCCTAGCGGGCACTTGGACTATGTATGTTCCCTAGCGGGCACTTGGGCTATATATGTTCCCTATGGACACTTGAACTATGTAAGTTAACTACCGGGCACTTGGACTGTGTAGGTTAACTAGCGGGCCCTTGGACTATCTAGGTTACCTAGCGGGCCCTTGGACTATGTAGATTAACTAGCGGCATTTGGACTATCTACGTTAACTAGCGGGCCCTTGGACTATGTAGATTCCCTAGCGGGCATTTGGACTATATAGATATACTAGCGGGCACTTAGACTTTGTAGGTTACCTAGCAGACACTTGGACTATCTAGGTTACCTAGCTGGCACTTGAACTATCTTCGTTACCTAACGGGCACTTGGAATATGTAGGTTCCCTAGCGGGCACTTGGACTATGTAGGGTACCTAGTGGGCACTTGGACTATGTAGGTTCCATATCGGGCTCTTGGAGAATGTAGGTTAACTAGGGGGCACTAGGACTGTGTAAGTTTCCTAGCGGGCCCTTGGACTACCTAGGTTACCGAGCGGGCATTTGGACTATGTATGCTCCCTAGTGGTCATTTGGACTATATAGAATACCTAGCGGACACTTAGACGTTGTAGGTTACCTAGCGGGCACTTAGACTATCTAGGTTACCTAGCTGGCACTTGAACTATCTTCGTTACCTAGCGGGTACTTGGAGTATGTAGGTTACCTACCGGGCTGTTGGACTATCTAGGTTACCTAGCGGGCACTGGGACTATCTAGGTTAACTAACGGGCACTTGGACTATGTAGGTTCCCTACGGGCCCATGGACAATTTAAGTTCCCTAGCGGTCACTTGGACTATGTGGATTCCCTAGCGGGCATTTGGACTATCTAGGTTACCTAACGGGCACTTGGACAATGTAGGTTCCCTAGCGGGCACATGGATTATGTAGGTTGCTTATCGAGCACTTGTACTATGTATGTTAACTAGCGGGCATTTGGACTATGTAGGTTACCTAGCAGGCACTTGGACTATGTAGGTTCCCTAGCGGGCATTTTGACTATGTAGGTTACCTAGCGGGCCCTTGGACTATCTAGGTTACCTAGGGGGAACCTGGACTATGTAGGTTAACTAGTGGGCACTTGGACTACCTAGGTTACCTAGCAGGCACTTGGACTATCTAGGTTACCTAGCGGGCACTTGGACTATGTACGTTCCCTAGCGGGCACTTGGACTATCTATGTTACCTAGGGGGCACTTGGACTATGTACGTTTCCTAGCGGGTACTTGGACTAGATAGGTTCCCTAGCGGGCACATGGTCTATCTAGGTTAACTAGCGGGTAGTTGGACTATATAGGTTAACTAGCGAGCACTTGGACTATCTAGGTTAACTAGCGGGCATTTGGACTATTAGGGCCCCTAGCAAGCATTTGGACTATATTGGTTACCTAGCGGTCATTTGGACTATGTAGGTTAACGAACGGGGACTTGGACTATGTAGGTAACCTAGTGGTCACTTGAACTGTCTAGGTTACCTCGCGGGCACTTGGACTATGTAGGTTAACTAGCGGGCACTTGGACTATCTAGGTTAACTAGCAGGCCCTTGGACTATGTAGGTTAACTAGCGGGCCCTTGGACTATGTAGGTTACCTAGCGGGCACTTGGACGATCTAGGTTAACTTGCGGGTACTTGGTCTATGTAGGTTAACTAGCAGGCCCTTGAACTATGTAGAGTAACTAGCGGCACTTTGACTATCTACGTTAACTAGCGGGCCCTTGGACTATGTAGATTCCCTAGCGGGCACTTGGACAATGTATGATCCAGCACGGGCACTTGGACTATGTAGGTTCCCTAGCAGGCACTTGGACTATGTAGGTTCTAGAGCGGGCACTTGGACTAACTAGATTCCCGAGCGGGCTCTTGTACTATGTAGATTAACTAGCGGACACTTGGACGATCTAGGTTAACTAGTGGGTACTTGGACTATGTAGATTCCCTAGCGGGCACTTGGACTATGTATGTTCCCTAGCGGGCACGTGGACTATGTATGTTCCCTATGGACACTTGAACTATGTAAGTTAACTACCGGGCACTTGGACTATGTAGGTTAACTAGCGGGCCCCTGGACTATCTAGGTTACCTAGCGGGCACTTGGACAGTCTAGGTTACCTAGCGGGCACTTGGACTTCTAGGTTAACGAACGGGCACTTGGATATGTATGTTGCATAGCGGGCAATTGGACTATCTAGGTTAGGTAATGGGCACTTGGACTATCTAGGTTACCTAGTGGGAACTAGGACTCTGTAGGTTACCTAGCGGGCACTTGGACTATCTAGGTTACTTAACGGGCACTTGAACTGTCTAGGTTTCTTAGCGAGCACTTGGACGATCTAGGGTAACTAGAAGGCACTT
This sequence comes from Tenrec ecaudatus, assembly GCF_050624435.1. NCBI lineage: Eukaryota > Metazoa > Chordata > Mammalia > Afrosoricida > Tenrecidae > Tenrec > Tenrec ecaudatus. Next base: position 1,202,738 of record NW_027459473.1, read on the forward strand.
GGACTATCTAGGTTAAATAGCGTGCACTTGGACTATCTAGGTTAACTAGCGGGCACTTGGATGATCAATGTTAACTAGCGGGCACTTGGACTATCTAGGTTACCTAACGGGCGCTTGGACTAAGTACGTCCCCTGGTGGGCACTTGGACACTCTAGGTTATCTAACGGGCACTAGGACTATCAAGGTTAACTAGCGGGGACTAGGACTATCAAAGTTAACAAGTGAGCCCTTGGACTATGTAGGCTAACTCGCGGGCCCTTGGACAATCTAGGTTACCTAGCGGGCACTTGGACTATATAGGTTACCTAGCGGGCACTTGGACTATGTAGGTTACCTAGTGGGCACTTGGACTATCTAGGTTACCGAACGGGCACTTGGAATATGCAGGTAACCTAGCGGGCACTTGGACTGTCTAGGTTACCTAGCGGGCACTTGGACTTCTAGGTTAACGAACGGGCACTTGGACTATGTAGGTTGCTTAGCGGGCACTTGGACTATCTAGGTTAGGTAAGGGGCACTTTGAGTATCTAGGTTACCTAGCGGGCACTTGGACTATCTAGGTTACCTAACGGTCACTTTGACTATCTAGGTTAACTAGCGGACCTTGGACTACGTAGGTTAACTAGCGTGCACTTGGACTATCTAGTTTAACTAGCGGGCACTTGGATGCTCAATGTTAACTAGCGGTCACTTGGACTATCTAGGTTAGCTAAAGGGCACTTGGACTAAGTACGTCCCCTAGTGGGCACTTGGACACTCTAGGTTAACTAACGGGCAGTAGGACTATCTAGGTTAACTAGCGGACACTTGTACTTTCTAGGTTACCTAGCTGGCACTAAGACTATGAAGGTTCCCTAGCGGGCACTAGGATTATCTAGGTTACCTAGCGGGCACTTGGACTATGTAGGTTATCTAGAGGGCATTTGGACTATGTAGGTTACCTAGCAGGCACTTGGACTATATAGGTTCCCTATCGGGCACTTGGAAAATGTAGGTTAACTAGGGGGCACTAGGACTATGTAGGTTACCTAGCGGGCCCATAGACTATCTAGGTTACCTAGCGGGCATTTGGACTATATAGGCTCCCTAGCGTTTATGTGGACTATAAAGATTATTTAGCGGGCACTTAGACTTTGTAGGTTACCTAACGGGTACTTGGACTATCTAGGTTACTTAGCAGGCACTTGAACTATCTACGTTACCTAGCATGTACTTGGAGTATGTAGGTTACCTACCGGGCTGTTGGACAATCTAGGTTACCTAGCGGGCATTTGAACTATCTAGGTAAACTAACGGGCACTTGGACTATGTAGGTTCCCTATCGGGACCTTGGACTATGTAAATTCCCTAGCGGGCACTTGGACTATGTGGGTTTACTGGCGGGCATTTGGACTATCTAGGATACCTAACGGGCACTTGGACTATGTAGGTTCCCTAGCGGGCACTTGGATTATGTAGGTTCCCTATCGGGCACTTGGACTATGTTGGTTACCTAGCGGGCACTTAGACTTTGTAGGTTACCTAGCGGGCACTTGGACTATCTAGGTTACCTAGCAGGCACTTGAACTATCTACGTTACCTAGCATGTACTTGGAGTATGTAGGTTACCTACCGGGCTGTTGGACAATCTAGGTTACCTAGCGGGCACTTGGACTATCTAGGTTAACTAACGGGCACTTGGACTATGTAGGTTCCCTAGCGGGCACTTGGATTATGTAGGTTCCGTATCGGGCACTTGGACTATGTAGGTTAACTAGCGGGCATTTGGAACATGTTGGTTACCTAGCGGGCACTTGGACTATGTAGGTTCCCTATCGGGCACTTGTAGAATGTAGGTTAACTAGGGAGCACTAGGACAATGTAGGTTATCTAGTGGGCCCTTGGACTATCTAGGTTACCTAGGGGGAACCTGGACTATGTAGGTTAACTAGTGGGCACTTGGACTATCTAGGTTACCTAGCAGGCACTTGGACTATGTACGTTCCCAAGCAGGCCCTTGGACTATCTACGTTACCTAGCGGGCACTTAGACTATGTACGTTACCTAGCGGGCACTTGGAGTATGTACGTTTCCTAGCGGGTACTTGGACTAGATAGGTTCCCTAGCGGGCACTCGGTCTATCTAGGTTAACTAGCGGGCACTTGGACTATCTAGGTTAACTAGCGGACATTTGGACTATTAGGGCCCCTAGCGGGCATTTGGATTATATTGGTTACCTAGCGGGAACTTGGACTATGTAGGTTAGGTAACGGGCACTTGGAGTATCTAGGTTACCTAGCGGGAACTTGGACTATGTAGGTTACCTAGCGGGCACTTGGACTATCTAGGTTACCTATCGGGCACTTGGACTATCTAGGTTCCTTAGTGGGCACTTGGAATATGTAGGTTACCTAGCGGGCCCTTGGACTATGTAGGTTACCTTGCGAGCACTTGGATGATCTAGGTTAACGAACGTGCACTTGGACTATGTAGGTAATCTAGAGGGCATTTGGACAGTCTAGGTTACCTAGCGAGCACATGGACTATCTAGGTTAAGGAATGGGCACTTGGACTATGTAGGTTACCTAGCAGGCACTTGGAGTATCTAGGTTAGCTAACAGGAACTTGGAATATATAGGTTATCTAGCGGGCACTTGGACTATCTAGGTAAACTAGCGGGTTCTGGACTATGTAGGTTAACTAGCGGGCACTTGGACAATGCAGGTTCCCTACTGGGCAATTTGACTATGTAGGTTCCCTAGCGGGCACTTGGACTACATATGTTCCCTACGGGCACTTGGACTATCTAAGTTCCCTAACAGGCACTTGGAATATGTAGGTTCCCTAACGGGCACTTGGACTATGTAGGTTCCTCAGCGGGCACTTGGACTATGTAGGTTCCCTATCGGGCACTTGGACTATCTAGGTTAACTAGCGGGCACTTGGACGATCTACGTTAACTAGCAGGCCCTGAGCTATGTAGGTTAACTAGCGGGCACTTGGACTATGTAGGTTAACTAGCCGGCACTTGAACTATCAGGTTAACCAGCGGTCACTTAGACTATGTAGGTAACCTAGCGGGAACTTGGACTGTCTAAGTTACCTAGTGGGCACTTTGACTATCTAGGATAACAAACGGGCACTTGGACTATGTACGTCCCCTAGCGGGCACTTGGAATATCTAGGTTAACTAGAGGGCACTTGGACTATGTAGGTTAACTAGCGGGCACTTGGACTATCTAGGTTAAGTAGAGGACCTTGGACTATGTAGGTTAACTAGCGGGCACTTGGACTATCTAGATTAACTAGCGGGCACTTGGATGATGCAGGTTCCCTAGCGGGCACTTGGACTATCTAGGTTCCCTAACGGGCACTTGGACTATGTAGGTTCCCTAGCGGGCACTTAGACTATGTAAGTCCCTTAGCGGGCGCTTGGACTATGTAGGTTCCCTATTGCGCACTTGGACTATGTAGGTTAACTTGCGGACCCTTGGACTATGTAGGTTAACTAGCGAGCACTTAGACTATCTAGGTTACCTAGCAGGCACTTGGACTATGTACGTCCCCTATTGGGCACTTGGACTATCTAGGATAACTAAGGGGCACTTGGACTATCTAGGTTAACGTACTGGCACTTGGACTATCTAGGTTACCTAGCTGGCACTTGGACTATGTTAGTTACCTAGCGGGCACTTGGACTATCTAGGTTACCTAACGGGCACTTGGACTATGCAGGATACCTAGTGGGCCCTTGGACTATATAGGTTAACGAACGGGCACTTGGACTATGTAGGTTACCTAGCAGGCACTTGGACTGTCTAGGGTACTTAGCGGGCACTTGGACTATCTAGGTTAACATACGGGCACTTGGACTATCTAGGTTACCTAGCGGGCACTTGGACTATCTAGGTTACCTAACGGGCACTGGACTATGCAGGATACCTAGTGGGAACTTGGACTGTCTAGGTTACCTAGCGGGCACTTTGACTATGTAGGTTAACTAGCGGGCACTTGGACTATCTAGGTTACCTAACGGGCACTTGGACTATCTAGGTTACCTAGCGGGCACTTGGACTCTAAAGGTTACCTTGCGGGCCCTTGAGCTATGTAGGTTACCTAGCGGGCACTTGGACTATCTATGCTATTAACGGGCACTTGGACTATGTAGGTAACCTAGCGGGCACTTGGACAGTCTAGGTTACCTAGCGGGCACATGGACATCTAGGTTAACGAACGGGCACTTGGACTATGTAGGTTACCTAGCAGGCACTTGGACTGTCTAGGGTACTTAGCGGGCACTTGGACTATCTAGGTTAACATACGGGCACTTGGACTATCTAGGTTACCTAGCGGGCACTTGGACTATCTAGGTTACCTAACGGGCACTTGGACTATGTAGGTTGCCTAGCAGGCACTTGGATTATGTAGGTTCCCTATCGGGCACTTGGACTATGTAGGTTAACTAGCGGGCACTTTGACTGTCTAGGTTACCTAGTGGGCATTTGGATTATCTACGTCAACGAACGGGCACTTGGATTATCTAGGTTAACGAACGGGCACTTGGACTATGTAGGTTACCTAGCCTCCACTTGGACTATCTAGGTTAGCTTACAGGCACTTGGACTATCTAGGTTACCTAGCGGGCACTTGTACTATCTAGGTTACCTAGCTGGCACTTTGACTATATAGGTCAACTAGCGGGCCTTTGGACTATCTAGGTTAGCCAACGGGCACTTAGATTATGTAGGTTAACTAGCGGGAACTTGGAATATGTAGGTTAAGTAGCGGACACTTGCACTATGAATGTTAACTAGCGGGCCCATGGACTATGTAGGTTTACTATCGGGCCCTTGGACTATCTAGGTTACCTAGCGGGCACTTGGACTATGTAGGCTTACTAGGGGTCCCTTTGACGATCTAGGTTACCTAGCGGGTATTTGAACTATCTAGGTTACCTAGCGGGTACTTTAACTATCTAGGTTACCTAGCGGGCACTTGGATTATGTACATTCCCTAGCGGGCACTTGGACTATCTAGGTTAACTAGCGGACACTTGGACTATCTAGGTTAACTAGTGGGCCCTTGGACTATGTACGTTCCCTAGCGGGCACTTGGACTATCTATGTTACCTAGCGGGCTCTTGGACTATGTAAGTTTCCTAGTGGGTACTTGGACTAGATATGTTCCCTAGTGGGCACTTGGTCTATCTAGGTTAACTAGCGGGCACTTGGACTATCTAGGTTAACTAGTGAGCACTTGAACTATCTAGGTTAACTAGCGGGCATTTGGACTATTAGGGCCCCTAGCGGGCATTTGGACTATATTGGTTACCTAGCGGGCACTTGGTCTATCTAGGTTAACTAGCGGGCACTTGGACTATCTAGGTTAACTAGCGAGCACTTGGACTATCTAGGTTAACTAGCGGGCATTTGGACTATTATGGCCCCTAGCAAGCATTTGGACTATATTGGTTACCTAGCGGTCATTTGGACTATGTAGGTTTACGAACGGGCACTTGGACTATGTAGGTAACCTAGTGGTCACTTGAACTTTCTAGGTTACCTCGCGGGCACTTGGACTATGTAGGTTAACTAGCGGGCACTTGGACGATGTAGGTTAACTAGCAGGCCCTTGGACGATGTAGGTTAACTAGCGGGCCCTTGGACTATGTAGGTTAACTAGCGGGCCCTTGGACTATGTAGGTTACCTAGCGGGCACTTGGACGATCTAGGTTAACTAGCGGGTACTTGGACTTTGTAGGTTAACTAGCGGGCCCTTGCACTATGTGGATTAACTAGCGGCACTTGGACTATCTACATTAACTAGCGGGCCCTTGGACTATGTAGATTCCCTAGCGAGCACTTGGACAATGTATGTTCCAGCGCAGGCACTTGGAATATGTAGGTTCCCTGGCAGGCACTTGGACTATGTAGGTTCCAGAGCGGGCACTTGGACTAACTAGATTCCCGAGCGGGCACTTGTACTATGTAGATTAACTAGCGGACACATGGACGATCTAGGTTAACTAGCGGGTACTTGGACTATGTAGGTTAACTAGCGGGCCCTTGAACTATGTAGATTCCCTAGCGGGCACTTGGACTATGTATGTTCCCTAGCGGGCACTTGGGCTATATATGTTCCCTATGGACACTTGAACTATGTAAGTTAACTACCGGGCACTTGGACTGTGTAGGTTAACTAGCGGGCCCTTGGACTATCTAGGTTACCTAGCGGGCCCTTGGACTATGTAGATTAACTAGCGGCATTTGGACTATCTACGTTAACTAGCGGGCCCTTGGACTATGTAGATTCCCTAGCGGGCATTTGGACTATATAGATATACTAGCGGGCACTTAGACTTTGTAGGTTACCTAGCAGACACTTGGACTATCTAGGTTACCTAGCTGGCACTTGAACTATCTTCGTTACCTAACGGGCACTTGGAATATGTAGGTTCCCTAGCGGGCACTTGGACTATGTAGGGTACCTAGTGGGCACTTGGACTATGTAGGTTCCATATCGGGCTCTTGGAGAATGTAGGTTAACTAGGGGGCACTAGGACTGTGTAAGTTTCCTAGCGGGCCCTTGGACTACCTAGGTTACCGAGCGGGCATTTGGACTATGTATGCTCCCTAGTGGTCATTTGGACTATATAGAATACCTAGCGGACACTTAGACGTTGTAGGTTACCTAGCGGGCACTTAGACTATCTAGGTTACCTAGCTGGCACTTGAACTATCTTCGTTACCTAGCGGGTACTTGGAGTATGTAGGTTACCTACCGGGCTGTTGGACTATCTAGGTTACCTAGCGGGCACTGGGACTATCTAGGTTAACTAACGGGCACTTGGACTATGTAGGTTCCCTACGGGCCCATGGACAATTTAAGTTCCCTAGCGGTCACTTGGACTATGTGGATTCCCTAGCGGGCATTTGGACTATCTAGGTTACCTAACGGGCACTTGGACAATGTAGGTTCCCTAGCGGGCACATGGATTATGTAGGTTGCTTATCGAGCACTTGTACTATGTATGTTAACTAGCGGGCATTTGGACTATGTAGGTTACCTAGCAGGCACTTGGACTATGTAGGTTCCCTAGCGGGCATTTTGACTATGTAGGTTACCTAGCGGGCCCTTGGACTATCTAGGTTACCTAGGGGGAACCTGGACTATGTAGGTTAACTAGTGGGCACTTGGACTACCTAGGTTACCTAGCAGGCACTTGGACTATCTAGGTTACCTAGCGGGCACTTGGACTATGTACGTTCCCTAGCGGGCACTTGGACTATCTATGTTACCTAGGGGGCACTTGGACTATGTACGTTTCCTAGCGGGTACTTGGACTAGATAGGTTCCCTAGCGGGCACATGGTCTATCTAGGTTAACTAGCGGGTAGTTGGACTATATAGGTTAACTAGCGAGCACTTGGACTATCTAGGTTAACTAGCGGGCATTTGGACTATTAGGGCCCCTAGCAAGCATTTGGACTATATTGGTTACCTAGCGGTCATTTGGACTATGTAGGTTAACGAACGGGGACTTGGACTATGTAGGTAACCTAGTGGTCACTTGAACTGTCTAGGTTACCTCGCGGGCACTTGGACTATGTAGGTTAACTAGCGGGCACTTGGACTATCTAGGTTAACTAGCAGGCCCTTGGACTATGTAGGTTAACTAGCGGGCCCTTGGACTATGTAGGTTACCTAGCGGGCACTTGGACGATCTAGGTTAACTTGCGGGTACTTGGTCTATGTAGGTTAACTAGCAGGCCCTTGAACTATGTAGAGTAACTAGCGGCACTTTGACTATCTACGTTAACTAGCGGGCCCTTGGACTATGTAGATTCCCTAGCGGGCACTTGGACAATGTATGATCCAGCACGGGCACTTGGACTATGTAGGTTCCCTAGCAGGCACTTGGACTATGTAGGTTCTAGAGCGGGCACTTGGACTAACTAGATTCCCGAGCGGGCTCTTGTACTATGTAGATTAACTAGCGGACACTTGGACGATCTAGGTTAACTAGTGGGTACTTGGACTATGTAGATTCCCTAGCGGGCACTTGGACTATGTATGTTCCCTAGCGGGCACGTGGACTATGTATGTTCCCTATGGACACTTGAACTATGTAAGTTAACTACCGGGCACTTGGACTATGTAGGTTAACTAGCGGGCCCCTGGACTATCTAGGTTACCTAGCGGGCACTTGGACAGTCTAGGTTACCTAGCGGGCACTTGGACTTCTAGGTTAACGAACGGGCACTTGGATATGTATGTTGCATAGCGGGCAATTGGACTATCTAGGTTAGGTAATGGGCACTTGGACTATCTAGGTTACCTAGTGGGAACTAGGACTCTGTAGGTTACCTAGCGGGCACTTGGACTATCTAGGTTACTTAACGGGCACTTGAACTGTCTAGGTTTCTTAGCGAGCACTTGGACGATCTAGGGTAACTAGAAGGCACTTGGACTATCTAGGTTAAATAGCGTGCACTTGGACTATCTAGGTTAACTAGCGGGCACTTGGATGATCAATGTTAACTAGCGGGCACTTGGACTATCTAGGTTACCTAACGGGCACTTGGACTAAGTACGTCCCCTGGTGGGCACTTGGACACTCTAGGTTATCTAACGGGCACTAGGACTATCAAGGTTAACTAGCGGGGACTAGGACTATCAAAGTTAACAAGTGAGCCCTTGGACTATGTAGGCTAACTCGCGGGCCCTTGGACAATCTAGGTTACCTAGCGGGCACTTGGACTATATAGGTTACCTAGCGGGCACTTGGACTATGTAGGTTACCTAGTGGGCACTTGGACTATCTAGGTTACCGAACGGGCACTTGGAATATGCAGGTAACCTAGCGGGCACTTGGACTGTCTAGGTTACCTAGCGGGCACTTGGACTTCTAGGTTAACGAACGGGCACTTGGACTATGTAGGTTGCTTAGCGGGCACTTGGACTATCTAGGTTAGGTAAGGGGCACTTTGAGTATCTAGGTTACCTAGCGGGCACTTGGACTATCTAGGTTACCTAACGGTCACTTTGACTATCTAGGTTAACTAGCGGACCTTGGACTACGTAGGTTAACTAGCGTGCACTTGGACTATCTAGTTTAACTAGCGGGCACTTGGATGCTCAATGTTAACTAGCGGTCACTTGGACTATCTAGGTTAGCTAAAGGGCACTTGGACTAAGTACGTCCCCTAGTGGGCACTTGGACACTCTAGGTTAACTAACGGGCAGTAGGACTATCTAGGTTAACTAGCGGACACTTGTACTTTCTAGGTTACCTAGCTGGCACTAAGACTATGAAGGTTCCCTAGCGGGCACTAGGATTATCTAGGTTACCTAGCGGGCACTTGGACTATGTAGGTTATCTAGAGGGCATTTGGACTATGTAGGTTACCTAGCAGGCACTTGGACTATATAGGTTCCCTATCGGGCACTTGGAAAATGTAGGTTAACTAGGGGGCACTAGGACTATGTAGGTTACCTAGCGGGCCCATAGACTATCTAGGTTACCTAGCGGGCATTTGGACTATATAGGCTCCCTAGCGTTTATGTGGACTATAAAGATTATTTAGCGGGCACTTAGACTTTGTAGGTTACCTAACGGGTACTTGGACTATCTAGGTTACTTAGCAGGCACTTGAACTATCTACGTTACCTAGCATGTACTTGGAGTATGTAGGTTACCTACCGGGCTGTTGGACAATCTAGGTTACCTAGCGGGCATTTGAACTATCTAGGTAAACTAACGGGCACTTGGACTATGTAGGTTCCCTATCGGGACCTTGGACTATGTAAATTCCCTAGCGGGCACTTGGACTATGTGGGTTTACTGGCGGGCATTTGGACTATCTAGGATACCTAACGGGCACTTGGACTATGTAGGTTCCCTAGCGGGCACTTGGATTATGTAGGTTCCCTATCGGGCACTTGGACTATGTTGGTTACCTAGCGGGCACTTAGACTTTGTAGGTTACCTAGCGGGCACTTGGACTATCTAGGTTACCTAGCAGGCACTTGAACTATCTACGTTACCTAGCATGTACTTGGAGTATGTAGGTTACCTACCGGGCTGTTGGACAATCTAGGTTACCTAGCGGGCACTTGGACTATCTAGGTTAACTAACGGGCACTTGGACTATGTAGGTTCCCTAGCGGGCACTTGGATTATGTAGGTTCCGTATCGGGCACTTGGACTATGTAGGTTAACTAGCGGGCATTTGGAACATGTTGGTTACCTAGCGGGCACTTGGACTATGTAGGTTCCCTATCGGGCACTTGTAGAATGTAGGTTAACTAGGGAGCACTAGGACAATGTAGGTTATCTAGTGGGCCCTTGGACTATCTAGGTTACCTAGGGGGAACCTGGACTATGTAGGTTAACTAGTGGGCACTTGGACTATCTAGGTTACCTAGCAGGCACTTGGACTATGTACGTTCCCAAGCAGGCCCTTGGACTATCTACGTTACCTAGCGGGCACTTAGACTATGTACGTTACCTAGCGGGCACTTGGAGTATGTACGTTTCCTAGCGGGTACTTGGACTAGATAGGTTCCCTAGCGGGCACTCGGTCTATCTAGGTTAACTAGCGGGCACTTGGACTATCTAGGTTAACTAGCGGACATTTGGACTATTAGGGCTCCTAGCGGGCATTTGGATTATATTGGTTACCTAGCGGGAACTTGGACTATGTAGGTTAGGTAACGGGCACTTGGAGTATCTAGGTTACCTAGCGGGAACTTGGACTATGTAGGTTACCTAGCGGGCACTTGGACTATCTAGGTTACCTATCGGGCACTTGGACTATCTAGGTTCCTTAGTGGGCACTTGGAATATGTAGGTTACCTAGCGGGCCCTTGGACTATGTAGGTTACCTTGCGAGCACTTGGATGATCTAGGTTAACGAACGTGCACTTGGACTATGTAGGTAATCTAGAGGGCATTTGGACAGTCTAGGTTACCTAGCGAGCACATGGACTATCTAGGTTAAGGAATGGGCACTTGGACTATGTAGGTTACCTAGCAGGCACTTGGAGTATCTAGGTTAGCTAACAGGAACTTGGAATATATAGGTTATCTAGCGGGCACTTGGACTATCTAGGTAAACTAGCGGGTTCTGGACTATGTAGGTTAACTAGCGGGCACTTGGACAATGCAGGTTCCCTACTGGGCAATTTGACTATGTAGGTTCCCTAGCGGGCACTTGGACTACATATGTTCCCTACGGGCACTTGGACTATCTAAGTTCCCTAACAGGCACTTGGAATATGTAGGTTCCCTAACGGGCACTTGGACTATGTAGGTTCCTCAGCGGGCACTTGGACTATGTAGGTTCCCTATCGGGCACTTGGACTATCTAGGTTAACTAGCGGGCACTTGGACGATCTACGTTAACTAGCAGGCCCTGAGCTATGTAGGTTAACTAGCGGGCACTTGGACTATGTAGGTTAACTAGCCGGCACTTGAACTATCAGGTTAACCAGCGGTCACTTAGACTATGTAGGTAACCTAGCGGGAACTTGGACTGTCTAAGTTACCTAGTGGGCACTTTGACTATCTAGGATAACAAACGGGCACTTGGACTATGTACGTCCCCTAGCGGGCACTTGGAATATCTAGGTTAACTAGAGGGCACTTGGACTATGTAGGTTAACTAGCGGGCACTTGGACTATCTAGGTTAAGTAGAGGACCTTGGACTATGTAGGTTAACTAGCGGGCACTTGGACTATCTAGATTAACTAGCGGGCACTTGGATGATGCAGGTTCCCTAGCGGGCACTTGGACTATCTAGGTTCCCTAACGGGCACTTGGACTATGTAGGTTCCCTAGCGGGCACTTAGACTATGTAAGTCCCTTAGCGGGCGCTTGGACTATGTAGGTTCCCTATTGCGCACTTGGACTATGTAGGTTAACTTGCGGACCCTTGGACTATGTAGGTTAACTAGCGAGCACTTAGACTATCTAGGTTACCTAGCAGGCACTTGGACTATGTACGTCCCCTATTGGGCACTTGGACTATCTAGGATAACTAAGGGGCACTTGGACTATCTAGGTTAACGTACTGGCACTTGGACTATCTAGGTTACCTAGCTGGCACTTGGACTATGTTAGTTACCTAGCGGGCACTTGGACTATCTAGGTTACCTAACGGGCACTTGGACTATGCAGGATACCTAGTGGGCCCTTGGACTATATAGGTTAACGAACGGGCACTTGGACTATGTAGGTTACCTAGCAGGCACTTGGACTGTCTAGGGTACTTAGCGGGCACTTGGACTATCTAGGTTAACATACGGGCACTTGGACTATCTAGGTTACCTAGCGGGCACTTGGACTATCTAGGTTACCTAACGGGCACTGGACTATGCAGGATACCTAGTGGGAACTTGGACTGTCTAGGTTACCTAGCGGGCACTTTGACTATGTAGGTTAACTAGCGGGCACTTGGACTATCTAGGTTACCTAACGGGCACTTGGACTATCTAGGTTACCTAGCGGGCACTTGGACTCTAAAGGTTACCTTGCGGGCCCTTGAGCTATGTAGGTTACCTAGCGGGCACTTGGACTATCTATGCTATTAACGGGCACTTGGACTATGTAGGTAACCTAGCGGGCACTTGGACAGTCTAGGTTACCTAGCGGGCACATGGACATCTAGGTTAACGAACGGGCACTTGGACTATGTAGGTTAGGTAGCGGGCACTTGGACTATCAATGCTATTAACGGGCACTTGGACTATGTAGGTAACCTAGCGGGCACTAGGACTATCTAGGTTAATAAAAGTCACTTGGAGTGTGTAGGTTCCCTAGCGGGCCCTTGGACTATGTTGGTTCCCTAGCGGGCATTTGGACTATCTAGGTTACCTAACGGGCACTTGGACTATGTAGGTTCCCTAGCGGGCACTTGGATTATGTAGGTTCCCTATCGGGCACTTGGACTATGTAGGATAACTAGCGGGCATTTGGGCTATGTAGGTTACCTAGCGGGCACTTGGACTATCTAGATTACCTAGGGGGAACCTGGACTATGGAGGTTAACTAGTGGGCACTTGGACTATCTAGGTAACCTAGCAGGCACTTGGACTATGTAGGTTAACTAGCGGGCACTTGGACTGTCTAGGTTACCTAGCGGGCAATTGGGCTATGTACATTCCCTAGCAGGCACTTGGACTATCTACGTTACCTAGCGGGCACTTGGACTATGTACGTTACTTAGGGGGCACTTGGACTATGTACGTTTCCTAGCGGGTACTTGGACCATCTACGTTAACTAGCGGGCACTTGGACTATGTAGGTTCCCTATGGGGCACTTGGACTAGATAGGTTCCCTAGGGGGCACTTGGTCTATCTAGGTTAACTAGCGGGCACTTGGAATATCTAGGTAAATAGCTGGTTCTTGGACTATGTAGGTTAACTAGCAGGCACTTGGACAATCTAGGTTAACTAGCGGGCACTTGCACAATGCAGGTTCCCTAGCGGGCACTTTGACTATGTAGGTTCCCTAGCGGGCACTTGGACTATATAGGTTCCCAACGGGCACATGGACTATCTAGGTTCCCTAACGGGCACTTGGAATATGTAGGTTCCCTATCGGGCACTTAGACTATGTAGGTTAACTAGCGGGCATTTGGATGATCAATGTTAACTAGCGGGCACTTGGACTATCTTGGTTAATTAGCGGGCACTTGTACAATGCAGGTTCCCTAGCGGGCACTTGGACTATATAGGTTCCCTATGGGCACTTGTACTATATAGGTTCCCTATGGGAACTTGGACTATCTAGGTTCCCTAACGGGCACTTGGAATATGTAGGTTCCCTCTCGGGCACTTGGACTATGTAAGTTCCCTAGCGGGCACTTGGACTATGTGGGTTTCCTGGCGGGCATATGGACTATCTAGGTTACCTACCGGGCACTTGGACTCTGTAGGTTCCCTAGCGGGCACTTGGACTATGTAGGTTACCTAGCGGGCACTTGGAGTATCTACGTTAGCTAATAGGAACTTGGACTATCTAGGTTACCTAGCGGGCACTTTGACTATGTAGGTTACCTAGCAGGCACTAGGACTATATAAGTTAGCTAAAAGGAACTTGGACTATCTAGGTTACCTAGCGGGCACTAGGACTATGTAGGTTACCTAACGGGCACTTGGACTATGTAGGTTAACTAGCGGACACTTGGACGATCTAGGTTAACTAGCCGGCACTTGGAATATCTAGGTTAACTAGCGGGCACTTGGACTATTTAGGTTAACTAGCGGGTTCTTGGACTATGTAGGTTAACTAGCGGGCCCTTGGACTATGTAGGTTAACAAACGGGCACTTGGACGATCTAGGTTAACTAGCGGGCAATTGGACTATATTGTTTAACTAGCGGGCACTTGGACTATCTAGGTTAACTAGCGGGCACTTGGACGATGCAGGTTCCCTAATGGGCACTTTGCCTATGTAGGTTCCCTAGCGGGAACTTGGACTATATAGGTTCCCTATGGGCACTTGGACTCTCTAGTTTCCCTAAAGGGCACTTGGAATATGTAGGTTCCCTAGCGGGCACTTGGACTTTGCAAATTCCGTATCAGGCACTTGGACTATGTAGGTTATCTAGCAGGCCCTTGGACTCTCTAGGTTACCTAGCGAGCACTTGGACGATGCAAGTTCCCTAGTGGGCACTTGGGCTGTCCAGGTTCCCTAACGGGCACTTGGACTGTGTAGGTTCCATAGGGGGCACTTGGACTATATAGGTTCCCTATTGGGCACTTGGACTATGTAGGTTTGTATCGGGCATTGGGACTATGTAGGTTAACTACCGGGCACTTGGACATCTAGGTTACCTAGCGGGCACTTGCTCTATTTACATACCCTAGCTGGCACTTGGACTATGTAGGTTACCTAGCGGGCCCTTGGACTATCTAGGTTAGCTAGCGGGCACTTGAACTATGTAGGTTAACTAGTGGGCCCATAGACTATCTAGGTTAGCTAACGGGCATTTGGACAATATAGGTTAATTAGCCCGTACTTGGACTATGTAGGTCAACTAACGGGCCCTTGGACTATCTAGGTTAGCTAAGGGGCACTTGGATTATGTAGGTTAACTAGCGGGCACTTGGAAAATGTAGGTTAACTAGCGGACACTTGGACGATCTAGGTTAACTAGCGGGCCCTTTCACTATGTAGGTTAACTAGCGGTCCCTTGGACTATGTAGGTTAACTAGCGGGCACTTGGACGATCTAGGTTAACTAGCGGGCACTTGGACTATGTAGGTTAGCTAGCGGGCACTTGAACTATATAGGTTAACTAGTGGGCCCTTAGACTATCTAGGTTAGCTAGCGGGCACTTGGACTATGTAGGTAAAAGAGCGGGTATTTCGACTATGTAGGTGCCCTAGCGGGCATTTGGACTATATAGATTACCTAGGGGGCACTTGGACATTGTAGGTTACATAGCGGGCACTTGGACTATCTAGGTTACCTAGCGTGCACTTGAACTATATACGTTACCTAGCGGGTACTTGGACTATCTAGGTTAACTAGCGGGCACTTGGACTATCTAGGTTAACTAACGGGCACTTGGACTATGTAAGTTCCCTAGCAGGCACTTGGATTATGTAGGTTCCCTATCAGGCACTTGGACTATGTAGGTTACTAGCGGGCATTTGGACTATGTAGGTTACCTAACGGGCACTTGGACTATCTAGGTTATGTAACGGGCACTTGGACTATCTATGTTACCTAGTGGGAACTTGGACTATGTAGGTTACCTATCGGGCACTTTGACTATCTTGGTTATTTAGCGGGCACTTGGACTATGTAGGTTAACTAGCGGACACTTGGACGAACTAGGTTAAGGAGCGGGTCCTTGGACTATGTAGGTTACCTAGCGGGCACATGGACTATCTAGGTTAGCTAACAGGAACTTGGACTATCTAGGTTACCTAACGGGCACTTGGACTATGCAGGTAACCTAGCGGGCAGTTGGACTGTCTAGTTTACCTAGCGGCGACATGGATTTCTAGGTTAACGAACGGGCACTTGGACTATGTAGGTTGCCTAGCGGGCACTTGGACGATCTATGTTAGGTAACGGGCACTAGGACTATCTAGGTTACCTAGCGGGAACTAGGACTATGTAGGTAACCTAGCGGGCACTTGGACTATCTAGGTTTCTTAACGGGCACTTGGACGATCTAGGTTAACTAGCGGGCACTTGGACTATTTAGGTTAACTAGGGGCACTTGGACTATCTAAGTTAACTAGCGGGCACTTGGGTGATGCAGGTTCTCTAGCGGGCACTTGGACTATCTAGGTTAACTAGCGGGCACTTGGACGATGCAGGTTCCCTAATGGGCACTTTTCCTATGTAGGTTCCCTAGCGGGAACTTGGACTATATAGGTTCCCTATGGGCACTTGGACTCTCTAGTTTCCCTAAAGGGCACTTGGATTATGTAGGTTCCCTAGCGGGCACTTGGACTTTGCAAATTCCGTATCGGGCACTTGGACTATGTAGGTTATCTAGCAGGCCCTTGGACTCTCTAGGTTACCTGGCGAGCACTTGGACGATGCAGGTTCCCTAGTGGGCACTTGGGCTGTCCAGGTTCCCTAACGGGCACTTGGACTGTGTAGGTTCCATAGGGGGCACTTGGACTATATAGGTTCCCTATTGGGCACTTGGACTATGTAGGTTTGTATCGGGCATTGGGACTATGTAGGTTAACTACCGGGCACTTGGACATCTAGGTTACCTAGCGGGCACTTGCTCTATTTACATACCCTAGCTGGCACTTGGACTATGTAGGTTACCTAGCGGGCCCTTGGACTATCTAGGTTAGCTAGCGGGCACTTGAACTATGTAGGTTAACTAGTGGGCCCTTAGACTATCTAGGTTAGCTAACGGGCACTTGGACAATATAGGTTAATTAGCCCGTACTTGGACTATGTAGGTCAACTAACGGGCCCTTGGACTATCTAGGTTAGCTAAGGGGCACTTGGATTATGTAGGTTAACTAGCGGGCACTTGGAAAATGTAGGTTAACTAGCGGACACTTGGACGATCTAGGTTAACTAGCGGGCCCTTTCACTATGTAGGTTAACTAGCGGTCCCTTGGACTATGTAGGTTAACTAGCGGGCACTTGGACGATCTAGGTTAACTAGCGGGCACTTGGACTATGTAGGTTAGCTAGCGGGCACTTGAACTATATAGGTTAACTAGTGGGCCCTTAGACTATCTAGGTTAGCTAGCGGGCACTTGGACTATGTAGGTAAAAGAGCGGGTATTTCGACTATGTAGGTGCCCTAGCGGGCATTTGGACTATATAGATTACCTAGGGGGCACTTGGACATTGTAGGTTACATAGCGGGCACTTGGACTATCTAGGTTACCTAGCGTGCACTTGAACTATATACGTTACCTAGCGGGTACTTGGACTATCTAGGTTAACTAGCGGGCACTTGGACTATCTAGGTTAACTAACGGGCACTTGGACTATGTAAGTTCCCTAGCAGGCACTTGGATTATGTAGGTTCCCTATCAGGCACTTGGACTATGTAGGTTACTAGCGGGCATTTGGACTATGTAGGTTACCTAACGGGCACTTGGACTATCTAGGTTATGTAACGGGCACTTGGACTATCTATGTTACCTAGTGGGAACTTGGACTATGTAGGTTACCTATCGGGCACTTTGACTATCTTGGTTATTTAGCGGGCACTTGGACTATGTAGGTTAACTAGCGGACACTTGGACGAACTAGGTTAAGGAGCGGGTCCTTGGACTATGTAGGTTACCTAGCGGGCACATGGACTATCTAGGTTAGCTAACAGGAACTTGGACTATCTAGGTTACCTAACGGGCACTTGGACTATGCAGGTAACCTAGCGGGCAGTTGGACTGTCTAGTTTACCTAGCGGCGACATGGATTTCTAGGTTAACGAACGGGCACTTGGACTATGTAGGTTGCCTAGCGGGCACTTGGACGATCTATGTTAGGTAACGGGCACTAGGACTATCTAGGTTACCTAGCGGGAACTAGGACTATGTAGGTAACCTAGCGGGCACTTGGACTATCTAGGTTTCTTAACGGGCACTTGGACGATCTAGGTTAACTAGCGGGCACTTGGACTATTTAGGTTAACTAGGGGCACTTGGACTATCTAAGTTAACTAGCGGGCACTTGGGTGATGCAGGTTCTCTAGCGGGCACTTGGACTATCTAGGTTAACTAGCGGGCACTTGGACGATGCAGGTTCCCTAATGGGCACTTTTCCTATGTAGGTTCCCTAGCGGGAACTTGGACTATATAGGTTCCCTATGGGCACTTGGACTCTCTAGTTTCCCTAAAGGGCACTTGGATTATGTAGGTTCCCTAGCGGGCACTTGGACTTTGCAAATTCCGTATCGGGCACTTGGACTATGTAGGTTATCTAGCAGGCCCTTGGACTCTCTAGGTTACCTGGCGAGCACTTGGACGATGCAGGTTCCCTAGTGGGCACTTGGGCTGTCCAGGTTCCCTAACGGGCACTTGGACTGTGTAGGTTCCATAGGGGGCACTTGGACTATATAGGTTCCCTATTGGGCACTTGGACTATGTAGGTTTGTATCGGGCATTGGGACTATGTAGGTTAACTACCGGGCACTTGGACATCTAGGTTACCTAGCGGGCACTTGCTCTATTTACATACCCTAGCTGGCACTTGGACTATGTAGGTTACCTAGCGGGCCCTTGGACTATCTAGGTTAGCTAGCGGGCACTTGAACTATGTAGGTTAACTAGTGGGCCCTTAGACTATCTAGGTTAGCTAACGGGCACTTGGACAATATAGGTTAATTAGCCCGTACTTGGACTATGTAGGTCAACTAACGGGCCCTTGGACTATCTAGGTTAGCTAAGGGGCACTTGGATTATGTAGGTTAACTAGCGGGCACTTGGAAAATGTAGGTTAACTAGCGGACACTTGGACGATCTAGGTTAACTAGCGGGCCCTTTCACTATGTAGGTTAACTAGCGGTCCCTTGGACTATGTAGGTTAACTAGCGGGCACTTGGACGATCTAGGTTAACTAGCGGGCACTTGGACTATGTAGGTTAGCTAGCGGGCACTTGAACTATGTAGGTTAACTAGTGGGCCCTTAGACTATCTAGGTTAGCTAGCGGGCACTTGGACTATGTAGGTTAAAGAGCGGGTATTTCGACTATGTAGGTGCCCTAGCGGGCATTTGGACTATATAGATTACTTAGGGGGCACTTGGACATTGTAGGTTACATAGCGGGCACTTGGACTATCTAGGTTACCTAGCGTGCACTTGAACTATCTACGTTACCTAGCGGGTACTTGGACTATCTAGGTTAACTAGCGGGCACTTGGACTATCTAGGTTAACTAACGGGCACTTGGACTATGTAAGTTCCCTAGCGGGCACTTGGATTATGTAGGTTCCCTATCAGGCACTTGGACTATGTAGGTTACTAGCGGGCATTTGGACTATGTAGGTTACCTAACGGGCACTTGGACTATCTAGGTTATGTAACGGGCACTTGGACTATCTAGGTTACCTAGTGGGAACTTGGACTATGTAGGTTACCTATCGGGCACTTTGACTATCTTGGTTATTTAGCGGGCACTTGGACTATGTAGGTTAACTAGCGGACACTTGGACGAACTAGGTTAAGGAGCGGGTCCTTGGACTATGTAGGTTACCTAGCGGGCACATGGACTATCTAGGTTAGCTAACAGGAACTTGGACTATCTAGGTTACCTAGAAGGCACTTTGACTACTTAGGTCACCTAGCGGGCACTTGGACTATCTAGGTTACCTAACGGGCACTTGGACTATGCAGGTAACCTAGCGGGCAGTTGGACTGTCTAGTTTACCTAGCGGCGACATGGATTTCTAGGTTAACGAACGGGCACTTGGACTATGTAGGTTGCCTAGCGGGCACTTGGACGATCTATGTTAGGTAACGGGCACTAGGACTATCTAGGTTACCTAGCGGGAACTAGGACTATGTAGGTAACCTAGCGGGCACTTGGACGATCTAGGTTAACTAGCGGGCACTTGGACTATTTAGGTTAACTAGGGGCACTTGGACTATCTAAGTTAACTAGCGGGCACTTGGGCGATGCAGGTTCTCTAGCGGGCACTTGGACTATCTAGGTTCCCTAACGGGCACTTGGACTATGTAGGTTCCCTAGCGGGCACTTGGACTATGTAAGTCCCTTAGCGGGCACTTGGACTATGTTGGTTTCCTATCTGGCTCTTGGACTATGGTGGTTAACTAGCGGGCCCTTGGACTATGTAGGTTAACTAGCGGGCACTTAGACTATCTAGGTTACCTAGCGGGCACTTGGACTATGTACATACCCTAGCGGGCACTTGGACTATCTAAGTTACCAAGCGGGCACATGGACTATGTACGTCCCCTAGTGGGCACTTGGACTATCTAAGTTACTTAGCGGGCACTTGGACTATGTAGGTTAACTAGAGGGCACTGGGACTATGTAGGTTAACTAGCAGACACTTGGACGATCTAGGTTAACTAGTGGGCCCTTGCACTATGTAGGTTAACTAGCGGGTCCTTGTATTATGTAGGTTTACTAGCAGGCACTTGGACTATCTAGGTTAACTAGCGGGCACTTGGACTATGTAGTTTCCCTAGCGGGCATTTGGACTATTTAGGTTACCTAGCGGGAAATTGGACTATGTAGGTTGCCTAGCGGGCACTTGGATTATGTAGGTTCCCTATCGGGCACTTGGACTATGTGGGTTAACCAGCGGGCACTTGGATTGTCAAGGTTACCTAGTGGGCACTTTGAAGATCTAGGTTAGCAAACGGGCACTTGGAATATGTAGGTTACCTAGCAGGTACTTGGACTGTCTAGGTTACATAGCGGGCACTTGGACTATCTAGGTTAACGAACGGGCACTTGGACTATGTGGTTACCTAGCGGGCACTTGGACTATCTATGTTAGCTAACGGGCACTTGGACTATCTAAGTTACCTAGCGGGCACTTGGAATATGTAGGTTACCTAGCAGGCACTTGGACTGTCTAGGTTTCCTAGCGGGCACTTGGACTATCTAGGTTAACGAACGGTCACTTGGACTATGTGGTTACCTAGCGGGCACTTGGACTATCTCTGTTAGCTAACGGGCAATTGGACTATCTAAGTTGCCTAGCGGGCACTTGGACTACGCAGGTTCCCTAGCGGGCACTTGGACTCTGTATGTTCCCTAGCGGGCACTTGGACTATGTATGTTCCCTATGGACACTTGAACTATGTAAGTTAACTACCGGGCACTTGGACTATGTAGGTTAACAAGCGGGCCCTTGGACTATCTAGGTTACCTAGCGGGCACTTGGACTATGTAGATTAACTAGCGGTATTTGGACTATCTACGTTAACTAGCGGGCCCTTGGACTATGTAGATTCCCTAGCGGGCATTTGGACTATATAGATATACTAGCGGGCACTTAGACTTTGTAGGTTACCTAGCAGACACTTGGACTATCTAGGTTACCTAGCTGGCACTTGAACTATATTCGTTACCTAACGGGCAGTTGGACTATGTAGGTTCCCTAGCGGGCATTTGGATTATGTATGTTCCCTATCGGGCACTTGGACTATGTAGGGTACCTAGCGGGCACTTGGACTATGTAGGTTCCCTATCGGGGACTTGGAGAATGTAGGTTAACTAGGGGGCACTAGGACTGTGTAGGTTTCCTAGCGGGCCCTTGGACTACCTAGGTTACCGAGCGGGCATTTGGACTATGTATGCTCCCTAGTGGTCATTTGGACTATATAGATTAGCTAGCGGGCACTTAGACTTTGTAGGTTACCTAGCGGGCACTTGAACTATCTTCGTTACCTAGCGGGTACTTGGAGTATGTAGGTTACCTACCGGGCTGTTGGACTATCTAGGTTACCTAGCGGGCACTGAGACTATCTAGGTTAACTAACGGGCACTTGGACTATGTAGGTTCCCTAGCGGGCCCATGGACTATTTAAGTTCCCTAGCGGGTACTTGGACTATGTGGATTCCCTAGCGGGCACTTGGACTATCTAGGTTACCTAACGGGCACTTGGACAATGTAGGTTCCCTAGCGGGCACTTGGATTATGTAGGTTCCCTATCGGGCACTTGTACTATGTAGGTTAACTAGCGGGCATTTGGACTATGTAGGTTACCTAGCAGGCACTTGAACTATGTAGGTTCCCTATCGGGCATTTTGACTATGTAGGTTACCTAGCGGGCCCTTGGACAATCTAGGTTACCTTGGGGGAACCTGGACTATGTAGGTTAACTAGTGGGCACTTGGACTACCTAGGTTACCTTGCAGGCACTTGGACTATCTAGGTTACCTAGCGGGCACTTGGACTATGTACGTTCCCTAGCGGGCACTTGGACTATCTATGTTACCTAGCGGGCACTTGGACTATGTACGTTTCCTAGCGGGTACTTGGACTAGATAGGTTCCCTAGCGGGCACTAGGTCTGTCTAGGTTAACTAGCGGGCACTTGGACTATCTAGGTTAACTAGCGAGCACTTGGACTATCTAGGTTAATTAGCGGGCATTTGGACTATTAGGGCCCCTAGCAAGCATTTGGACTATATTGGTTACCTAGCGGTCATTTGGACTATGTAGGTTAACGAACGGGCACTTGGACTATGTAGGTAACCTAGTGGTCACTTGAACTGTCTAGGTTACCTCGCGGGCCCTTGGACGATGTAGGTTAACTAGCGGGCCCTTGGACTATGTAGGTTAACTAGCGGGCCCTTGGGCTATGTAGGTTACCTAGCGGGCACTTGGACGATCTAGGTTAACTTGCGGGTACTTGGACTATGTAGGTTAACTAGCGGGCCCTTGAAGTATGTAGATTAACTAGCGGAACTTGGACTATCTACATTAACTAGCGGGCCATTGGACTATGTAGATTCCCTAGCGGGCACTTGGACTATGTATGTTCCCTAGCGGGCACGTGGACTATGTATGTTCCCTATGGACACTTGAACTATGTAAGTTAACTACCGGGCACTTGGACTATGTAGGTTAACTAGCGGGCCCCTGGACTATCTAGGTTGCCTAGCGGGCACTTGGACTATGTAGGTAACCTAGCGGACACTTGGACAGTCTAGGTTACCTAGCGGGCACTTGGACTTCTAGGTTAACGAACGGGCACTTGGACTATGTATGTTGCATAGCGGGCAATTGGACTATCTAGGTTAGGTAATGGGCACTTGGACTATCTAGGTTACCTAGCGGGCACTTGGACTATCTAGGTTACTTAACGGGCACTTGAACTGTCTAGGTTTCTTAGCGAGCACTTGGACGATCTAGGGTAACTAGAAGGCACTTGGACTATCTAGGTTAACTAGCGTCCACTTGGACTATCTAGGTTAACTAGCGGGCACTTGGATGATCAATGTTAACTAGCGGGCACTTGGATTATCCAAGTTACCTAACGGGCACTTGGACTAAGTACGTCCCCTGGTGGGCACTTGGACACTCTAGGTTATCTAACGGGCACTAGGACTATCTAGGTTAACTAGCGGGGACTAGGACTATCAAAGTTAACAAGTGAGCCCTTGGACTATGTAGGCTAACTAGCGGGCCCTTGGACTATCTAGGTTACCTAGCGGGCACTTGGACTATATTGGTTACCTAGCGGGAACTTGGACTATGTAGGTTACCTAGCAGGCACTTGGACTATGTAGGTTCCCTATCGGGCATTTTGACTATGTCGGTTACCTAGCGGGCCCTTGGACAATCTAGGTTACCTAGGGGGAACGTGGACTATGTAGGTTAACTAGTGGGCACTTGGACTACCTAGGTTACCTTGCAGGCACTTGGACTATCTAGGTTACCTAGCGGGCACTTGGACTATGTACGTTCCCTAGCGGGCACTTGGACTATCTATGTTACCTAGCGGGCACTTGGACTATGTACGTTTCCTAGCGGGTACTTGGACTAGATAGGTTCCCTAGCGGGCACTACGTCTGTCTAGGTTAACTAGCGGGCACTTGGACTATCTAGGTTAACTAGCGAGCACTTGGATTATCTAGGTTAACTAGCGGGCATTTGGACTATTAGGGCCCCTAGCAAGCATTTGGACTATATTGGTTACCTAGCGGTCATTTGGACTATGTAGGTTAACGAACGGGCACTTGGACTATGTAGGTAACCTAGTGGTCACTTGAACTGTCTAGGTTACCTCGCGGGCCCTTGGACGATGTAGGTTAACTAGCGGGCCCTTGGACTATGTAGGTTAACTAGCGGGCCCTTGGGCTATGTAGGTTACCTAGCGGGCACTTGGACGATCTAGGTTAACTTGCGGGTACTTGGACTATGTAGGTTAACTAGTGGGCCCTTGGACTATGTAGATTAACTAGCGGCACTTGGACTATCTACGTTAACTAGCGGGCCCTTGGACTATGTAGATTCCCTAGCGGGCACTTGGACTTTGTATGATCCAGCGCGGGCACTTAGACTATGTAGGTTCCCTAGCAGGCACTTGGACTATGTAGGTTCTAGAGCGGGCACTTGGACTAACTAGATTCCCGAGCGGGCTCTTGTACTATGTAGATTAACTAGCGGACACTTGGACGATCTAGGTTAACTAGTGGGTACTTGGACTATGTAGGTTAACTAGCGGGCCCTTGAAGTATGTAGATTAACTAGCGGAACTTGGACTATCTACATTAACTAGCGGGCCATTGGACTATGTAGATTCCCTAGCGGGCACTTGGACTATGTATGTTCCCTAGCGGGCACGTGGACTATGTATGTTCCCTATGGACACTTGAACTATGTAAGTTAACTACCGGGCACTTGGACTATGTAGGTTAACTAGCAGGCCCCTGGACTATCTAGGTTACCTAGCGGGCACTTGGACTATGTAGGTAACCTAGCGGACACTTGGACAGTCTAGGTTACCTAGCGGGCACTTGGACTTCTAGGTTAACGAACGGGCACTTGGACTATGTATGTTGCATAGCGGGCAATTGGACTATCTAGGTTAGGTAATGGGCACTTGGACTATCTAGGTTACCTAGTGGGAACTTGGACTATGTAGGTTACCTAGCGGGCACTTGGACTATCTAGGTTACTTAACGGGCACTTGAACTGTCTAGGTTTCTTAGCGAGCACTTGGACGATCTAGGGTAACTAGAAGGCACTTGGACTATCTAGGTTAACTAGCGTCCACTTGGACTATCTAGGTTAACTAGCGGGCACTTAGACTATCTAGGTTACCTAGCTGGCACTAAGACTATGAAGGTTCCCAGCGGGCACTAGGATTATCTAGGTTACCTAGCGGGCACTTGGACTATGTAGGTTAACTAGAGGGCATTTGGACTATGTAGGTTACCTAGCAGACACTTGAACTATCTACGTTACCTAGCGTGTACTTGGAGTATGTAGGTTACCTACCGGGCTGTTGGACAATCTAGGTTACCTAGCGGGCACTTGGACTATCTAGGTTAACTAACGGGCACTTGGACTATGTAGGTTCCCTAGCGGGCACTTGGACTATGTAGGTTAACTAGCGGGCATTTGGAACATGTTGGTTACCTAGCGGGCACTTGGACTATGTAGGTTCCCTATCGGGCACTTGGAGAATGTAGGTTAACTAGGGGGCACTAGGACAATGTAGGTTACCTAGCGGGCCCTTGGACTATCTAGGTTACCTAGGGGGAACCTGGACTATGTAGGTTAACTAGTGGGCACTTGGACTATCTAGGTTACCTAGCAGGCACTTGGATATTTACGTTCCCAAGCAGGCCCTTGGACTATCTATGTTACCTAGCGGGCACTTAGACTATGTACGTTACCAAGCGGGCACTTGGAATGTACGTTTCCTAGCGGGTACTTGGACTAGATAGGTTCCCTAGCGGGCACTTGGACTATGTAGGTTACCTAGCGGGCACTTGGACTATCTAGGTTACCTAACGGGCACTTGGACTATGCAGGATACCTAGTGGGCCCTTGGACTATATAGGTTAACGAACGGGCACTTGCACTATGTAGGTTACCTAGCAGGCACTTGCACTGTCTAGGTTACCTATCGGGCACTTGGACTATCTAGGTTAACGTACGGGCACTTAGAATATCTAGGTTAACTAGCGGGCCCTTGCACTATGTAGGTTATCTAGCGGGCACTTGGACTATCTAGGTAAACTAGCGGGTTCTGAACTATGTAGGTTAACTAGCGGGCACTTGGACAATGCAGGTTCCCTAGTTGGCACTTTGACTATGTAGGTTCCCTAGCGGGCACTTGGACTATATATGTTCCCTACGGGCACTTGGACTATCTAGGTTCCCTAACAGGCACTTGGAATATGTAGGTTCCCTATCGTGCACTTGGACTATGTAGGTTCCTCAGCGGGCACTTGGACTATGTAGGTTCCCTATCGGGCACTTGGACTATGTAGGTTCCTCAGCGGGCACTTGGACTATGTAGGTTAACTAGTGGGCACTTAAACAATCTAGGTTAAATAACAGGCCCTGGGTATGTAGGTTAACTAGCGCGTACTTGGACTATGTAGGTTAAGTAGCAGGCACTTGAACTATCAGGTTAACTAGCGGTCACTTGGACTATGTAGGTAACCTAGCGGGAACTTGTACTGTCTAGGTTACCTAGTGGGCACTTGGACTATCTAGGATAACAAACGGGCACTTGGACTATGTACGTCCCCTAGCGGGGCACTTGGACTATCTAGGTTGACAAGAGGGCACTTGGACTATGTATGTCCCCTAGCGGACACTTGGACTATCTAGGTTAAGTAGCGGACCATGGACTATGTAGGTTAACTAGTGGGCTCTTGGACTATCTAGATTAACTAGCGGGCACTTGGATGATGCAGGTTCCCTAGCGGGCACTTGGACTATCTAGGTTCCCTAACGGGCACTTGGACTATGTAGGTTCCCTAGCGGGCACTTAGACTATGTACGCCCCTTAGCGGGCACTTGGACAATGTAGGTTCCCTATCGCGCACTTGGACTATGTAGGTTAACTTGCGGGCCCTTGGACTATGTAGGTTAACTAGCGGGCACTTAGACTATCTAGGTTACCTAGCGGGCACTTGGACTATGTACGTCCTCTACTGGGCACTTGGACTATCTAGGATAACTAACGGGCACTTAGACTATCTAGGTTAACATACGGGCACTTGCACTATCTAGGTTACCTAGCGGACACTTGGACTATGTAGGTTACCTAGCGGGCACTTGGACTATCTAGGTTACCTAACGGGCACTTGGACTATGCAGGATACCTAGTGGGCCCTTGGACTATATTGGTTAACGAACGGGCACTTGGACTATGCAGGTTACCTAGCAGGCACTTGCACTGTCTAGGTTACCTATCGGGCACTTGGACTATCTAGGTTAACTTACGGGCACTTGGACTATCTAGGTTACCTAGCGGGCACTTAGACTATCTAGGTTACCTAGCGGGCACTTGGACTATGTACGTCCCCTAGTGGGCACTGGGACTATCTAGGATAACGAACGGGCACTAGGAATATCTAGGTTAACTAGCGGGCACTTGGTGTATCTAGGTTACATAGCGGGCACTTGGACTATGTAGGTAACCTAGCGGGCACTGGACAGTCTAGGGTACCTAGCGGGCACTTGGACTGTCTAGGTTAGCTAACAGGAAATTGGAATATCTAGGTTACCTTGCGGGCCCTTGGACTATGTAGGTTAACTAGCGGGCACTTGGACTATCTAGGTTAACTTGCGGGTTCTTGGACTATGTAGGTTAACTAGCGGGCCCTTGGACTATGTAGGTTAAATATCGGGCACTTGGACTATCTAGGTTAAGTACCGGACCTTGGACTATGTAGGTTAACAAGCGGGCCCTTGGATTATGTAGGTTAACTTGCGGGCACTTGGACGATCTTGGTTAACTAGCACGCACTTGGACTATCTAGGTTAACCAGCAGGCACTTTGACTATCTAGATTAACTACCGGGCAATTGGATGATGCAGGTTCCTTTGCGGGCACTTGGACTATCTAGGTTCCCTAACGGGCACTTGGACTATGTAGGTTCCTTAGCGGGCACTTGGACTATGTACGTCCCTTAGCGGGCACTTGGACTATGTAGGTTAACTAGCGTGCCCTTGGACTATGTAGGTTAACTAGACGGCGCTTAGACTATCTAGGTTACCTAGCGGGCAGTTGGATTATGTACGTTCCATAGCGGGCACTTGGACTATCTAGGTTAACTAGAGGGCCCTTGGTCTATCTAGGTTAACTAGCGGGCACTTGGACTATCTAGGTTAAGTAGCGGACCTTGGATTTTGTAGGTTAACAAGCGGGCACTTGGACGATCTAGGTTAACTAGCGGGCACTTGGACTATCTAGGTTAACTAAGGGCACTTGGACTATCTAGATTAACTACCGGGCACTTGGATGATGCAGGTTCCCTAGGGGGCACTTGGACTATAAAGGTTCCCTAACGGGCACTTTGACTATGTAGGTTCCCTAGCGGGCTCTGGGACTATATATGTTCCCTACGGGCACTTGAACTATCTAGGTTCCCTAACAGGCACTTGGAATATGCAGGTTCCCCAGCGGGCACTTGGACTATCTAGGTTCCCTAACGGGCACTTGGACTATGTAGGTTCCTTAGCGGGCACTTGGACTATGTACGTCCCTTAGCGGGCACTTGGACTATGTAGGTTAACTAGCGTGCCCTTGGACTATGTAGGTTAACTAGATGGCGCTTAGACTATCTAGGTTACCTAGCGGGCAGTTGGATTATGTACGTTCCCTAGCGGGCACTTGGACTATCTAGGTTAACTAGCGGGCACTTGGACTATCTAGGTTAAGTAGCGGACCTTGGACTTTGTAGGTTAACAAGCGGGCCCTTGGACTATGTAGGTTAACTAGCGGGCACTTGGACGATCTAGGTTAACTAGCGGGCACTTGGACTATCTAGGTTAACTAAGGGCACTTGGACTATCTAGATTAACTACCGGGCACTTGGATGATGCAGGTTCCCTAGCGGGCACTTGGACTATCTAGGTTCCCTAACGGGCACTTTGACTATGTAGGTTCCCTAGCGGGCTCTGGGACTATATATGTTCCCTACGGGCACTTGAACTATCTAGGTTCCCTAACAGGCACTTGGAATATGTAGGTTCCCTATCGGGCACTTGGACTATGTAGGTTCCTCAGCGGGCACTTGGATTATGTAGGTTCCCTATCGGGCTCTTGGACTATGTAGGTTAACTAGCGGGCACTTGGACGATCAAGGTTAACTAGCGGGAACGTGGACTATCTAGGTTAACTATCGGGCACTTGGACGATCTAGGTTAACTAGCGGGCACTGGTACAATGCAGGTTCCCTAGCGGGCACTTTGACTATGTAGGTTCCCTAGCGGGCACTTGGACTACCTAGGTTCCCTAACGGGCACTTGGAATATGTAGGTTCCCTATCGGGCACTTGGACTATGTAGGATCCTCAGCGGGCACTTGGACTATGTAGTTTAACTAGCGGGCACTTGGACTATCTAGGTTAACTAGCAGGCCCTGGGCTATGTAGGTTAACTAGCGGGCACTTGGACTATGTAGGTTAACTAGCAGGCACTTGAACTATCAGGTTAACCAGCGGTCACTTGGACTATGTAGGTAACCTAGCGGGAACTTGGACTGTCTAGGTTACCTAGTGGGCACTTTGACTATCTAGGATAACAAACGGGCACTTGGACTATGTACGACCCCTAGCGGGCACTTGGACGATCTAGGTTAACTAGAGGGCACTTGGACTATGTACGTCCCCTAGCGGGCACTTGGACTATCTAGGTTAACTAGAGGGCACTTGGAATATCTAGGTTAACTAGAGGGACTTGGACTATCTAGGTTAACTAGTGGGCACTTGGACTATCTAGATTAACTAGCGGTCATTTGGATGATGCAGGTTCCCTAGAGGGCACTTGGACTATCTAGGTTCCCTAACGGGCACTTGGACTATGTAGGTTCCCTAGCGGGCACTTAGACTATGTACGTCCCTTAGCGGGCACTTGGACTATGTAGGTTAACTTGCGGGCCCTTGGACTATGTAGGTTAACTAGCGGGCACTTAGACTATCTAGGTTACCTAGCGGGCACTTGGACTATGTACATACCCTAGCGGGCACTTGGACTATCTAGGTTACCTAGCGGGCACTTGGACTATGTACGTCACCTAGTGGGCCCTGGGACTATCTAGGATAACTAACGGGTACTAGGACTATCTAGGTTAACTAGCGGGCACTTGGTGTATCTAGGTTACCTAGCGGGCACTTGGACTATGTAGGTAACCTAGCGGGCACTGGAGAGTCTAGGGTACCTAGCGGGCACCTGGACTGTCTAGGTTAGCTAACAGGAAATTGGAATATCTAGGTTACCTTGCGGGCCCTTGGACTATGTAGGTTAACTAGCGGGCAATTGGACTATCTAGGTTAACTTGCGCGTACTTGGACTATGTAGGTTAACTAGCGGGCCCTTGGACTATGTAGGTTAACTAGCGGGCACTTGGACGATCAAGGTTAATTAGCGGGCACGTGGACTACCTAGGTTAACTAGCGGGCACTTGGACTATCTAGGTTAACTAGCGGGCACTTGGACTATCTAGGTTAGCTAACGGGCACTTGGATTATCAAGGTTACCTAGCGGGCACTTGGACTATGTACGTCCCCTAGCGGGCACTTGGACTATCTAGGTTAACTAGCGGGCACTTTGACTATCTAGGTTAAGTAGCGGACCTTGGACTATGTAGGTTAACAAGCGGGCCCTTGCACTATGTAGGTTAACTAGCGGGTACTTGGACGATCTAGGTTAACTACCGGGCACTTGGACTATATAGGTTAACTAGCGGGCACGTGGACTATCTAGATTAACTACCGGGCACTTGGATGATACAGGTTCCCTAGCGGGCACTTGGACTATCTAGGTTCCCTAACGGGCACTTGGACTATGTAGGTTCCTTAGCGGGCACTTGGACTATTTACGTCCCTTAGCAGGCACGTGGACTATGTAGGTTAACGAGCGTGCCCTTGGACTATGTAGGTTAACTAGCCGGCACTTAGACTATCTAGGTTACCTAGCGGGCCCTTGGACTATGTACATACCCTAGTGGGCACTTGGACTATCTAGGTTACCTAGCGGGCACTTGGACTATGTACGTTCCCTAGTGGGCACTTGGATTATCTAGGATGATTAACGGGCACTCGGACTATCTAGGTTAACTAGCGGGCACTTGTTCTATCTAGGTCAACTAGCGGGCCCTTGGACTATGTAGGTTTAATAGCGGACACTTGGACGATCTTGGTTAACTAGCGGGCCCTTGCACTATGTAGGTTAACTATCGGGTACTTGGACAATCTAGGTTAACTAGCGAGCACTTGGACGATATAGGTTAACTAGCGGGCACTTGTTTTAGCTAGGTTACCTAGTGGGCCCTTGAACTATGTAGGTTAACTAGTTGACCCTTGGAATATCTAGGTTAGCTAACGGGCACTTGGACTATATAGGTTACTTAGCGGGCACTTGGACTATGTGGGTGCCCTAGTGGGCATTTGGACTATATAGATTACCTAGCAGGCACTTGGACTTTGTAGGTTACCTACCGGGCACTTGGACTATCTAGGTTACCTAGCGGGCACTTGGACTATCTAGGTTTTCGAGCGGGCACTTGGACTATGTAGGTTACCTAGCGGGCACTTGGACAATGTAGGTTACCTAATGGGCACTTGGACTATCTAGGATAACGAATGGGCACTTGGACTATTTAGGTTACCTAGCGGGCACTTGGAGTATCTAAGTTAGTGAACAGGAACTTGGAATATCTAGGTTACCTAGCGGGCACTTGGCCTATCTATGTTACCTAACAGGAACTTGGACTATGTAGGTTAACTGGCGGACACTTGGACGATCTAGGTTAACCAATGGGCACTTGGACTATGTAGGTTAACTAGCGGGCACTTAGACTATCTAGGTTACCTAGCACGCACTTGGACTATGTACATACCCTAGCGGGCACTTGGACTATCTAGGTTACCTAGGGGGCACTTGGACTGTATACTTCCCCTAGTGGGCACTTGGACTATCTAGGATAACTAACGTGCACTAGGACTATCCAGGTTAACTAGCGGGCACTTGGTGTATCTAGGTTACCTAGCGGGCACTTGGACTATGTAGGTAACCTAGCGGGCACTGGACAGTCTAGGGTACCTAGCGGGCACCTGGACTGTCTAGGTTAGCTAACAGGAAATTGGAATATCTAGGTTACCTTGCGTGCCCTTGGACTATGTAGGTTAACTAGCGGGCACTTGGACTATCTAGGTTAACTTGCGGGTTCTTGGACTATGTAGCTTAACTAGCGGGCCCTTGGACTATCTAGGTTAACTAGCGGGCACTTGGACTATCTAGGTTAGCTAACGGGCACTTGGACTATCTAGGTTACCTAGAGGGTACTTGGATTATCTAGGTTACCTAGCGGGCACTTGGACTATGTACGTCCCCTAGCGGGCACTTGGACTATCTAGGTTAACTAGCGGGCACTTGGACTATCTAGGTTAAGTAGCGGACCTTGGACTATGTAGGTTAACTAGCGGGCCCTTGGACTATGTAGGTTAACTAGTGTGCACTTAAACGATCTATGTTATCTACCGGGCACTTGGACTATCTAGGTTAACTAGCGGGCACATGGACTATCTAGATTAACTACCGGGCACTTGGATGATGGAGGTTCCCTAGTGGGCACTTGGACTATCTAGGTTCCCTAACGGGCACTTGGACTATGTAGGTGCTTTAGCGGGCACTTAGCCTATTTACATCCCTTAGCGGGCACGTGGACTATGTAGGTTAACTAGCGTGCCCTTGGACTATGTAGGTTAACTAGCCAGCACTTTGACTATCTAGGTTACCTAGCGGGCACTTGGACTATGTACATACCCTAGTGGGCACTTGGACTATCTAGGTTACCTAGCGGGCACTTGTACTATGTACGTCCCCTAGTGGGCACTAGGACAATCTAGGATAACTAACGGGCACTAGGAATATCTAGGTTACCTAGCGGGCACTTGGACTATTTACGTTCCCTAGTGGGCACTTGGACTATCTAAGATAATTAACGGGCACTCAGACTATCTAGGTTAACTAGCGGGCACTTGGTCTATCTAGGTCAACTAGCGGGCCCTTGGACTATGTAGGTTTAATAGCGGACACTTGGATGATCTAGGTTAACTAGCGGGCCCTTGCACTATGTCAGTTAACTATCAGGTACTTGGACAATCTAGGTAAACTAGCAGGCACTTGGACGATATAGGTTAACTAGCGGGCACTTGGATTAGCTAGGTTACCTAGTGGGCCCTTGAACTATGTAGGTTAACTAGTTGACCCTTGGACTATCTAGGTTAGCTAACGGGCACTTGGACTATATAGGTTACTTAGCGGGCACTTGGACTATGTGGGTGCCCTAGTGGGCATTTGGACTATGTAGATTACCTAGCAGGCACTTGGACTTTGTAGGTTACCTACCGGGCACTTGGACTATCTAGGTTACCTAGCGGGCACTTGCACTATCTAGGTTTTCGAGCGGGCACTTGGACTATGTAGGTTACCTAGCGGGCACTTGGACTATGTAGGTTACCTAATGGGCACTTGGACTATCTAGTTTACCTAGCGTGCGCTGGGACTATGTAGGTTACCTAGCGGTCACTTGGACAGTCTAGGTTAACTAGCGGGCACTTGGACTATCTAGGTTAACGAATGGGCACTTGGACTATGTAGGTTACCTAGCGGGCACTTGGAGTATCTAAGTTAGCGAACAGGAACTTGGAATATCTAGGTTACCTAGCGGGCATTTGGACTATATAGGTTACCTAGCGGGCACTTGGACTATGTAGGTAACCTAGCGGGCACTAGACAATCTAGGTTACCTAGCGGGCACTTGGACTATCTAGGTTAGCTAACAGGAAATTGGATTATCTAGGTTACCTTGCTTGCCCTTGGACTATGTAGGTTAACTAGCGGGGAATTGGACGATCAAGGTTAACTAGCGGGCACATGGACGATCTAGGTTAACTAGAGGGCACTTGGACGATCTAGGTTAACTACCCGGCACTTAGACTATCAAGATTAACTAGCGAGCCCTTGGACTATGTAGGTTAACTAGCGGGCCCTTGGACTTGTAGCTTACCTAGCGGGCACTTGGACTATGTAGGTTACCGAGCGGGCACTTGGACTATCTAGGTTAGCGAACGGTGACTTGGACTATCTAGGTTACCTAGCGGGCACTTGAACTATGTAGGTTACCTAGAGGGCACTTGGACTACCTAGTTTGGCGAACGGGGACTTGGAGTTTGTATGTTACCTAGCAGGCACTTGGACTGTCTAGGTTACCTAGCGGTCACTTGGACTATCTAGGTTAACGAACGGGCACTTGGACTATGTAGGTTACCTAGCAGGCACTTGGACTATGTATGTTAGCTAACAGGCACTTGGACTATGTATGTTAGCTAATGGGCACTTGGACTATGTAGGTTACCTAGCGGGCACTTGGACTATGTAGGTTACGTAGCGGGCACTTGGACTATGTAGGTGAACTAGAGGACATTAGGATGGTCTAGATTAACTAGTGGGCCCTTGGACTATGTAGGTTAACTAGCGGGCACTTGGACAATCTAGGTTAACTAGCGGGCACTTGTACGATCTAGGTTAACTAGCCGGCACTTGGACTATCAAGGTTAACTAGCGGGCACTTGGACTATGTAGGTTAACTAGCGGGCACTTGGACTATATATGTTACCTACGGGCACTTGGGCTATGTACGTTCCCTAGTGGGCACTTTGGCTATCTACGTTACCTAGCGGGCACTTGGACTATGAATGTTAACGAACGGGCACTTAGACTATGTAGGTTACCTAGCGGGCACTTGGACTATGTAGGTTAACTAGCAGGCCCTTGGTCTATGTAGATTAACTAGCAGGCCTTTGGACTATGTAAGTTAACTAGAGGGCACTTTGATGATCCTGGTTAACTAGCGGACACTTGGACTATCTAGGTTAACTAGTGGGCACTTGGACTATCTAGGTTAACTAGAGGGCTCTTGGACTATGTAGGTTCCCTAGCGGGGATTTGGACAAAGAGGTTACCTAGCGGGCACTTGGACTATGTAGGTTACCTAGGGGGCACTGGACTATCTAGGTTAACTAGCGGGCACTTGGATTATCTAGGTTAACTAACGGGCACTTGGACTATGTATGTTCCAGAGCGGGCAATTGGACTATGTAGGTTCCCTAGCGGGCACTTGGACTATCTAGGTTCCCTAAAGGGCACTTGGACTATCTAGGTTACCTAGCGGGCACTTGGACTATGTAGGTTAACTTGCGGAAAATTGGACGATCTAGGTTAACTAGCGGACACTTGCACTATGTAGGTTACCTAGCGGGCACTTGTACTATCTAGGTTAACTAGCGGGCACTTTGACTATGTAGGTTAACTAGCGGACACTTGCACTATGTAGGTTTCCTAGCGGGCACTTGGACTATGTAGGTTAACTAGCAGGCACTTGGACTATCTAGGTTACCTAGCAGGCACTTGGACTATGTAGGTTAACTAGCGGGCACTTGCACTCTCTAGGTTACCTAGCGGGCACTTGGACTATGTAGGTTAACTAGCGGGCACTTGGACTATATATGTTCCCTAGTGGGCACTTGGACTATCTAGGTTAACGAACGGGCACTTGGACTATGTAGGTTAACTAGCGGACACTTCGACTATCTAGGTTAGCTAACGGGCAATTGGACTATGTAGGTTAACTAACGGGCACTTGGACTATGTAAGTTCCCTGGCGGGCACTTGGGCTATCTAAGTTACCTAGCGGGCACTTGGACAATGTAGGTTAACGAACGGGCACTTGGACAATGTAGTTTACCCAGCACTTGGACTATGTAGGTTAACTAGCGGGCACTTGGACTATATAGGTTACCTACGGGCACTTGGACTATGTACGTTCCTTAGCGGGCACTTGGGCTATCTACGTTACCTAGCGGGCACTTGGACTATGAAGGTTAACGAACGGGCACTTAGACTATGTAGGTAACCTAGTGGTCACTTGGACTGTCTAGGTTACCTAGAGGGAACTTGGACTATGTAGGTTAACTAGCGGGCACTTGGACTATCTAGGTTAACTAGCGGGAAATTGGTCTACGTAGGTTAACTAGCAGGCCTTTGGACTATGTAAGTTACCTAGAGGGCACTTTGATGATCCTGGTTATCTAGCGGGCACTTGGACTATCTAGGTTAACTAGCGGGCACTTGGACTATGTAGGTTCCCAGCGGGGATTTGGACTATATAGGTTACCTAGCGGGCACTTGGTCTATGTAGGTTACCTAGGGGGCACAGGACTATCTAGGTTAACTAGCGGGCACTTGGATTATCTAGGTTAACTAACGGGCAATTGGACTATGTATGTTCCAGAGCGGGCAATTGGACTATGTAGGTTCCCTAGCGGGCACTTGGACTATCTAGGTTCCCTAAAGGGCACTTGGACTATCTAGGTTACCTAGCGGGCACTTGGACTATGTAGGTTAACTAGCGGAAAATTGGACGATCTAGGTTAACTAGCGGACACTTGCACTATGTAGGTTACCTAGCGGGCACTTGGACTATCTAGGTTAACTAGCGGGCACTTGGACTATGTAGGTTAACTAGCGGGCACTTGGACTATATATGTTACCTACGGGCACTTGGGCTATGTACGTTCCCTAGCGGGCACTTTGGCTATCTACGTTACCTAGCGGGCACTTGGACTATGAAGGTTAACGAACGGGCACTTAGACTATGTAGGTTACCTAGCGGGCACTTGGACTATGTACGTTCCCTAGTGGGCACTTGGACTATCTAGGTTAACTAACGGGCTGTTGTACTATCTAGGTTACCTAGCGGGCACTTAGACTATGTAGGTTAACTAGTGGACACTTGGACGATCTAGGTTAACTAGATCGGGTACTTGGACTATCTAGGTTAACTAGCGGGCCCTTGGACTATGTAGATTCCCTAGCGGGCACTTGGACTACGTAGGTTCCCTAGCGAGCACTTGGACTATGTGGGTACCCTAGCGGGCATTTGGACTATCTAGGTTAACTAGTGGGCCCTTGGACTATGTAGGTTAACTAGCGGGCACTTGGACGATCTAGGTTAACTAGCGGGTACTTGGACAAACTAGGTTAACTAGCGGGCACTTGGACTATCAAAGTTAACTAGCGAGCACTTGGACTATATAGGTTACCTAGCGGGCATTTGGACTATCTAGGTTACCTAGGGGGCATTTGGACTATATAGGTTACCTAGCGGGCACTTGGACTATGTAGGTTAACTAGAGGACACTTGGACGATCTAGGTTAACTAGTGGGTCCTTGGACTATATAGGTTAACGAACGGGCACTTGGACTATGTAGGTTACCTAGCAGGCACTTGAACTGTCTAGGTTACCTAGTGAGCACTTGGAATATCTAGGTTAACGTACGGGCACTTGGACTATCTAGGTTACCTTGCGGGCACATGGACTATGTAGGTTACCTAGCGGGCACTTGGACTATGTAGGTTAACTAGAGGACACTTGGACGATCTAGGTTAACTAGTGGGCCCTTGGACTATATAGGTTAACGAACGGGCACTTGGACTATGTAGGTTACCTAGCAGGCACTTGGACTCTCTAGGTTACCTAGCGGGCACTTGGACTATATAGGTTAACTAGCGGGCACTTGGACTATGTAGGTTACCTTGCGGGCACATGGATGATCTAGGTTAACGAACGTGCACTTGGACTATGTAGGTAACCTAGAGGTTATTTGGACAGTCTAGGTTACCTAGCGGGCACTTGGACTATCTAGGTTAAGGAATGGGCACTTGGACTATGTAGGTTACCTAGCAGGCACTTGGACTATCTAGGTTAGCTAACAGGAACTTGGAATATCTAGGTTACCTAGCGGGCACTTGGATTATGTAGGTTACCTTGCGGGCACTTGGACTCTAAAGGTTACCTTGCGGGCCCTTGGACTATGTAGGATACCTAGCGGGCACTTGGACTATCTATGCTATTAACGGGCCCTTGGACTATGTAGGTAACCTAGCGGGCACTTGGAGAGTCTAGGTTACCTAGCGGACACTTGGACTTCTAGGTTAACAAATGGGCACTTGGACTATGTAGGTTAGGTAACAGGCACTTGGACTAACTATGCTATTAACGGGCACTTGGACTATGTAGGTAACCTAGCGGGCACTTGGACAGTCTAGGTTACCTAGCGGGCACTTGGACTTCTAGGTTAACGAACGGGCACTAGGGCTATCTAGGTTAGGTAACGGGCACTTGGACTATCTAGGTTAACTAGCGGGAACTTGGACAATGTAGGTTACCTAGGGGGAACTTGGACTATCTAGGTTACCTAACGGGCACTTGGACTATCTCGGTTACATAGCGGGCACTTGGAGTATGTAGGTTACCTAGCGGGCCTTTGGACTATGTAGGTTACCTTGCGGGCACTTGGACTATCTAGGTAAACTAGCGGGTTCTTGACTATGTAGATTAACTAGCGGGCATTTGGACAATGCAGGTTGCCTTGCGGGCACTTTGACTATGTAGGTTCCCTAGCGGGCACTTGGATTATATATATTCCCTACGGGCACTTGGACTTTCTAGGTTACCTAACGGGCACTTGGACTATGTAGGTTCCCTAGCGGGCCCTTGGACTATGTAAGTTCCCTAGCGGGCACTTGGACTATGTGGGTTTCCTGGCGGGCATTTGGACTATCTAGGTTACCTACCGGGCACTAGGACTCTATCGGTTCCCTAGCGGGCACTTGGATTATGTAGGTTCCCTATCAGCCACTGGGACTATGTAGGTTAACTAGAGGGCATTTGGACTATGTAGGTAACCTTGCGGGCACTTGGACTATGTAGGTTCCCTATCGGGCACTTGGAGAATGTAGGTTAACTAGGGGGCACTAGGACTATGTAGGTTACCTAGCGGGCCCTTGGAATATCTAGGTTACCTAGCGGGCATTTGGACTATGTAGGCTCCCTAGCGGTCATTTGGACTATATAGATTACCTATTGGGCACTTAGAATTTGTAGGTTAACTAGCGGGCACTTGGACTATCTAGGTTACCTAGCGGGCACTTGGACTATCTAGGTTAACTAACGGTCACTTGGACTATGTAGGTTCCCTAGCGGGCCCTTGGACTATGTAAGTTCCCTAGCGGGCACTTGGACTATGTGAGTTCACTAGCGGGCATTTAGATTATCTAGGTTACCTAACGGGCACTTGGACTATGTAGGTTCCCTAGCGGGCACTTGGATTATGTAGGTTCCCTATCGGGCACTTGGACTATGTAGGTTAACTAGCGGGCACTTGGACTATATAGGTTCCCTATCGGGCACTTGGAGAATGTAGGTTAACTAGGGGGCACTAGGACAATGTAGGTTACCTATAGGGCCCTTGGACTATCTAGGTTACCTAGGGGGAACCTGGACTATGTAGGTTAACTAGCGGGCATTTGGACTATCTAGGTTACCTAACGGGCACTTGGACTATGTAGGTTCCCTAGCGGGCACTTGGATTATGTAGGTTCCCTATCGGGCACTTGGACTATGTAGGTTAACTAGTGGGCACTTGGACTATCTAGGTTACCTAGCGGGCACTTGGACTATGTACGTTACCTAGGGGGCACTTGGACTATGTACGTTTCCTAGCGGGTACTTGGAAAATCTATGTTAAAGAGCGGGCACTTGGACTATGTAGGTTCCCTATGGGGCACTTGGACTAGATAGGTTCCCTAGAGGGCCCTTGGTCTATCTAGGTTAACTAGCGGGCACCTGGACTATTAGGTTAACTAGCTGGTTCTTGGACTATGTAGGTTAACTAGCAGGCACTTGGACAATCTAGGTTATGTAGCGGACCTTGGACTATGTAAGTTAACTAGTGGGCACTTGGACTATCTAGGTTAATTAGCGGGCACTTGTACAATGCAGGTTCCCTAGCGGGCACTTTGACTATGTAGGTTCCCTAGCGGGCACTTGGACTATATAGGTTCCCTACGGGCACTTGGACTATCTAGGTTCCCTAACGGGCACATGGAATATGTAGGTTCCCTATCGGGCACTTGGACTATGTAGGTCCGTCAGCGGGCACTTGGACTTTGTAGGTTCCCTATCAGGCATTGGACTATGTAGGTTAACAAGCGGGATCTTGGACTATCTAGGTTACCTAGCGGGCACTTGGACTATGTAGGTTAACCAGCGGACACTTGGACAATCTAGGTTACCTAGCGGGCACTTGAACTATGTACATACACTAGCGGGCACTTGGACTATCTAGGTTCCCTAGCGGGCACTTGGACTATGTACGTCCCTTAGCGGGCACTTGGACTATGTAGGTTCCCTATCGGGCACTTGGACTATGTAGGTTAACTAGCGGGTCCTTGGACTATGTACGTTCCCTAGTGGGAAATTGGACTATCTAGGTTAACTAACGGGTTGTTGTACTATCTAACTTACCTAGCGGGCACTTAGACTATGTAGGTTACCTAGCGGGCACTTGGACTATGTAGGTTACCTAACGGGCACTTGGACTATCTAGGTTACCTAACAGGCACTTGGACTATCTAGGTTACCTAGCGGGCACTTGGACTCTAAAGGTTACCTAGCGGGCACTTGGACTATATAGGTTCCCTACGGGCACTTGGACTATCTAGGTTCCCTAACGGGCACTTGGAATATCTAGGTTCCCTATCGGGCACTTGGACTATGTAGGTTCCTCAGCGGGCACTTGGACTATGTAGGTTAACTAGCGGGCACTTGGACTATCTAGGTTAACTAGAGGCCTCTTGGAATATCTAGGTTAACTAGAGGGCACTTGAAGTATGTAGGTTAACTAGCGAGCACTTGGACTATCTAGGTTAAGTAGCGGACCTTGGACTATGTAGGTTCCCTATCGGGCACTTGGACTATCTAGATTAACTAGCGGGCACTTGGATGATGCAGGTTCCCTAGCGGGCACTTGGACTATCTAGGTTCCCTAACGGGCACTTGGACTATGTAGGTTCCCTATTGCGCACTTGGACTATGTAGGTTAACTAGCGAGCACTTAGACTATCGAGGTTACCTAGCGTGCACTTGGACTATGTACGTCCCCTCGTGGGCAATTGGACTATCTAGGATAACTAACGGGCACTTGGACTATCTAGGTTAACGTACGGGCACTTGGACTATCTAGGTTTTCGAGCGGGCACTTGGACTATGTAGGTTACCTAGCGGGCACTTGGACAATGTAGGTTACCTAATGGGCACTTGGACTATCTAGGATAACGAATGGGCACTTGGACTATTTAGGTTACCTAGCGGGCACTTGGAGTATCTAAGTTAGTGAACAGGAACTTGGAATATCTAGGTTACCTAGCGGGCACTTGGCCTATCTATGTTACCTAACAGGAACTTGGACTATGTAGGTTAACTGGCGGACACTTGGACGATCTAGGTTAACCAATGGGCACTTGGACTATGTAGGTTAACTAGCGGGCACTTAGACTATCTAGGTTACCTAGCACGCACTTGGACTATGTACATACCCTAGCGGGCACTTGGACTATCTAGGTTACCTAGGGGGCACTTGGACTGTATACTTCCCCTAGTGGGCACTTGGACTATCTAGGATAACTAACGTGCACTAGGACTATCCAGGTTAACTAGCGGGCACTTGGTGTATCTAGGTTACCTAGCGGGCACTTGGACTATGTAGGTAACCTAGCGGGCACTGGACAGTCTAGGGTACCTAGCGGGCACCTGGACTGTCTAGGTTAGCTAACAGGAAATTGGAATATCTAGGTTACCTTGCGTGCCCTTGGACTATGTAGGTTAACTAGCGGGCACTTGGACTATCTAGGTTAACTTGCGGGTTCTTGGACTATGTAGCTTAACTAGCGGGCCCTTGGACTATCTAGGTTAACTAGCGGGCACTTGGACTATCTAGGTTAGCTAACGGGCACTTGGACTATCTAGGTTACCTAGAGGGTACTTGGATTATCTAGGTTACCTAGCGGGCACTTGGACTATGTACGTCCCCTAGCGGGCACTTGGACTATCTAGGTTAACTAGCGGGCACTTGGACTATCTAGGTTAAGTAGCGGACCTTGGACTATGTAGGTTAACTAGCGGGCCCTTGGACTATGTAGGTTAACTAGTGTGCACTTAAACGATCTATGTTATCTACCGGGCACTTGGACTATCTAGGTTAACTAGCGGGCACATGGACTATCTAGATTAACTACCGGGCACTTGGATGATGGAGGTTCCCTAGTGGGCACTTGGACTATCTAGGTTCCCTAACGGGCACTTGGACTATGTAGGTGCTTTAGCGGGCACTTAGCCTATTTACATCCCTTAGCGGGCACGTGGACTATGTAGGTTAACTAGCGTGCCCTTGGACTATGTAGGTTAACTAGCCAGCACTTTGACTATCTAGGTTACCTAGCGGGCACTTGGACTATGTACATACCCTAGTGGGCACTTGGACTATCTAGGTTACCTAGCGGGCACTTGTACTATGTACGTCCCCTAGTGGGCACTAGGACAATCTAGGATAACTAACGGGCACTAGGAATATCTAGGTTACCTAGC
The DNA here is from genome assembly GCF_050624435.1 of Tenrec ecaudatus. Lineage (NCBI taxonomy): Eukaryota > Metazoa > Chordata > Mammalia > Afrosoricida > Tenrecidae > Tenrec > Tenrec ecaudatus. Next base: position 1,245,386 of record NW_027459473.1, read on the forward strand.
GGGCACTTGGACTATTTACGTTCCCTAGTGGGCACTTGGACTATCTAAGATAATTAACGGGCACTCAGACTATCTAGGTTAACTAGCGGGCACTTGGTCTATCTAGGTCAACTAGCGGGCCCTTGGACTATGTAGGTTTAATAGCGGACACTTGGATGATCTAGGTTAACTAGCGGGCCCTTGCACTATGTCAGTTAACTATCAGGTACTTGGACAATCTAGGTAAACTAGCAGGCACTTGGACGATATAGGTTAACTAGCGGGCACTTGGATTAGCTAGGTTACCTAGTGGGCCCTTGAACTATGTAGGTTAACTAGTTGACCCTTGGACTATCTAGGTTAGCTAACGGGCACTTGGACTATATAGGTTACTTAGCGGGCACTTGGACTATGTGGGTGCCCTAGTGGGCATTTGGACTATGTAGATTACCTAGCAGGCACTTGGACTTTGTAGGTTACCTACCGGGCACTTGGACTATCTAGGTTACCTAGCGGGCACTTGCACTATCTAGGTTTTCGAGCGGGCACTTGGACTATGTAGGTTACCTAGCGGGCACTTGGACTATGTAGGTTACCTAATGGGCACTTGGACTATCTAGTTTACCTAGCGTGCGCTGGGACTATGTAGGTTACCTAGCGGTCACTTGGACAGTCTAGGTTAACTAGCGGGCACTTGGACTATCTAGGTTAACGAATGGGCACTTGGACTATGTAGGTTACCTAGCGGGCACTTGGAGTATCTAAGTTAGCGAACAGGAACTTGGAATATCTAGGTTACCTAGCGGGCATTTGGACTATATAGGTTACCTAGCGGGCACTTGGACTATGTAGGTAACCTAGCGGGCACTAGACAATCTAGGTTACCTAGCGGGCACTTGGACTATCTAGGTTAGCTAACAGGAAATTGGATTATCTAGGTTACCTTGCTTGCCCTTGGACTATGTAGGTTAACTAGCGGGGAATTGGACGATCAAGGTTAACTAGCGGGCACATGGACGATCTAGGTTAACTAGAGGGCACTTGGACGATCTAGGTTAACTACCCGGCACTTAGACTATCAAGATTAACTAGCGAGCCCTTGGACTATGTAGGTTAACTAGCGGGCCCTTGGACTTGTAGCTTACCTAGCGGGCACTTGGACTATGTAGGTTACCGAGCGGGCACTTGGACTATCTAGGTTAGCGAACGGTGACTTGGACTATCTAGGTTACCTAGCGGGCACTTGAACTATGTAGGTTACCTAGAGGGCACTTGGACTACCTAGTTTGGCGAACGGGGACTTGGAGTTTGTATGTTACCTAGCAGGCACTTGGACTGTCTAGGTTACCTAGCGGTCACTTGGACTATCTAGGTTAACGAACGGGCACTTGGACTATGTAGGTTACCTAGCAGGCACTTGGACTATGTATGTTAGCTAACAGGCACTTGGACTATGTATGTTAGCTAATGGGCACTTGGACTATGTAGGTTACCTAGCGGGCACTTGGACTATGTAGGTTACGTAGCGGGCACTTGGACTATGTAGGTGAACTAGAGGACATTAGGATGGTCTAGATTAACTAGTGGGCCCTTGGACTATGTAGGTTAACTAGCGGGCACTTGGACAATCTAGGTTAACTAGCGGGCACTTGTACGATCTAGGTTAACTAGCCGGCACTTGGACTATCAAGGTTAACTAGCGGGCACTTGGACTATGTAGGTTAACTAGCGGGCACTTGGACTATATATGTTACCTACGGGCACTTGGGCTATGTACGTTCCCTAGTGGGCACTTTGGCTATCTACGTTACCTAGCGGGCACTTGGACTATGAATGTTAACGAACGGGCACTTAGACTATGTAGGTTACCTAGCGGGCACTTGGACTATGTAGGTTAACTAGCAGGCCCTTGGTCTATGTAGATTAACTAGCAGGCCTTTGGACTATGTAAGTTAACTAGAGGGCACTTTGATGATCCTGGTTAACTAGCGGACACTTGGACTATCTAGGTTAACTAGTGGGCACTTGGACTATCTAGGTTAACTAGAGGGCTCTTGGACTATGTAGGTTCCCTAGCGGGGATTTGGACAAAGAGGTTACCTAGCGGGCACTTGGACTATGTAGGTTACCTAGGGGGCACTGGACTATCTAGGTTAACTAGCGGGCACTTGGATTATCTAGGTTAACTAACGGGCACTTGGACTATGTATGTTCCAGAGCGGGCAATTGGACTATGTAGGTTCCCTAGCGGGCACTTGGACTATCTAGGTTCCCTAAAGGGCACTTGGACTATCTAGGTTACCTAGCGGGCACTTGGACTATGTAGGTTAACTTGCGGAAAATTGGACGATCTAGGTTAACTAGCGGACACTTGCACTATGTAGGTTACCTAGCGGGCACTTGTACTATCTAGGTTAACTAGCGGGCACTTTGACTATGTAGGTTAACTAGCGGACACTTGCACTATGTAGGTTTCCTAGCGGGCACTTGGACTATGTAGGTTAACTAGCAGGCACTTGGACTATCTAGGTTACCTAGCAGGCACTTGGACTATGTAGGTTAACTAGCGGGCACTTGCACTCTCTAGGTTACCTAGCGGGCACTTGGACTATGTAGGTTAACTAGCGGGCACTTGGACTATATATGTTCCCTAGTGGGCACTTGGACTATCTAGGTTAACGAACGGGCACTTGGACTATGTAGGTTAACTAGCGGACACTTCGACTATCTAGGTTAGCTAACGGGCAATTGGACTATGTAGGTTAACTAACGGGCACTTGGACTATGTAAGTTCCCTGGCGGGCACTTGGGCTATCTAAGTTACCTAGCGGGCACTTGGACAATGTAGGTTAACGAACGGGCACTTGGACAATGTAGTTTACCCAGCACTTGGACTATGTAGGTTAACTAGCGGGCACTTGGACTATATAGGTTACCTACGGGCACTTGGACTATGTACGTTCCTTAGCGGGCACTTGGGCTATCTACGTTACCTAGCGGGCACTTGGACTATGAAGGTTAACGAACGGGCACTTAGACTATGTAGGTAACCTAGTGGTCACTTGGACTGTCTAGGTTACCTAGAGGGAACTTGGACTATGTAGGTTAACTAGCGGGCACTTGGACTATCTAGGTTAACTAGCGGGAAATTGGTCTACGTAGGTTAACTAGCAGGCCTTTGGACTATGTAAGTTACCTAGAGGGCACTTTGATGATCCTGGTTATCTAGCGGGCACTTGGACTATCTAGGTTAACTAGCGGGCACTTGGACTATGTAGGTTCCCAGCGGGGATTTGGACTATATAGGTTACCTAGCGGGCACTTGGTCTATGTAGGTTACCTAGGGGGCACAGGACTATCTAGGTTAACTAGCGGGCACTTGGATTATCTAGGTTAACTAACGGGCAATTGGACTATGTATGTTCCAGAGCGGGCAATTGGACTATGTAGGTTCCCTAGCGGGCACTTGGACTATCTAGGTTCCCTAAAGGGCACTTGGACTATCTAGGTTACCTAGCGGGCACTTGGACTATGTAGGTTAACTAGCGGAAAATTGGACGATCTAGGTTAACTAGCGGACACTTGCACTATGTAGGTTACCTAGCGGGCACTTGGACTATCTAGGTTAACTAGCGGGCACTTGGACTATGTAGGTTAACTAGCGGGCACTTGGACTATATATGTTACCTACGGGCACTTGGGCTATGTACGTTCCCTAGCGGGCACTTTGGCTATCTACGTTACCTAGCGGGCACTTGGACTATGAAGGTTAACGAACGGGCACTTAGACTATGTAGGTTACCTAGCAGGCACTTGGACTATGTACGTTCCCTAGTGGGCACTTGGACTATCTAGGTTAACTAACGGGCTGTTGTACTATCTAGGTTACCTAGCGGGCACTTAGACTATGTAGGTTAACTAGTGGACACTTGGACGATCTAGGTTAACTAGATCGGGTACTTGGACTATCTAGGTTAACTAGCGGGCCCTTGGACTATGTAGATTCCCTAGCGGGCACTTGGACTACGTAGGTTCCCTAGCGAGCACTTGGACTATGTGGGTACCCTAGCGGGCATTTGGACTATCTAGGTTAACTAGTGGGCCCTTGGACTATGTAGGTTAACTAGCGGGCACTTGGACGATCTAGGTTAACTAGCGGGTACTTGGACAAACTAGGTTAACTAGCGGGCACTTGGACTATCAAAGTTAACTAGCGAGCACTTGGACTATATAGGTTACCTAGCGGGCATTTGGACTATCTAGGTTACCTAGGGGGCATTTGGACTATATAGGTTACCTAGCGGGCACTTGGACTATGTAGGTTAACTAGAGGACACTTGGACGATCTAGGTTAACTAGTGGGTCCTTGGACTATATAGGTTAACGAACGGGCACTTGGACTATGTAGGTTACCTAGCAGGCACTTGAACTGTCTAGGTTACCTAGTGAGCACTTGGAATATCTAGGTTAACGTACGGGCACTTGGACTATCTAGGTTACCTTGCGGGCACATGGACTATGTAGGTTACCTAGCGGGCACTTGGACTATGTAGGTTAACTAGAGGACACTTGGACGATCTAGGTTAACTAGTGGGCCCTTGGACTATATAGGTTAACGAACGGGCACTTGGACTATGTAGGTTACCTAGCAGGCACTTGGACTCTCTAGGTTACCTAGCGGGCACTTGGACTATATAGGTTAACTAGCGGGCACTTGGACTATGTAGGTTACCTTGCGGGCACATGGATGATCTAGGTTAACGAACGTGCACTTGGACTATGTAGGTAACCTAGAGGTTATTTGGACAGTCTAGGTTACCTAGCGGGCACTTGGACTATCTAGGTTAAGGAATGGGCACTTGGACTATGTAGGTTACCTAGCAGGCACTTGGACTATCTAGGTTAGCTAACAGGAACTTGGAATATCTAGGTTACCTAGCGGGCACTTGGATTATGTAGGTTACCTTGCGGGCACTTGGACTCTAAAGGTTACCTTGCGGGCCCTTGGACTATGTAGGATACCTAGCGGGCACTTGGACTATCTATGCTATTAACGGGCCCTTGGACTATGTAGGTAACCTAGCGGGCACTTGGAGAGTCTAGGTTACCTAGCGGACACTTGGACTTCTAGGTTAACAAATGGGCACTTGGACTATGTAGGTTAGGTAACAGGCACTTGGACTAACTATGCTATTAACGGGCACTTGGACTATGTAGGTAACCTAGCGGGCACTTGGACAGTCTAGGTTACCTAGCGGGCACTTGGACTTCTAGGTTAACGAACGGGCACTAGGGCTATCTAGGTTAGGTAACGGGCACTTGGACTATCTAGGTTAACTAGCGGGAACTTGGACAATGTAGGTTACCTAGGGGGAACTTGGACTATCTAGGTTACCTAACGGGCACTTGGACTATCTCGGTTACATAGCGGGCACTTGGAGTATGTAGGTTACCTAGCGGGCCTTTGGACTATGTAGGTTACCTTGCGGGCACTTGGACTATCTAGGTAAACTAGCGGGTTCTTGACTATGTAGATTAACTAGCGGGCATTTGGACAATGCAGGTTGCCTTGCGGGCACTTTGACTATGTAGGTTCCCTAGCGGGCACTTGGATTATATATATTCCCTACGGGCACTTGGACTTTCTAGGTTACCTAACGGGCACTTGGACTATGTAGGTTCCCTAGCGGGCCCTTGGACTATGTAAGTTCCCTAGCGGGCACTTGGACTATGTGGGTTTCCTGGCGGGCATTTGGACTATCTAGGTTACCTACCGGGCACTAGGACTCTATCGGTTCCCTAGCGGGCACTTGGATTATGTAGGTTCCCTATCAGCCACTGGGACTATGTAGGTTAACTAGAGGGCATTTGGACTATGTAGGTAACCTTGCGGGCACTTGGACTATGTAGGTTCCCTATCGGGCACTTGGAGAATGTAGGTTAACTAGGGGGCACTAGGACTATGTAGGTTACCTAGCGGGCCCTTGGAATATCTAGGTTACCTAGCGGGCATTTGGACTATGTAGGCTCCCTAGCGGTCATTTGGACTATATAGATTACCTATTGGGCACTTAGAATTTGTAGGTTAACTAGCGGGCACTTGGACTATCTAGGTTACCTAGCGGGCACTTGGACTATCTAGGTTAACTAACGGTCACTTGGACTATGTAGGTTCCCTAGCGGGCCCTTGGACTATGTAAGTTCCCTAGCGGGCACTTGGACTATGTGAGTTCACTAGCGGGCATTTAGATTATCTAGGTTACCTAACGGGCACTTGGACTATGTAGGTTCCCTAGCGGGCACTTGGATTATGTAGGTTCCCTATCGGGCACTTGGACTATGTAGGTTAACTAGCGGGCACTTGGACTATATAGGTTCCCTATCGGGCACTTGGAGAATGTAGGTTAACTAGGGGGCACTAGGACAATGTAGGTTACCTATAGGGCCCTTGGACTATCTAGGTTACCTAGGGGGAACCTGGACTATGTAGGTTAACTAGCGGGCATTTGGACTATCTAGGTTACCTAACGGGCACTTGGACTATGTAGGTTCCCTAGCGGGCACTTGGATTATGTAGGTTCCCTATCGGGCACTTGGACTATGTAGGTTAACTAGTGGGCACTTGGACTATCTAGGTTACCTAGCGGGCACTTGGACTATGTACGTTACCTAGGGGGCACTTGGACTATGTACGTTTCCTAGCGGGTACTTGGAAAATCTATGTTAAAGAGCGGGCACTTGGACTATGTAGGTTCCCTATGGGGCACTTGGACTAGATAGGTTCCCTAGAGGGCCCTTGGTCTATCTAGGTTAACTAGCGGGCACCTGGACTATTAGGTTAACTAGCTGGTTCTTGGACTATGTAGGTTAACTAGCAGGCACTTGGACAATCTAGGTTATGTAGCGGACCTTGGACTATGTAAGTTAACTAGTGGGCACTTGGACTATCTAGGTTAATTAGCGGGCACTTGTACAATGCAGGTTCCCTAGCGGGCACTTTGACTATGTAGGTTCCCTAGCGGGCACTTGGACTATATAGGTTCCCTACGGGCACTTGGACTATCTAGGTTCCCTAACGGGCACATGGAATATGTAGGTTCCCTATCGGGCACTTGGACTATGTAGGTCCGTCAGCGGGCACTTGGACTTTGTAGGTTCCCTATCAGGCATTGGACTATGTAGGTTAACAAGCGGGATCTTGGACTATCTAGGTTACCTAGCGGGCACTTGGACTATGTAGGTTAACCAGCGGACACTTGGACAATCTAGGTTACCTAGCGGGCACTTGAACTATGTACATACACTAGCGGGCACTTGGACTATCTAGGTTCCCTAGCGGGCACTTGGACTATGTACGTCCCTTAGCGGGCACTTGGACTATGTAGGTTCCCTATCGGGCACTTGGACTATGTAGGTTAACTAGCGGGTCCTTGGACTATGTACGTTCCCTAGTGGGAAATTGGACTATCTAGGTTAACTAACGGGTTGTTGTACTATCTAACTTACCTAGCGGGCACTTAGACTATGTAGGTTACCTAGCGGGCACTTGGACTATGTAGGTTACCTAACGGGCACTTGGACTATCTAGGTTACCTAACAGGCACTTGGACTATCTAGGTTACCTAGCGGGCACTTGGACTCTAAAGGTTACCTAGCGGGCACTTGGACTATATAGGTTCCCTACGGGCACTTGGACTATCTAGGTTCCCTAACGGGCACTTGGAATATCTAGGTTCCCTATCGGGCACTTGGACTATGTAGGTTCCTCAGCGGGCACTTGGACTATGTAGGTTAACTAGCGGGCACTTGGACTATCTAGGTTAACTAGAGGCCTCTTGGAATATCTAGGTTAACTAGAGGGCACTTGAAGTATGTAGGTTAACTAGCGAGCACTTGGACTATCTAGGTTAAGTAGCGGACCTTGGACTATGTAGGTTCCCTATCGGGCACTTGGACTATCTAGATTAACTAGCGGGCACTTGGATGATGCAGGTTCCCTAGCGGGCACTTGGACTATCTAGGTTCCCTAACGGGCACTTGGACTATGTAGGTTCCCTATTGCGCACTTGGACTATGTAGGTTAACTAGCGAGCACTTAGACTATCTAGGTTACCTAGCGTGCACTTGGACTATGTAAGTCCCCTAGTGGGCACTTGGACTATCTAGGATAACTAACGGGCACTTGGACTATCTAGGTTAACGTACGGGCACTTGGACTATCTAGGTTACCTAGCGGGCACTTGGACTATGTAGGTTACCTAGCGGGCACTTGGACTATGTAGGTTACCTAACGGGCACTAGGATTATGCAGGATACCTAGTGGGCCCTTGGACTATATAGGTTAACGAACGGGCACTTGGACTATGTAGGTTACCTAGCAGGCACTTAGACTGTCTATGTTACCTAGCGGGCACTAGGACTATCTAGGTTAACGTACAGGCACTTGGACTATCTAGGTTACCTAGCGGGCACTTGGACTATCTAGGTTACCTAACGGGCACTTGGACTATGTAGGTTAACTAGCGGACACTTGGACAATCTAGGTTACCTAGCGGGCACTTGAACTATGTACATACACTAGCAGGCACTTGGACAATCTAGGTTCCCTAGCGGGCACTTGGACTATGTACGTCCCTTAGCGGGCACTTGGACTATGTAGGTTCCCTATAGGGCACTTGGACTATGTAGGTTAACTAGCGGGTCCTTGGACTATGTACGTTCCCTATTGGGAAATTGGACTATCTAGGTTAACTAACGGGCTGTTGTACTATCTAACTTACCTAGCGGGCACTTAGACTATGTAGGTTACCTAGCGGGCACTTGGACTATGTAGGTTACCTAACGGGCACTTGGACTATCTAGGTTACCTAACAGGCACTTGGACTATCTAGGTTACCTAGCGGGCACTTGGACTCTAAAGGTTATCTAGCGGTCACTTGGACTATATAGGTTCCCTACGGGCACTTGGACTATCTAGGTTCCCTAACGGGCACTTGGACTATGTAGGTTCCTCAGCGGGCACTTGGACTATGTAGGTTCCCTATCGGGCACTTGGACTATGTAGGTTAACTAGCGGGTCCTTGGACTATGTACGTTCCCTAGTGGGAAATTGGACTATCTAGGTTAACTAACGGGTTGTTGTACTATCTAACTTACCTAGCGGGCACTTAGACTATGTAGGTTACCTAGCGGGCACTTGGACTATGTAGGTTACCTAACGGGCACTTGGACTATCTAGGTTACCTAACAGGCACTTGGACTATCTAGGTTACCTAGCGGGCACTTGGACTCTAAAGGTTACCTAGCGGGCACTTGGACTATATAGGTTCCCTACGGGCACTTGGACTATCTAGGTTCCCTAACGGGCACTTGGAATATCTAGGTTCCCTATCGGGCACTTGGACTATGTAGGTTCCTCAGCGGGCACTTGGACTATGTAGGTTAACTAGCGGGCACTTGGACTATCTAGGTTAACTAGAGGCCTCTTGGAATATCTAGGTTAACTAGAGGGCACTTGAAGTATGTAGGTTAACTAGCGAGCACTTGGACTATCTAGGTTAAGTAGCGGACCTTGGACTATGTAGGTTCCCTATCGGGCACTTGGACTATCTAGATTAACTAGCGGGCACTTGGATGATGCAGGTTCCCTAGCGGGCACTTGGACTATCTAGGTTCCCTAACGGGCACTTGGACTATGTAGGTTCCCTATTGCGCACTTGGACTATGTAGGTTAACTAGCGAGCACTTAGACTATCTAGGTTACCTAGCATGCACTTGGACTATGCAAGTCCCCTAGTGGGCACTTGGACTATCTAGGATAACTAACGGGCACTTGGACTATCTAGGTTAACGTACGGGCACTTGGACTATCTAGGTTACCTAGCGGGCACTTGGACTATGTAGGTTACCTAGCGGGCACTTGGACTATGTAGGTTACCTAACGGGCACTAGGATTATGCAGGATACCTAGTGGGCCCTTGGACTATATAGGTTAACGAACGGGCACTTGGACTATGTAGGTTACCTAGCAGGCACTTAGACTGTCTATGTTACCTAGCGGGCACTAGGACTATCTAGGTTAACGTACAGGCACTTGGACTATCTAGGTTACCTAGCGGGCACTTGGACTATCTAGGTTACCTAACGGGCACTTGGACTATGTAGGTTAACTAGCGGACACTTGGACAATCTAGGTTACCTAGCGGGCACTTGAACTATGTACATACACTAGCAGGCACTTGGACAATCTAGGTTCCCTAGCGGGCACTTGGACTATGTACGTCCCTTAGCGGGCACTTGGACTATGTAGGTTCCCTATAGGGCACTTGGACTATGTAGGTTAACTAGCGGGTCCTTGGACTATGTACGTTCCCTATTGGGAAATTGGACTATCTAGGTTAACTAACGGGCTGTTGTACTATCTAACTTACCTAGCGGGCACTTAGACTATGTAGGTTACCTAGCGGGCACTTGGACTATGTAGGTTACCTAACGGGCACTTGGACTATCTAGGTTACCTAACAGGCACTTGGACTATCTAGGTTACCTAGCGGGCACTTGGACTCTAAAGGTTATCTAGCGGTCACTTGGACTATATAGGTTCCCTACGGGCACTTGGACTATCTAGGTTCCCTAACGGGCACTTGGACTATGTAGGTTCCTCAGCGGGCACTTGGACTATGTAGGTTAACTAGCGGGCACTTGGACTATCTAGGTTAAATAGAGGCCACTTGGAATATCTAGGTTAACTAGAGGGCACTTGAACTATGTAGGTTAACTAGCGGGCACTTGGACTATCTAGGTTAAGTAGCGGACCTTGGACTATGTAGGTTCCCTATCGGGCACTTGGACTATCTAGATTAACTAGCGGGCACTTGGATGATGCAGGTTCCCTAGCGGGCACTTGGACTATCTAGGTTCCCTAACGGGCACTTGGACTATGTAGGTTCCCTATTGCGCACTTGGACTATGTAGGTTAACTAGCGAGCACTTAGACTATCTAGGTTACCTAGCGTGCACTTGGACTATGTACGTCCCCTAGTGGGCACTTGGACTATCTAGGATAACTAACGGGCACTTGGACTATGTAGGTTACCTAGCGGGCACTTGGACTATCTAGGTTACCTAACGGGCACTAGGATTATGCAGGATACCTAGTGGGCCCTTGGACTATATAGGTTAACGAACGGGCACTTGGACTATGTAGGTTACCTAGCAGGCACTTGGACTGTCTAGGTTACCTAGCGGGCACTAGGACTATCTAGGTTAACGTACAGGCACTTGGACTATCTAGGTTACCTAGCGGGCACTTGGACTATCTAGGTTACCTAACGGGCACTTGGACTATGCAGGATACCTAGTGGGAACTTGGACTGTCTAGGTTACCTAGCGGGCATTTGGACTATGTAGGTTAACTAGCGGGCATTTGGACTATCTAGGTTACCTAACGGGCACTTGGACTATCTAGGTTACCTAGCGGGCACTTGGTCTATCTAGGTTAACTAGCGGGCACCTGGACTATCTAGGTTAACTAGCTGGTTCTTGGACTATGTAGGTTATCTAGCAGGCACTTGGACTATCTAGGTTAACTAGCGGACCTTGGACTATGTAAGTTAACTAGTGGGCACTTGGACTATCTAGGTTAACTAGCGGGCACTTGCACAATGCAGGGTCCCTAGCGGGCACTTTGACCAAGTAGGTTCCCTAGCGGGCCCTTGGACTATATAGGTTCCCTATGGGCACTTGGATTATGTAGGTTCCCTAACGGGCACTTGGAATATGTAGGTTCCCTATCGGGCACTTGGACTATTTAGGTCCGTCAGCGGGCACTTGGACTATGTAGGTTCCCTATCAGGCATTGGACTATGTAGGTTAACTAGCGGGATCTTGGACTATCTAGGTTACCTAGGGGGCACTTGGACTATGTAGGTTAACTAGCGGACACTTGGACAATCTGGGTTACCTAACGGGCACTTGAACTATGTACATACCCTAGCGGGCATTTGGAATATCTAGGTTACCTTGCGGGCACTTGGACTATGTACATCCCCTAGCGGGCACTTGGACTATCTAGGTTAACTAGAGGGCCCTTGGACTATGTAGGTTATCTAGCGGGCACTTGGATTATCTAGGTCATCTAGCGGGCACTTGGATGATCTAGATTAACTAGCGGGCACTTGGACTATCTAGGTTAACTAGCGGGCACTTGGACTATCTAGATAAACTAGCGGGCACTTGGACGATGCAGGTTCCCTAGGGGGCACTTGGACTACCAAGTTCCCTAACGGGCACTTGGACTATGTAGGTTCCCTAGCGGGCACTTGGACTATGTACGTCCCTTAGCGGGCACTTGGTCTATCTAGGTTCCCTAACGGGCACTTGGACTAGGTAGGTTTCACAGCGGCACTTGGATTATGTAGGTTCCCTCTTGGGCATTGGACTATGTAGGTTAACTAGCGGGACCTTGGACTATCTAGGTCACATAGCGGGCACGTGGAGTATGTAGGTTAACTAGCGGACACTTGGACAATCTAGGTTACCTAGCGGGTACTTGAACTATGTACATACCCTAGCGGGCACTAGGACTATCTAAGTTACCTAGCGGGCACTTGGACTATGTACGTCCCCTAGCGGGCATTTGGACTATCTAGGTTAACTAGAGGGCCCTTGGTCTATGTAGGTTAACTAGCGGGCAATTGGACGATCTAGGTTAACTAGCGGGCACTTGGACGATGCAGGTTCCCAAGCGGGCATTTGGACGACGAAGTTCCCTAACGGGCACTTGGACTATGTAGGTTCCCTAGCGGGCACTTGGACTATGTTCGTCCCTTAGCGGGCACTTGGACTATGTAGGTTCCCTATCGGGCACTTGGACTATGTAGGTACCCTAGCGGGCACTTGGACTATGTACGTCCCTTAGCGGGCACTTGGTCTATCTAGGTTCCCTAACGGGCACTTGGACTATGTAGGTTTCACAGCGGCACTTAGATTATGTAGGTTCCCTATCGGGCATTGGACTATGTAGGTTAACTAGCGGGATCTTGGACTATCTAGGTTACCTAGGGGGCCCTTGGACTATGTAGGTTAACTAGCGGACACTTGGACAATCTGGGTTACCTAGCGGGCACTTGAACTATGTACATACCCTAGCGGGCATTTGGAATATCTAGGTTACCTAGCGGGCACTTGGACTATGTACATCCCCTAGCGGGCACTTGGACTATCTAGATAAACTAGCGGGCACTTGGACGATGCAGGTTCCCTAGGGGGCACTTGGACTACCAAGTTCCCCAACGGGCACTTGGACTATGTAGGTTCCCTAGCGGGCACTTGGACTATGTACGTCCCTTAGCGGGCACTTGGTCTATCTAGGTTCCCTAACGGGCACTTGGACTATGTAGGTTTCACAGCGGCACTTGGATTATGTAGGTTCCCTATCGGGCATCGGACAATGTAGGTTAACTAGCGGGACCTTGGACTATGTAGGTTACCTAGCGGGCACTTGGAGTATGTAGGTTAACTAGCGGACACTTGGACAATCTAGGTTACCTAGCGGGTACTTGAACTATGTACATACCCTAGCGGGCACTTGGACTATCTAAGTTACCTAGCGGACACTTGGACTATGTACGTCCCCTAGCGGTCATTTGGACTACCTAGGTTAACTAGAGGGCCCTTGGTCTATGTAGGTTAACTAGCGGGCAATTGGACGATCTAGGTTAACTAGCGGGCACTTGGACGATGCAGGTTCCCAAGCGGGCACTTGGACGACTAAGTTCCCTAACGGGCACTTGGACTATGTAGGTTCCCTAGCGGGCACTTGGACTATGTTCGTCCCTTAGCGGGCACTTGGACTATGTAGGTTCCCTATCGGGCACTTGGACTATGTAGGTTACCTAGCGGGCACTTGGACTCTGTACATACCCTAGCAGGCACTTGGACTATCTAGGTTACCTATTGGGTACTTGGACTATGTACGTTCCCTAGTGGGCACTTGGACTATCTAGGTTAACTAACGGGCTGTTGTACTATCTAGGTTACCTAGCGGGCACTTGGACTATGTAGGTTAACTAGTGGACACTTGGACGATCTAGGTTAACTAGCGTGCACTTGGACTATGTAGGTTAACTAGCAGACACTTGCACTATGTAGGTTACCTAGAGGGCACTTGGACTATGTAGGTTACCTAGCGGGCCCTTGGACTATCTATGTTACCTAACGGGCACTTGGACAATGCAGGATACCTAGTGGGCACTTGGACTGTCTAGGTTACCCAGTGGGCACTTGGAAGATCCAGGTTAACTAGCGGACACTTGGACGATGCAGGTTCCCAAGCGGGCACTTGGACGACTAAGTTCCCTAAAGGGCACTTGGTCTATGTAGGTTCCCTAGCGGGCACTTGGACTATGTTCGTCCCTTAGCGGGCACTTGGACTATGTAGGTTCCCTATCGGGCACTTGGACTATGTGGGTTAACTAGCGGGCCCTTGGACTATGTAGATTACCTTGCGGGCACATGGATGATCTAGGTTAACGAACGTGCACTTGGACTATGGAGGTAACCTAGAGGTTATTTGGACAGTCTAGGTTGCCTAGCGGGCACTTGGACTATCTAGGTTAAGGAATGGGCACTTGGACTATGTAGGTTACCTAGCAGGCACTTGGACTATCTAGGTTAGCTAACAGGAAATTGGAATATCTAGGTTACCTAGCGGGCACTTGGATTATGTAGGTTACCTTGCGGGCACTTGGACTCTAAAGGTTACCTTGCGGGCCCTTGGACTATGTAGGATACCTAGCGGGCACTTGGACTATCTATGCTATTAACGGGCCCTTGGACTATGTAGGTAACCTAGCGGGCACTTGGAGAGTCTAGGTTACCTAGCGGGCACTTGGACTTCTAGGTTAACGAACGGGCACTAGGGCTATCTAGGTTAGGTAATGGGCACTTGGACTATCTAGGTTAACTAGTGGGAACTTGGACAATGTAGGTTACCTAGGGGGAACTTGGACTATCTAGGTTACCTAACGGGCACTTGGACTATCTCGGTTACATAGCGGGCACTTGGAGTATGTAGGTTACCTAGCGGGCCTTTGGACTATGTAGGTTACCTTGCGGGCACTTGGACTATCTAGGTAAACTAGCGGGTTCTTGACTATGTAGATTAACTAGCAGGCATTTGGACAATGCAGGTTGCCTTGCGGGCACTTTGACTATGTAGGTTCCCTAGCGGGCACTTGGATTATATATATTCCCTACGGGCACTTGGACTTTCTAGGTTACCTAACGGGCACTTGGACTATGTAGGTTCCCTAGCGGGCCCTTGGACTATGTAAGTTCTCTAGCGGGCACTTGGACTATGTGGGTTTCCTGGCGGGCATTTGGACTATGAGGGTACCTACCGGGCACTAGGACTCTATCGGTTCCCTAGCGGGCATTTGGATTATGTAGGTTCCCTATCAGCCACTGGGACTATGTAGGTTAACTAGAGGGCATTTGGACTATGTAGGTAACCTTGCGGGCACTTGGACTATGTAGGTTCCCTATCGGGCACTTGGAGAATGTAGGTTAACTAGGGGGCATTAGGACTATGTAGGTTACCTAGCGGGCCCTTGGAATATCTAGGTTACCTAGCGGGCCTTTGGACTATGTAGGTTACCTTGCGGGCACTTGGACTATCTAGGTAAACTAGCGGGTTCTTGACTATGTAGATTAACTAGCGGGCATTTGGACAATGCAGGTTGCCTTGCGGGCACTTTGACTATGTAGGTTCCCTAGCGGGCACTTGGATTATATATATTCCCTATGGGCACTTGGACTTTCTAGGTTACCTAACGGGCACTTGGACTATGTAGGTTCCCTAGAGGGCCCTTGGACTATGTAAGTTCCCTAGCGGGCACTTGGACTATGTGGGTTTCCTGGCGGGCATTTGGACTATCTAGGTTACCTACCGGGCACTAGGACTCTATCGGTTCCCTAGCGGGCACTTGGATTATGTAGGTTCCCTATCAGCCACTGGGACTATGTAGGTTAACTAGAGGGCATTTGGACTATGTAGGTAACCTTGCGGGCACTTGGACTATGTAGGTTCCCTATCGGGCACTTGGAGAATGTAGGTTAACTAGGGGGCACTAGGACTATGTAGGTTACCTAGCGGGCCCTTGGAATATCTAGGTTACCTAGCGGGCATTTTGACTATGTAGGCTCCCTAGCGGTCATTTGGACTATATAGATTACCTATTGCGCACTTAGAATTTGTAGGTTAACTAGCGGGAACTTGGACTATCTAGGTTACCTAGCGGGCACTTGGACTATCTAGGTTAACTAACGGTCACTTGGACTATGTAGGTTCCCTAGCGGGCCCTTGGACTATGTAAGTTCCCTAGCGGGCACTTGGACTATGTGGGTTCACTAGCGGGCATTTAGATTATCTAGGTTACCTAACGGGCACTTGGACTATGTAGGTTCCCTAGCGGGCACTTGGATTATGTAGGTTCCCTATCGGGCACTTGGACTATGTAGGTTAACTAGTGGGCACTTGGACTATCTAGGTTACCTAGCGGGCACTTGGACTATGTACCTTACCTAGGGGGCACTTGGACTATGTACGTTTCCTAGCGGGTACTTGGAAAATCTATGTTAAATAGCGGGCACTTGGACTATGTAAGTTCCCTATGGGGCACTTGGACTAGATAGGTTCCCTAGCGGGCACTTGGTCTATCTAGGTTAACTAGCGGGCACCTGGACTATCTAGGTTAACTAGCTGGTTCTTGGACTATGTAGGTTAACTAGCAGGCACTTGGACAATCTAGGTTATCTAGCGGACCTTGGACTATGTAAGTTAACTAGTGGGCACTTGGACTATCTAGGTTAATTAGCGGGCACTTGTACAATGCAGGTTCCCTAGCGGGCACTATGACTATGTAGGTTCCCAAGTGGGCACTTGGACTATATAGGTTCCCTACGGGCACTTGGACTATCTAGGTTCCCTAACGGGCACATGGAATATGTAGGTTCCCTATCGGGCACTTGGACTATGTAGGTTCGTCAGCGGGCACTTGGACTTTGTAGGTTCCCTATCAGGCATTGGACTATGTAGGTTAACTAGCGGGATCTTGGAATATCTAGGTTACCTAGCGGGCACTTGGACTATGTAGGTTAACTAGCGGACACTTGGACAATCTAGGTTACCTAGCGGGCACTTGAACTATGTACATACACTAGCGGGCACTTGGACTATCTAGGTTCCCTAGCGGGCACTTGGACTATGTACATCCCTTAGCGGGCACTTGGACTATGTAGGATCCCTATCGGGCACTTGGACTATGTAGGTTAATTAGCGGGTCCTTGGACTATGTACGTTCCTTAGTGGGAAATTGGACTATCTAGGTTAACTAACGGGCTGTTGTACTATCTAACTTACCTAGCGGGCACTTAGACTATGTAGGTTACCTAGCGGGCAATTGGAATATGTAGGTTACCTAACGGGCACTTGGACTATCTAGGTTACCTAACAGGAACTTGAACTATCTAGGTTACCTAGCGGGCACTTGGACTCTAAAGGTTACCTAGCGGGCACTTGGACTATATAGGTTCCCTACGGGCACTTGGACTATCTAGGTTCCCTAACGGGCACTTGGAATATGTAGGTTCCCTATCGGGCACTTGGACTATGTAGGTTCCTCAGCGGGCACTTGGACTATGTAGGTTAACTAGCGGGCACTTGGACTATCTAGGTTAACTAGAGGCCACTTGGAATATCTAGGTTAACTAGAGGGCACTTGAACTATGTAGGTTAACTAGCGGGCACTTGGACTATCAAGGTTAAGTAGCGGACCTTGGACTATGTAGGTTCCCTATCGGGCACTTGGACTATCTAGATTAACTAGCGGGCACTTGGATGATGCAGGTTCCCTAGCGGGCACTTGGACTATCTAGGTTCCCTAACGGGCACTTGGACTATGTAGGTTCCCTATTGCGCACTTGGACTATGTAGGTTAACTAGCGAGCACTTAGACTATCGAGGTTACCTAGCGTGCACTTGGACTATGTACGTCCCCTCGTGGGCAATTGGACTATCTAGGATAACTAACGGGCACTTGGACTATCTAGGTTAACGTACGGGCACTTGGACTATCTAGGTTACCTAGCGGGCACTTGTACTATGTAGGTTACCTAGCGGGCACTTGGACTATCTAGGTTACCTAACGGGCACTAGGATTATGCAGGATACCTAGTGGGCCCTTGGACTATATAGGTTAACGAACGGGCACTTAGACTATGTAATTTACCTAGCAGGCACTTGGACTGTCTAGGTTACCTAGCGGGCACTAGGACTATCTAGGTTAACGTACAGGCACTTTGACTATCTAGATTACCTAGCGGGCACTTGGACTATCTAGGTTACCTAACGGGCACTTGGACTATGCAGGATACCTAGTGGGAACTTGGACTGTCTAGGTTACCTAGCGGGCATTTGGACTATGTAGGTTAACTAGCGGGCACTTGGACTATCTAGGTTACCTAACGGGCACTTGGACTATCTAGGTTACCTAGCGGGCACTTGGTCTATCTAGGTTAACTAGCGGGCACCTGGACTATCTAGGTTATCTAGCTGGTTCTTGGACTATGTAGGTTATCTAGCAGGCACTTGGACTATCTAGGTTAACTAGCGGGCACTTGCACAATGCAGGTTCCCTAGCGGGCACTTTGACTATGTAGGTTCCCTAGCGGGCACTTGGACTATATAGGTTCCCTATAGGCACTTGGATTATGTAGGTTCCCTAATGGGCACTTGGAATATGTAGGTTCCCTATCGGGCACTTGGACTATGTAGGTTCGTCAGCGGGCACTTGGACTATGTAGGTTCCCTATCAGGCATTGGACTATGTAGGTTAACTAGCGGGATCTTGGACTATCTAGGTAACCTTGGGGGCACTTGGACTATGTAGGTTAACTAGCGGACACTTGGACAATCTGGGTTACCTAGCGGGCACTTGAACTATGTACATACCCTAGCGGGCATTTGGAATATCTAGGTTACCTAGCGGGCACTTGGACTATGTACATCCCCTAGCGGGCACTTGGACTATCTAGGTTAACTAGAGGGCCCTTGGACTATGTAGGTTAACTAGCGGGCACTTGGATTATCTAGGTCAACTAGCGGGCACTTGGATGATCTGGGTTAACTAGCGGGCACTTGGACTATCTAGGTTAACTAGCGGGCACTTGGACTATCTAGATAAACTAGCGGGCACTTGGACGATGCAGGTTCCCTAGGGGGCACTTGGACTACCAAGTTCCCTAACGGGCACTTGGACTATGTAGGTTCCCTAGCGGGCACTTGGACTATGTACGTCCCTTAGCAGGCACTTGGTCTATCTAGGTTCCCTAACGGGCACTTGTACTATGTAGGTTTCACAGCGGCACTTGGATTATGTAGGTTCCCTATTGGGCATTGGACTATATAGGTTAACTAGCGGGACCTTGGACTATCTAGGTTACCTAGCGGGCACGTGGAGTATGTAGGTTAACTAGCGGACACTTGGACAATCTAGGTTACCTAGCGGGTACTTGAACTATGTACATACCCTAGCGGGCACTAGGACTATCTAAGTTACCTAGCGGGCACTTGGACTATGTATGTCCCCTAGCGGGCATTTGGACTATCTAGGTTAACTAGAGGGCCCTTGGTCTATGTAGGTTAACTAGCGGGCAATTGGACGATCTAGGTTAACTAGCGGGCACTTGGACGATGCAGGTTCCCAAGCGGGCATTTGGACGACTAAGTTCCCTAACGGGCACTTGGACTATGTAGGTTCCCTAGCGGGCACTTGGACTATGTTCGTCCATTAGCGGGCACTTGGACTATGTAGGTTCCCTATCGGGCACTTGGACTATGTAGGTTCCCTAGCGGGCACTTGGACTATGTACGTCCCTTAGCGGGCACTTGGTCTATCTAGGTTCCCTAACGGGCACTTGGACTATGTAGGTTTCACAGCGGCACTTGGATTATGTAGGTTCCCTATCGGGCATTGGACTATGTAGGTTAACTAGCGGGATCTTGGACTATCTAGGTTACCTAGGGGGCACTTGGACTATGTAGGTTAACTAGCGGACACTTGGACAATCTGGGTTACCTAGCGGGCACTTGAACTATGTACATACCCTAGCGGGCATTTGGAATATCTAGGTTACCTAGCGGACACTTGGACTATGTACATCCCCTAGCGGGCACTTGGACTATCTAGGTTAACTAGAGGGCCCTTGGACTATGTAGGTTAACTAGCGGGCACTTGGATTATCTAGGTCAACTAGCGGGCACTTGGATGATCTAGGTTAACTAGCGGGCACTTGGACTATCTAGGTTAACTAGCGGGCACTTGGACTATCTAGATAAACTAGCGGGCCTTTGGACTATGTAGGTTCCCTAGTGGGCACTTGGACTATGTACGTCTCTTAGCGGGCACTTGGTCTATCTAGGTTCCCTAACGGGCACTTGGACTATGTAGGTTGCAGAGCGGCACTTGGATTATGTAGGTTCCCTATTGGGCATTGGACTATGTAGGTTAACTAGTGGGACCTTGGACTATCTAGGTTACCTTGCGGGCACGTGGAGTATGTAGGTTAACTAGAGGACACTTGGGCAATCTAGGTTACCTAGCGGGTACTTGAACTATGTACATACCCTAGCGGGCACTAGGACTATCTAAGTTACCTAGCGGGCACTTGGACTATGTACGTCCCCTAGCGGGCATTTGGACTATCTAGGTTAACTAGAGGGCCCTTGGTCTATGTAGGTTAACTAGCGCGCAATTGGACGATCTAGGTGAACTAGCAGGCACTTGGACGATGCAGGTTCCCAAGCGGGCTTTTGGACGACTAAGTTCCCTAACGGGCACTTGGACTATGTAGGTTCCCTAGCGGGCACTTGGACTATGTTCATCCCTTAGCGGGCACTTGGACTATGTAGGTTCCCTAGCGGGCACTTGGACTATGTACGTCCCTTAGCGGGCACTTGGTCTATCTAGGTTCCCTAATGGGCATTTGGACTATGTAGGTTTCACAGCGGCACTTGGATTATGTAGGTTCCCTATCGGGCATTGGACTATGTAGGTTAACTAGCAGGACCTTGGACTCTGTAGGTTACCTAGCGGGCACTTGGAGTATGTAGGTTAACTAGCGGACACTTGGACAATCTAGGTTACCTAGCGGGTACTTGAACTATGTACATACCCTAGCGGGCACTTGGACTATCTAAGTTACCTAGCGGACACTTGGACTATGTACGTCCCCTAGCGGGCATTTGGACTACCTAGGTTAACTAGAGGGCCCTTGGTCTATGTAGGTTAACTAGCGGGCAATTGGACGATCTAGGTTAACTAGCGGGCACTTGGACGATGCAGGTTCCCAAGCGGGCACTTGGACGACTAAGTTCCCTAACGGGCACTTGGACTATGTAGGTTCCCTAGCGGGCACTTGGACTATGTTCTTCCTTTAGCGGGCACTTGGACTATGTAGGTTCCCTATCGGGCACTTGGACTATGTAGGTTACCTAGCGGGCACTTGGACTCTGTACATACCCTAGCAGGCACTTGGACTATCTAGGTTACCTATTGGGTACTTGGACTATGTACGTTCCCTAGTGGGCACTTGGACTATCTAGGTTAACTAACGGGCTGTTGTACTATCTAGGTTACCTAGCGGGCACTTGGACTATGTAGGTTAACTAGTGGACACTTGGACGATCTAGGTTAACTAGCGTGCACTTGGACTATGTAGGTTAACTAGCAGACACTTGCACTATGTAGGTTACCTAGAGGGCACTTGGACTATGTAGGTTACCTAGCGGGCCCTTGGACTATCTAGGTTACCTAACGGGCACTTGGACAATGCAGGATACCTAGTGGGCACTTGGACTGTCTAGGTTACCCAGCGGGCACTTGGAAGATCCAGGTTAACTAGCGGACACTTGGACGATGCAGGTTCCCAAGCGGGCACTTGGACGACTAAGTTCCCTAAAGGGCACTTGGTCTATGTAGGTTCCCTAGCGGGCACTTGGACTATGTTCGTCCCTTAGCGGGCACTTGGACTATGTATGTTCCCTATCGAGCACTTGGACTATGTGGGTTAACTAGCGGGCCCTTGGACTATGTAGGTTACCTAGCGGGCACTTGGACTCTGTACATTCCCTAGCGAGTACTTGGACTATCTAGGTTACTAGCGGGTACTTGGACTATGTACGTTCCCTAGTGGGCACTTGGACTATCTAGGTTAACTAACGGGCTGTTGTACTATCTAGGTTACCTAGCGGGCACTTGGACTATGTAGGTTAACTAGTGGACACTTGGACGATCTAGGTTAACTAGCGTGCACTTGGACTATGTAGGTTAACTAGCGGACACTTGCACTATGTAGGTTACCTAGCGGGCACTTGGACTATCTAGGTTACCTAACGGGCACTTGGACTATGCAGGATACCTAGTGGGCACTTGGACTGTCTAGGTTACCTAGCGGGCACTTGGACTATGTAGTTTAACTCGCGGGCCCTTGGACTATGTAGGTTACCTAGCGGGCACTTGGACTATCTATGTTATTAACGGGCACTTGGACTATGTAGGTAACCTAGCGGGCACTTGGACAGTCTAGGTTACCTAGCGGGCACTTGGACTTCTCAGTTAACGAACGGTCACTTGGACTATGTAGGTTGCCTAGCGGGCACTTGGACTGTCTTGATTACCTAACGGGCACTTGGACTATCTAGGTTACCTAGCGGGCACTTGGAATATGTAGGTTACCTAGCAGGGCCTTGGAATATGTAGGTTACCTTGCGGGCACTTGTACTATCTAGGTTAACGAACGTGCACTTGGACTATGTAGGTAACCTAGAGGGCACTTGGAGAGTCTATGTTACCTAGCGGGCACTTGGACTATCTAGGTTAACGAAAGGGCTCTTGGACTATGTAGGTTACCTAGCAGGCACTTGGACTATCTAGGTTACCTAACGGGAACATAGACTATGTAGGTTAACTAGCGGACTCTTGGACGATCTAGGTTAACTAGCGGGCACTTGGAATATCTAGGTTAACTAGCGGGCCCTTGGACTATGTCGGTTAACTAGCGGACACTTGGACTATCTAGGTAAACTAGCGGGTTCTGGACTATGTAGGTTAACTAGCGGGCACTTGGACAATGCAGGTTCCCTAGCTGGCACTTTGACTATGTAGGTTCCCTAGCGGGCACTTTTACAATATATGTTTCCTACGGGCACTTGGACTATCTAGGTTCCCTAATGGGCACTTGGAATATGTAGGTTCCCTATCCGGCACTTGGACTATGTAGGTTCCCTAGCGGGCACTTGGACTATGTGGGTTTCCTGGCGGGCATTTGGACTATCTAGGTTACCTACCGGGCACTTGGATTTTGTAGGTTCCCTATCGGGCACTTGGACTATGTAGGTTAACTAGAGGGCATTTGGACTGTGTAGGTTACCTAGCGGGCACTTGGAATATGTAGGTTCCCTATCGGGCACTTGGACTATTTAGGTCTGTCAGCGGGCACTTGGACTATGTAGGTTCCCTATCAGGCATTGGACTATGTAGGTTAACTAGCGGGATCTTGGACTATCTAGGTTACCTAGGGGGCACTTGGACTATGTAGGTTAACTAGCGGACACTTGGACAATCTGGGTTACCTAACGGGCACTTGAACTATGTACATACCCTAGCGGGTATTTGGAATATCTAGGTTACCTAGCGGGCACTTGGACTATGTACATCCCCTAGCGGGCACTTGGACTATCTAGGTTAACTAGAGGGCCCTTGGACTATGTAGGTTATCTAGCTGGCACTTGGATTATCTAGGTCATCTAGCGGGCACTTGGATGATCTAGATTAACTAGCGGGCACTTGGACTATCTAGGTTAACTAGCGGGCACTTGTACTATCTAGATAAACTAGCGGTCACTTGGACGATGCAGGTTCCCTAGGGGGCACTTGGACTACCAAGTTCCCTAACGGGCACTTGGACTATGTAGGTTCCCTAGCGGGCACTTGGACTATGTTCGTCCCTTAACGGACACTTGGACTATGTAGGTTCCCTATCGGGCACTTGGACTATGTAGGTTACCTAGCGGGCACTTGGACTCTGTACATACCCTAGCAGGCACTTGGACTATCTAGGTTACCTATTGGGTACTTGGACTATGTACGTTCCCTAGTGGGCACTTGGACTATCTAGGTTAACTAACGGGCTGTTGTACTATCTAGGTTACCTAGCGGGCACTTGGACTATGTAGGTTAACTAGTGGACACTTGGACGATCTAGGTTAACTAGCGTGCACTTGGACTATGTAGGTTAACTAGCAGACACTTGCACTATGTAGGTTACCTAGAGGGCACTTGGACTATGTAGGTTACCTAGCGGGCCCTTGGACTATCTAGGTTACCTAACGGGCACTTGGACAATGCAGGATACCTAGTGGGCACTTGGACTGTCTAGGTTACCCAGCGGGCACTTGGAAGATCCAGGTTAACTAGCGGACACTTGGACGATGCAGGTTCCCAAGCGGGCACTTGGACGACTAAGTTCCCTAAAGGGCACTTGGTCTATGTAGGTTCCCTAGCGGGCACTTGGACTATGTTCGTCCCTTAGCGGGCACTTGGACTATGTATGTTCCCTATCGAGCACTTGGACTATGTGGGTTAACTAGCGGGCCCTTGGACTATGTAGGTTACCTAGCGGGCACTTGGACTCTGTACATTCCCTAGCGAGTACTTGGACTATCTAGGTTACTAGCGGGTACTTGGACTATGTACGTTCCCTAGTGGGCACTTGGACTATCTAGGTTAACTAACGGGCTGTTGTACTATCTAGGTTACCTAGCGGGCACTTGGACTATGTAGGTTAACTAGTGGACACTTGGACGATCTAGGTTAACTAGCGTGCACTTGGACTATGTAGGTTAACTAGCGGACACTTGCACTATGTAGGTTACCTAGCGGGCACTTGGACTATCTAGGTTACCTAACGGGCACTTGGACTATGCAGGATACCTAGTGGGCACTTGGACTGTCTAGGTTACCTAGCGGGCACTTGGACTATGTAGTTTAACTCGCGGGCCCTTGGACTATGTAGGTTACCTAGCGGGCACTTGGACTATCTATGTTATTAACGGGCACTTGGACTATGTAGGTAACCTAGCGGGCACTTGGACAGTCTAGGTTACCTAGCGGGCACTTGGACTTCTCAGTTAACGAACGGTCACTTGGACTATGTAGGTTGCCTAGCGGGCACTTGGACTGTCTTGATTACCTAACGGGCACTTGGACTATCTAGGTTACCTAGCGGGCACTTGGAATATGTAGGTTACCTAGCAGGGCCTTGGAATATGTAGGTTACCTTGCGGGCACTTGTACTATCTAGGTTAACGAACGTGCACTTGGACTATGTAGGTAACCTAGAGGGCACTTGGAGAGTCTATGTTACCTAGCGGGCACTTGGACTATCTAGGTTAACGAAAGGGCTCTTGGACTATGTAGGTTACCTAGCAGGCACTTGGACTATCTAGGTTACCTAACGGGAACATAGACTATGTAGGTTAACTAGCGGACTCTTGGACGATCTAGGTTAACTAGCGGGCACTTGGAATATCTAGGTTAACTAGCGAGCCCTTGGACTATGTCGGTTAACTAGCGGACACTTGGACTATCTAGGTAAACTAGCGGGTTCTGGACTATGTAGGTTAACTAGCGGGCACTTGGACAATGCAGGTTCCCTAGCTGGCACTTTGACTATGTAGGTTCCCTAGCGGGCACTTTTACAATATATGTTTCCTACGGGCACTTGGACTATCTAGGTTCCCTAATGGGCACTTGGAATATGTAGGTTCCCTATCCGGCACTTGGACTATATAGGTTCCCTAGCGGGCACTTGGACTATGTGGGTTTCCTGGCGGGCATTTGGACTATCTAGGTTACCTACCGGGCACTTGGATTTTGTAGGTTCCCTATCGGGCACTTGGACTATGTAGGTTAACTAGAGGGCATTTGGACTGTGTAGGTTACCTAGCGGGCACTTGGAATATGTAGGTTCCCTATCGGGCACTTGGAGAATGTAGGTTAACTACCGGGCCCTTGGATTATGTAGGTTACCTAGCGGGCCCTTGGACTATGTAGATTCCCTTGCGGGCACTTGGACAATGTATGTTCCAGAGCGGGTACTTGGATTATGTAGGTTCCCTAGCAGGCACGTGGACTATGTAGGTTCCAGAGCGGGCACTTGGACTATGTAGGTTAACTAGTGGACACTTGGACGATCTAGGTTAACTAGCGGGTACTTGGACTATGTAGGTTAACTAGCGGCACTTGGACTATCTACGTTAACTAGTGGGGCCCTTGGACTATGTATGTTCCCTATGGACACTTGAACTATGTAAGTTAAATACCGGGCACTTGGACTATGTAGGTTAACTAGCGGGCCCTTGGACTACCTAGGTTACCTAGCGGGCACTTGGACTATGTAGGTTAACTACCGGGCACGTGCACTATCTAGGTTACCGAACGGGCATTTGGACTATGTAGGTAACCTAGCGGGCACTTGGACAGTCTAGGTTTCCTAGCGGGCACTTGGACTTATAGGTTAACGAACAGGTACTTGGACTATGTATGTTGCGTAGCGGGCAATTGGATTATCTAGGTTAGGTAACGGGCACTTGGACTATCTAGCTTACCTAACGGGCACTTGGACTATCGAGGTTCCCTAGCGGGCACTTGGACTATGTACGTCCCTTAGCGGGCACTTGGTCTATCTAGGTTCCCTAACGGGCACTTGGACTATGTAGGTTTCACAGCGGCACTTGGATTATGTAGGTTCCCTCTTGGGCATTGGACTATGTAGGTTAACTAGCGGGACCTTGGACTATCTAGGTTACATAGCGGGCACGTGGAGTATGTAGGTTAACTAGCGGACACTTGGACAATCTAGGTTACCTAGCGGGTACTTGAACTTTGTACATACCCTAGCGGGCACTAGGACTATCTAAGTTACCTAGCGGGCACTTGGACTATGTACGTCCCCTAGCGGGCATTTGGACTATCTAGGTTAACTAGAGGGCCCTTGGTCTATGTAGGTTAACTAGCGGGCAATTGGACGATCTAGGTTAACTAGCGGGCACTTGGACGATGCAGGTTCCCAAGCGGGCATTTGGACGACGAAGTTCCCTAACGGGCACTTGGACTATGTAGGTTCCCTAGCGGGCACTTGGACTATGTTCGTCCCTTAGCGGGCACTTGGACTATGTAGGTTCCCTATCGGGCACTTGGACTATGTAGGTTCCCTAGCGGGCACTTGGACTATGTACGTCCCTTAGCGGGCACTTGGTCTATCTAGGTTCCCTAACGGGCACTTGGACTATGTAGGTTTCACAGCGGCACTTAGATTATGTAGGTTCCCTATCGGGCATTGGACTATGTAGGTTAACTAGCGGGATCTTGGACTATCTAGGTTACCTAGGGGGCCCTTGGACTATGTAGGTTAACTAGCGGACACTTGGACAATCTGGGTTACCTAGCGGGCACTTGAACTATGTACATACCCTAGCGGGCATTTGGAATATCTAGGTTACCTAGCGGGCACTTGGACTATGTACATCCCCTAGCGGGCACTTGGACTATCTAGATAAACTAGCGGGCACTTGGACGATGCAGGTTCCCTAGGGGGCACTTGGACTACCAAGTTCCCTAACGGGCACTTGGACTATGTAGGTTCCCTAGCGGGCACTTGGACTATGTACGTCCCTTAGCGGGCACTTGGTCTATCTAGGTTCCCTAACGGGCACTTGGACTATGTAGGTTTCACAGCGGCACTTGGATTATGTAGGTTCCCTATCGGGCATTGGACTATGTAGGTTAACTAGCGGGACCTTGGACTATGTAGGTTACCTAGCGGGCACTTGGAGTATGTAGGTTAACTAGCGGACACTTGGACAATCTAGGTTACCTAGCGGGTACTTGAACTATATACATACCCTAGCGGGCACTTGGACTATCTAAGTTACCTAGCGGACACTTGGACTATGTACGTCCCCTAGCGGTCATTTGGACTACCTAGGTTAACTAGAGGGCCCTTGGTCTATGTAGGTTAACTAGCGGGCAATTGGACGATCTAGGTTAACTAGCGGGCACTTGGACGATGCAGGTTCCCAAGCGGGCACTTGGACGACTAAGTTCCCTAACGGGCACTTGGACTATGTAGGTTCCCTAGCGGGCACTTGGACTATGTTCGTCCCTTAGCGGGCACTTGGACTATGTAGGTTCCCTATCGGGCACTTGGACTATGTAGGTTACCTAGCGGGCACTTGGACTCTGTACATACCCTAGCAGGCACTTGGACTATCTAGGTTACCTATTGGGTACTTGGACTATGTACGTTCCCTAGTGGGCACTTGGACTATCTAGGTTAACTAATGGGCTGTTGTACTATCTAGGTTACCTAGCGGGCACTTGGACTATGTAGGTTAACTAGTGGACACTTGGACGATCTAGGTTAACTAGCGTGCACTTGGACTATGTAGGTTAACTAGCAGACACTTGCACTATGTAGGTTACCTAGAGGGCACTTGGACTATGTAGGTTACCTAGCGGGCCCTTGGACTATCTAGGTTACCTAACGGGCACTTGGACAATGCAGGATACCTAGTGGGCACTTGGACTGTCTAGGTTACCCAGTGGGCACTTGGAAGATCCAGGTTAACTAGCGGACACTTGGACGATGCAGGTTCCCAAGCGGGCACTTGGACGACTAAGTTCCCTAAAGGGCACTTGGTCTATGTAGGTTCCCTAGCGGGCACTTGGACTATGTTCGTCCCTTAGCGGGCACTTGGACTATGTAGGTTCCCTATCGGGCACTTGGACTATGTGGGTTAACTAGCGGGCCCTTGGACTATGTAGATTACCTTGCGGGCACATGGATGATCTAGGTTAACGAACGTGCACTTGGACTATGGAGGTAACCTAGAGGTTATTTGGACAGTCTAGGTTACCTAGCGGGCACTTGGACTATCTAGGTTAAGGAATGGGCACTTGGACTATGTAGGTTACCTAGCAGGCACTTGGACTATCTAGGTTAGCTAACAGGAAATTGGAATATCTAGGTTACCTAGCGGGCACTTGGATTATGTAGGTTACCTTGCGGGCACTTGGACTCTAAAGGTTACCTTGCGGGCCCTTGGACTATGTAGGATACCTAGCGGGCACTTGGACTATCTATGCTATTAACGGGCCCTTGGACTATGTAGGTAACCTAGCGGGCACTTGGAGAGTCTAGGTTACCTAGCGGGCACTTGGACTTCTAGGTTAACAAACGGGCACTTGGACTATGTAGGTTAGTAAACAGGCACTTGGAATAACTATGCTATTAACGGGCACTTGGACTATGTAGGTAACCTAGCGGGCACTTGGACAGTCTAGGTTACCTAGCGGGCACTTGGACTTCTAGGTTAACGAACGGGCACTAGGGCTATCTAGGTTAGGTAACGGGCACTTGGACTATCTAGGTTAACTAGTGGGAACTTGGACAATGTAGGTTACCTAGGGGGAACTTGGACTATCTAGGTTACCTAACGGGCACTTGGACTATCTCGGTTACATAGCGGGCACTTGGAGTATGTAGGTTACCTAGCGGGCTTTTGGACTATGTAGGTTACCTTGCGGGCACTTGGACTATCTAGGTAAACTAGCGGGTTCTTGACTATGTAGATTAACTAGCAGGCATTTGGACAATGCAGGTTGCCTTGCGGGCACTTTGACTATGTAGGTTCCCTAGCGGGCACTTGGATTATATATATTCCCTACGGGCACTTGGACTTTCTAGGTTACCTAACGGGCACTTGGACTATGTAGGTTCCCTAGCGGGCCCTTGGACTATGTAAGTTCCCTAGCGGGCACTTGGACTATGTGGGTTTCCTGGCGGGCATTTGGACTATCTAGGTTACCTACCGGGCACTAGGACTCTATCGGTTCCCTAGCGGGCACTTGGATTATGTAGGTTCCCTATCAGCCACTGGGACTATGTAGGTTAACTAGAGGGCATTTGGACTATGTAGGTAACCTTGCGGGCACTTGGACTATGTAGGTTCCCTATCGGGCACTTGGAGAATGTAGGTTAACTAGGGGGCACTAGGACTATGTAGGTTACCTAGCGGGCCCTTGGAATATCTAGGTTACCTAGCGGGCCTTTGGACTATGTAGGTTACCTTGCGGGCACTTGGACTATCTAGGTAAACTAGCGGGTTCTTGACTATGTAGATTAACTAGCGGGCATTTGGACAATGCAGGTTGCCTTGCGGGCACTTTGACTATGTAGGTTCCCTAGCGGGCACTTGGATTATATATATTCCCTATGGGCACTTGGACTTTCTAGGTTACCTAACGGGCACTTGGACTATGTAGGTTCCCTAGCGGGCCCTTGGACTATGTAAGTTCCCTAGCGGGCAATTGGACTATGTGGGTTTCCTGGCGGGCATTTGGACTATCTAGGTTACCTACCGGGCACTTGGATTTTGTAGGTTCCCTATCGGGCACTTGGACTATGTAGGTTAACTAGAGGGCATTTGGACTGTGTAGGTTACCTAGCGGGCACTTGGATTATGTAGGTTCCCTATCAGCCACTGGGACTATGTAGGTTAACTAGAGGGCATTTGGACTATGTAGGTAACCTTGCGGGCACTTGGACTATGTAGGTTCCCTATCGGGCACTTGGAGAATGTAGGTTAACTAGGGGGCACTAGGACTATGTAGGTTACCTAGCGGGCCCTTGGAATATCTAGGTTACCTAGCGGGCATTTTGACTATGTAGGCTCCCTAGCGGTCATTTGGACTATATAGATTACCTATTGCGCACTTAGAATTTGTAGGTTAACTAGCGGGAACTTGGACTATCTAGGTTACCTAGCGGGCACTTGGACTATCTAGGTTAACTAACGGTCACTTGGACTATGTAGGTTCCCTAGCGGGCCCTTGGACTATGTAAGTTCCCTAGCGGGCACTTGGACTATGTGGGTTCACTAGCGGGCATTTAGATTATCTAGGTTACCTAACGGGCACTTGGACTATGTAGGTTCCCTAGCGGGCACTTGGATTATGTAGGTTCCCTATCGGGCACTTGGACTATGTAGGTTAACTAGTGGGCACTTGGACTATCTAGGTTACCTAGCGGGCACTTGGACTATGTACGTTACCTAGGGGGCACTTGGACTATGTACGTTTCCTAGCGGGTACTTGGAAAATCTATGTTAAATAGCGGGCACTTGGACTATGTAAGTTCCCTATGGGGCACTTGGACTAGATAGGTTCCCTAGCGGGCACTTGGTCTATCTAGGTTAACTAGCGGGCACCTGGAATATCTAGGTTAACTAGCTGGTTCTTGGACTATGTAGGTTAACTAGCAGGCACTTGGACAATCTAGGTTATCTAGCGGACCTTGGACTATGTAAGTTAACTAGTGGGCACTTGGACTATCTAGGTTAATTAGCGGGCACTTGTACAATGCAGGTTCCCTAGCGGGCACTTTGACTATGTAGGTTCCCAAGTGGGCACTTGGACTATATAGGTTCCCTACGGGCACTTGGACTATCTAGGTTCCCTAACGGGCACATGGAATATGTAGGTTCCCTATCGGGCACTTGGACTATGTAGGTTCGTCAGCGGGCACTTGGACTTTGTAGGTTCCCTATCAGGCATTGGACTATGTAGGTTAACTAGCGGGATCTTGGAATATCTAGGTTACCTAGCGGGCACTTGGACTATGTAGGTTAACTAGCGGACACTTGGACAATCTAGGTTACCTAGCGGGCACTTGAACTATGTACATACACTAGCGGGCACTTGGACTATCTAGGTTCCCTAGCGGGCACTTGGACTATGTACATCCCTTAGCGGGCACTTGGACTATGTAGGATCCCTATCGGGCACTTGGACTATGTAGGTTAATTAGCGGGTCCTTGGACTATGTACGTTCCTTAGTGGGAAATTGGACTATCTAGGTTAACTAACGGGCTGTTGTACTATCTAACTTACCTAGCGGGCACTTAGACTATGTAGGTTACCTAGCGGGCAATTGGAATATGTAGGTTACCTAACGGGCACTTGGACTATCTAGGTTACCTAACAGGAACTTGAACTATCTAGGTTACCTAGCGGGCACTTGGACTCTAAAGGTTACCTAGCGGGCACTTGGACTATATAGGTTCCCTACGGGCACTTGGACTATCTAGGTTCCCTAACGGGCACTTGGAATATGTAGGTTCCCTATCGGGCACTTGGACTATGTAGGTTCCTCAGCGGGCACTTGGACTATGTAGGTTAACTAGCGGGCACTTGGACTATCTAGGTTAACTAGAGGCCACTTGGAATATCTAGGTTAACTAGAGGGCACTTGAACTATGTAGGTTAACTAGCGGGCACTTGGACTATCAAGGTTAAGTAGCGGACCTTGGACTATGTAGGTTCCCTATCGGGCACTTGGACTATCTAGATTAACTAGCGGGCACTTGGATGATGCAGGTTCCCTAGCGGGCACTTGGACTATGTAGGTTCCCTATTGCGCACTTGGACTATGTAGGTTAACTAGCGAGCACTTAGACTATCGAGGTTACCTAGCGTGCACTTGGACTATGTACGTCCCCTCGTGGGCACTTGGACTATCTAGGATAACTAACGGGCACTTGGACTATCTAGGTTAACGTACGGGCACTTGGACTATCTAGGTTACCTAGCGGGCACTTGTACTATGTAGGTTACCTAGCGGGCACTTGGACTATCTAGGTTACCTAACGGGCACTAGGATTATGCAGGATACCTAGTGGGCCCTTGGACTATATAGGTTAACGAACGGGCACTTAGACTATGTAATTTACCTAGCAGGCACTTGGACTGTCTAGGTTACCTAGCGGGCACTAGGACTATCTAGGTTAACGTACAGGCACTTTGACTATCTAGATTACCTAGCGGGCACTTGGACTATCTAGGTTACCTAACGGGCACTTGGACTATGCAGGATACCTAGTGGGAACTTGGACTGTCTAGGTTACCTAGCGGGCATTTGGACTATGTAGGTTAACTAGCGGGCACTTGGACTATCTAGGTTACCTAACGGGCACTTGGACTATCTAGGTTACCTAGCGGGCACTTGGTCTATCTAGGTTAACTAGCGGGCACCTGGACTATCTAGGTTATCTAGCTGGTTCTTGGACTATGTAGGTTATCTAGCAGGCACTTGGACTATCTAGGTTAACTAGCGGGCACTTGCACAATGCAGGTTCCCTAGCGGGCACTTTGACTATGTAGGTTCCCTAGCGGGCACTTGGACTATATAGGTTCCCTATAGGCACTTGGATTATGTAGGTTCCCTAATGGGCACTTGGAATATGTAGGTTCCCTATCGGGCACTTGGACTATGTAGGTTCGTCAGCGGGCACTTGGACTATGTAGGTTCCCTATCAGGCATTGGACTATGTAGGTTAACTAGCGGGATCTTGGACTATCTAGGTAACCTAGGGGGCACTTGGACTATGTAGGTTAACTAGCGGACACTTGGACAATCTGGGTTACCTAGCGGGCACTTGAACTATGTACATACCCTAGCGGGCATTTGGAATATCTAGGTTACCTAGCGGGCACTTGGACTATGTACATCCCCTAGCGGGCACTTGGACTATCTAGGTTAACTAGAGGGCCCTTGGACTATGTAGGTTAACTAGCGGGCACTTGGATTATCTAGGTCAACTAGCGGGCACTTGAATGATCTGGGTTAACTAGCGGGCACTTGGACTATCTAGGTTAACTAGCGGGCACTTGGACTATCTAGATAAACTAGCGGGCACTTGGACGATGCAGGTTCCCTAGGGGGCACTTGGACTACCAAGTTCCCTAACGGGCACTTGGACTATGTAGGTTCCCTAGCGGGCACTTGGACTATGTACGTCCCTTAGCAGGCACTTGGTCTATCTAGGTTCCCTAACGGGCACTTGTACTATGTAGGTTTCACAGCGGCACTTGGATTATGTAGGTTCCCTATTGGGCATTGGACTATATAGGTTAACTAGCGGGACCTTGGACTATCTAGGTTACCTAGCGGGCACGTGGAGTATGTAGGTTAACTAGCGGACACTTGGACAATCTAGGTTACCTAGCGGGTACTTGAACTATGTACATACCCTAGCGGGCACTAGGACTATCTAAGTTACCTAGCGGGCACTTGGACTATGTATGTCCCCTAGCGGGCATTTGGACTATCTAGGTTAACTAGAGGGCCCTTGGTCTATGTAGGTTAACTAGCGGGCAATTGGACGATCTAGGTTAACTAGCGGGCACTTGGACGATGCAGGTTCCCAAGCGGGCATTTGGACGACTAAGTTCCCTAACGGGCACTTGGACTATGTAGGTTCCCTAGCGGGCACTTGGACTATGTTCGTCCATTAGCGGGCACTTGGACTATGTAGGTTCCCTATCGGGCACTTGGACTATGTAGGTTCCCTAGCGGGCACTTGGACTATGTACGTCCCTTAGCGGGCACTTGGTCTATCTAGGTTCCCTAACGGGCACTTGGACTATGTAGGTTTCACAGCGGCACTTGGATTATGTAGGTTCCCTATCGGGCATTGGACTATGTAGGTTAACTAGCGGGATCTTGGACTATCTAGGTTACCTAGGGGGCACTTGGACTATGTAGGTTAACTAGCGGACACTTGGACAATCTGGGTTACCTAGCGGGCACTTGAACTATGTACATACCCTAGCGGGCATTTGGAATATCTAGGTTACCTAGCGGACACTTGGACTATGTACATCCCCTAGCGGGCACTTGGACTATCTAGGTTAACTAGAGGGCCCTTGGACTATGTAGGTTAACTAGCGGGCACTTGGATTATCTAGGTCAACTAGCGGGCACTTGGATGATCTAGGTTAACTAGCGGGCACTTGGACTATCTAGGTTAACTAGCGGGCACTTGGACTATCTAGATAAACTAGCGGGCACTTGGACTATGTAGGTTCCCTAGTGGGCACTTGGACTATGTACGTCTCTTAGCGGGCACTTGGTCTATCTAGGTTCCCTAACGGGCACTTGGACTATGTAGGTTGCAGAGCGGCACTTGGATTATGTAGGTTCCCTATTGGGCATTGGACTATGTAGGTTAACTAGTGGGACCTTGGACTATCTAGGTTACCTTGCGGGCACGTGGAGTATGTAGGTTAACTAGAGGACACTTGGGCAATCTAGGTTACCTAGCGGGTACTTGAACTATGTACATACCCTAGCGGGCACTAGGACTATCTAAGTTACCTAGCGGGCACTTGGACTATGTACGTCCCCTAGCGGGCATTTGGACTATCTAGGTTAACTAGAGGGCCCTTGGTCTATGTAGGTTAACTAGCGCGCAATTGGACGATCTAGGTGAACTAGCAGGCACTTGGACGATGCAGGTTCCCAAGCGGGCTTTTGGACGACTAAGTTCCCTAACGGGCACTTGGACTATGTAGGTTCCCTAGCGGGCACTTGGACTATGTTCATCCCTTAGCGGGCACTTGGACTATGTAGGTTCCCTAGCGGGCACTTGGACTATGTACGTCCCTTAGCGGGCACTTGGTCTATCTAGGTTCCCTAATGGGCATTTGGACTATGTAGGTTTCACAGCGGCACTTGGATTATGTAGGTTCCCTATCGGGCATTGGACTATGTAGGTTAACTAGCAGGACCTTGGACTATGTAGGTTACCTAGCGGGCACTTGGAGTATGTAGGTTAACTAGCGGACACTTGGACAATCTAGGTTACCTAGCGGGTACTTGAACTATGTACATACCCTAGCGGGCACTTGGACTATCTAAGTTACCTAGCGGACACTTGGACTATGTACATCCCCTAGCGGGCATTTGGACTACCTAGGTTAACTAGAGGGCCCTTGGTCTATGTAGGTTAACTAGCGGGCAATTGGACGATCTAGGTTAACTAGCGGGCACTTGGACGATGCAGGTTCCCAAGCGGGCACTTGGACGACTAAGTTCCCTAACGGGCACTTGGACTATGTAGGTTCCCTAGCGGGCACTTGGACTATGTTCGTCCCTTAGCGGGCACTTGGACTATGTAGGTTCCCTATCGGGCACTTGGACTATGTAGGTTACCTAGCGGGCACTTGGACTCTGTACATACCCTAGCAGGCACTTGGACTATCTAGGTTACCTATTGGGTACTTGGACTATGTACGTTCCCTAGTGGGCACTTGGACTATCTAGGTTAACTAACGGGCTGTTGTACTATCTAGGTTACCTAGCGGGCACTTGGACTATGTAGGTTAACTAGTGGACACTTGGACGATCTAGGTTAACTAGCGTGCACTTGGACTATGTAGGTTAACTAGCAGACAGTTGCACTATGTAGGTTACCTAGAGGGCACTTGGACTATGTAGGTTACCTAGCGGGCCCTTGGACTATCTAGGTTACCTAACGGGCACTTGGACAATGCAGGATACCTAGTGGGCACTTGGACTGTCTAGGTTACCCAGCGGGCACTTGGAAGATCCAGGTTAACTAGCGGACACTTGGACGATGCAGGTTCCCAAGCGGGCACTTGGACGACTAAGTTCCCTAAAGGGCACTTGGTCTATGTAGGTTCCCTAGCGGGCACTTGGACTATGTTCGTCCCTTAGCGGGCACTTGGACTATGTATGTTCCCTATCGAGCACTTGGACTATGTGGGTTAACTAGCGGGCCCTTGGACTATGTAGGTTACCTAGCGGGCACTTGGACTCTGTACATTCCCTAGCGAGTACTTGGACTATCTAGGTTACTAGCGGGTACTTGGACTATGTACGTTCCCTAGTGGGCACTTGGACTATCTAGGTTAACTAACGGGCTGTTGTACTATCTAGGTTACCTAGCGGGCACTTGGACTATGTAGGTTAACTAGTGGACACTGGGACGATCTAGGTTAACTAGCGTGCACTTGGACTATGTAGGTTAACTAGCGGACACTTGCACTATGTAGGTTACCTAGCGGGCACTTGGACTATCTAGGTTACCTAACGGGCACTTGGACTATGCAGGATACCTAGTGGGCACTTGGACTGTCTAGGTTACCTAGCGGGCACTTGGACTATGTAGTTTAACTCGCGGACCCTTGGACTATGTAGGTTACCTAGCGGGCACTTGGACTATCTATGTTATTAACGGGCACTTGGACTATGTAGGTAACCTAGCGGGCACTTGGACAGTCTAGGTTACCTAGCGGGCACTTGGACTTCTCAGTTAACGAACGGTCACTTGGACTATGTAGGTTGCCTAGCGGGCACTTGGACTGTCTTGATTACCTAACGGGCACTTGGAGTATCTAGGTTACCTAGCGGGCACTTGGAATATGTAGGTTACCTAGCAGGGCCTTGGAATATGTAGGTTACCTTGCGGGCACTTGTACTATCTAGGTTAACGAACGTGCACTTGGACTATGTAGGTAACCTAGAGGGCACTTGGAGAGTCTATGTTACCTAGCGGGCACTTGGACTATCTAGGTTAACGAAAGGGCTCTTGGACTATGTAGGTTACCTAGCAGGCACTTGGACTATCTAGGTTACCTAACGGGAACATAGACTATGTAGGTTAACTAGCGGACTCTTGGACGATCTAGGTTAACTAGCGGGCACTTGGAATATCTAGGTTAACTAGCGGGCCCTTGGACTATGTCGGTTAACTAGCGGACACTTGGACTATCTAGGTAAACTAGCGGGTTCTGGACTATGTAGGTTAACTAGCGGGCACTTGGACAATGCAGGTTCCCTAGCTGGCACTTTGACTATGTAGGTTCCCTAGCGGGCACTTTTACAATATATGTTTCCTACGGGCACTTGGACTATCTAGGTTCCCTAATGGGCACTTGGAATATGTAGGTTCCCTATCCGGCACTTGGACTATGTAGGTTCCCTAGCGGGCACTTGGACTATGTGGGTTTCCTGGCGGGCATTTGGACTATCTAGGTTACCTACCGGGCACTTGGATTTTGTAGGTTCCCTATCGGGCACTTGGACTATGTAGGTTAACTAGAGGGCATTTGGACTGTGTAGGTTACCTAGCGGGCACTTGGAATATGTAGGTTCCCTATCGGGCACTTGGACTATTTAGGTCCGTCAGCGGGCACTTGGACTATGTAGGTTCCCTATCAGGCATTGGACTATGTAGGTTAACTAGCGGGATCTTGGACTATCTAGGTTACCTAGGGGGCACTTGGACTATGTAGGTTAACTAGCGGACACTTGGACAATCTGGGTTACCTAACGGGCACTTGAACTATGTACATACCCTAGCGGGCATTTGGAATATCTAGGTTACCTAGCGGGCACTTGGACTATGTACATCCCCTAGCGGGCACTTGGACTATCTAGGTTAACTAGAGGGCCCTTGGACTATGTAGGTTATCTAGCTGGCACTTGGATTATCTAGGTCATCTAGCGGGCACTTGGATGATCTAGATTAACTAGCGGGCACTTGGACTATCTAGGTTAACTAGCGGGCACTTGGACTATCTAGATAAACTAGCGGGCACTTGGACGATGCAGGTTCCCTAGGGGGCACTTGGACTACCAAGTTCCCTAACGGGCACTTGGACTATGTAGGTTCCCTAGCGGGCACTTGGACTATGTACGTCCCTTAGCGGGCACTTGGTCTATCTAGGTTCCCTAACGGGCACTTGGACTATGTAGGTTTCACAGCGGCACTTGGATTATGTAGGTTCCCTCTTGGGCATTGGACTATGTAGGTTAACTAGCGGGACCTTGGACTATCTAGGTTACATAGCGGGCACGTGGAGTATGTAGGTTAACTAGCGGACACTTGGACAATCTAGGTTACCTAGCGGGTACTTGAACTATGTACATACCCTAGCGGGCACTAGGACTATCTAAGTTACCTAGCGGGCACTTGGACTATGTACGTCCCCTAGCGGGCATTTGGACTATCTAGGTTAACTAGAGGGCCCTTGGTCTATGTAGGTTAACTAGCGGGCAATTTGACGATCTAGGTTAACTAGCGGGCACTTGGACGATGCAGGTTCCCAAGCGGGCATTTGGACGACGAAGTTCCCTAACGGGCACTTGGACTATGTAGGTTCCCTAGCGGGCACTTGGACTATGTTCGTCCCTTAGCGGGCACTTGGACTATGTACGTTCCCTATCGGGCACTTGGACTATGTAGGTTCCCTAGCGGGCACTTGGACTATGTACGTCCCTTAGCGGGCATTGGTCTATCTAGGTTCCCTAACGGGCACTTGGATTATGTAGGTTTCACAGCGGCACTTAGATTATGTAGGTTCCCTATTGGGCATTGGACTATGTAGGTTAACTAGTGGGACCTTGGACTATCTAGGTTACCTTGCGGGCACGTGGAGTATGTAGGTTAACTAGAGGACACTTGGGCAATCTAGGTTACCTAGCGGGTACTTGAACTATGTACATACCCTAGCGGGCACTAGGACTATCTAAGTTACCTAGCGGGCACTTGGACTATGTACGTCCCCTAGCGAGCATTTGGACTATCTAGGTTAACTAGAGGGCCCTTGGTCTATGTAGGTTAACTAGCGGGCAATTGGACGATCTAGGTTAACTAGCGGGCACTTGGACGATGCAGGTTCCCAAGCGGGCATTTGGACGACTAAGTTCCCTAACGGGCACTTGGACTATGTAGGTTCCCTAGCGGGCACTTGGACTATGTTCGTCCATTAGCGGGCACTTGGACTATGTAGGTTCCCTATCGGGCACTTGGACTATGCAGGTTCCCTAGCGGGCACTTGGACTATGTACGTCCCTTAGCGGGCACTTGGTCTATCTAGGTTCCCTAACGGGCACTTGGACTATGTAGGTTTCACAGCGGCACTTGGATTATGTAGGTTCCCTATCGGGCATTGGACTATGTAGGTTAACTAGCGGGATCTTGGACTATCTAGGTTACCTAGGGGGCACTTGGACTATGTAGGTTAACTAGCGGACACTTGGACAATCTGGGTTACCTAGCGGGCACTTGAACTATGTACATACCCTAGCGGGCATTTGGAATATCTAGGTTACCTAGCGGACACTTGGACTATGTACATCCCCTAGCGGGCACTTGGACTATCTAGGTTAACTAGAGGGCCCTTGGACTATGTAGGTTAACTAGCGGGCACTTGGATTATCTAGGTCAACTAGCGGGCACTTGGATGATCTAGGTTAACTAGCGGGCACTTGGACTATCTAGGTTAACTAGCGGGCACTTGGACTATCTAGATAAACTACCGGGCACTTGGACTATGTAGGTTCCCTAGTGGGCACTTGGACTATGTACGTCCCTTAGCGGGCACTTGGTCTATCTAGGTTCCCTAACGGGCACTTGGACTATGTAGGTTGCAGAGCGGCACTTGGATTATGTAGGTTCCCTATTGGGCATTGGACTATGTAGGTTAACTAGTGGGACCTTGGACTATCTAGGTTACCTTGCGGGCACGTGGAGTATGTAGGTTAACTAGAGGACACTTGGGCAATCTAGGTTACCTAGCGGGTACTTGAACTATGTACATACGCTAGCGGGCACTAGGACTATCTAAGTTACCTAGCGGGCACTTGGACTATGTACGTCCCCTAGCGGGCATTTGGACTATCTAGGTAAACTAGAGGGCCCTTGGTCTATGTAGGTTAACTAGCGCGCAATTGGACGATCTAGGTTAACTAGCAGGCACTTGGACGATGCAGGTTCCCAAGCGGGCTTTTGGACGACTAAGTTCCCTAACGGGCACTTGGACTATGTAGGTTCCCTAGCGGGCACTTGGACTATGTTCATCCCTTAGCGGGCACTTGGACTATGTAGGTTCCCTAGCGGGCACTTGGACTATGTACGTCCCTTAGCGGGCACTTGGTCTATCTAGGTTCCCTAATGGGCATTTGGACTATGTAGGTTTCACAGCGGCACTTGGATTATGTAGGTTCCCTATCGGGCATTGGACTATGTAGGTTAACTAGCAGGACCTTGGACTATGTAGGTTACCTAGCGGACACTTGGAGTATGTAGGTTAACTAGCGGACACTTGGACAATCTAGGTTACCTAGCGGGTACTTGAACTATGTACATACCCTAGCGGGCACTTGGACTATCTAAGTTACCTAGCGGACACTTGGACTATGTACGTCCCCTAGCGGGCATTTGGACTACCTAGGTTAACTAGAGGGCCCTTGGTCTATGTAGGTTAACTAGCGGGCAATTGGACGATCTAGGTTAACTAGCGGGCACTTGGAAGATGCAGGTTCCCAAGCGGGCACTTGGACGACTAAGTTCCCTAACGGGCACTTGGACTATGTAGGTTCCCTAGCGGGCACTTGGACTATGTTCGTCCCTTAACGGGCACTTGGACTATGTAGGTTCCCTATCGGGCACTTGGACTATGTAGGTTACCTAGCGGGCACTTGGACTCTGTACATACCCTAGCAGGCACTTGGACTATCTAGGTTACCTATTGGGTACTTGGACTATGTACGTTCCCTAGTGGGCACTTGGACTATCTAGGTTAACTAACGGGCTGTTGTACTATCTAGGTTACCTAGCGGGCACTTGGACTATGTAGGTTAACTAGTGGACACTTGGACGATCTAGGTTAACTAGCGTGCACTTGGACTATGTAGGTTAACTAGCAGACACTTGCACTATGTAGGTTACCTAGAGGGCACTTGGACTATGTAGGTTACCTAGCGGGCCCTTGGACTATCTAGGTTACCTAACGGGCACTTGGACAATGCAGGATACCTAGTGGGCACTTGGACTGTCTAGGTTACCCAGCGGGCACTTGGAAGATCCAGGTTAACTAGCGGACACTTGGACGATGCAGGTTCCCAAGCGGGCACTTGGACGACTAAGTTCCCTAAAGGGCACTTGGTCTATGTAGGTTCCCTAGCGGGCACTTGGACTATGTTCGTCCCTTAGCGGGCACTTGGACTATGTATGTTCCCTATCGAGCACTTGGACTATGTGGGTTAACTAGCGGGCCCTTGGACTATGTAGGTTACCTAGCGGGCACTTGGACTCTGTACATTCCCTAGCGAGTACTTGGACTATCTAGGTTACTAGCGGGTACTTGGACTATGTACGTTCCCTAGTGGGCACTTGGACTATCTAGGTTAACTAACGGGCTGTTGTACTATCTAGGTTACCTAGCGGGCACTTGGACTATGTAGGTTAACTAGTGGACACTTGGACGATCTAGGTTAACTAGCGTGCACTTGGACTATGTAGGTTAACTAGCGGACACTTGCACTATGTAGGTTACCTAGCGGGCACTTGGACTATCTAGGTTACCTAACGGGCACTTGGACTATGCAGGATACCTAGTGGGCACTTGGACTGTCTAGGTTACCTAGCGGGCACTTGGACTATGTAGTTTAACTCGCGGGCCCTTGGACTATGTAGGTTACCTAGCGGGCACTTGGACTATCTATGTTATTAACGGGCACTTGGACTATGTAGGTAACCTAGCGGGCACTTGGACAGTCTAGGTTACCTAGCGGGCACTTGGACTTCTCAGTTAACGAACGGTCACTTGGACTATGTAGGTTGCCTAGCGGGCA
This sequence comes from Tenrec ecaudatus, assembly GCF_050624435.1. NCBI lineage: Eukaryota > Metazoa > Chordata > Mammalia > Afrosoricida > Tenrecidae > Tenrec > Tenrec ecaudatus. The sequence goes on from NW_027459473.1 coordinate 1,287,989, forward strand.
CTTGGACTGTCTTGATTACCTAACGGGCACTTGGACTATCTAGGTTACCTAGCGGGCACTTGGAATATGTAGGTTACCTAGCAGGGCCTTGGAATATGTAGGTTACCTTGCGGGCACTTGTACTATCTAGGTTAACGAACGTGCACTTGGACTATGTAGGTAACCTAGAGGGCACTTGGAGAGTCTATGTTACCTAGCGGGCACTTGGACTATCTAGGTTAACGAAAGGGCTCTTGGACTATGTAGGTTACCTAGCAGGCACTTGGACTATCTAGGTTACCTAACGGGAACATAGACTATGTAGGTTAACTAGCGGACTCTTGGACGATCTAGGTTAACTAGCGGGCACTTGGAATATCTAGGTTAACTAGCGGGCCCTTGGACTATGTCGGTTAACTAGCGGACACTTGGACTATCTAGGTAAACTAGCGGGTTCTGGACTATGTAGGTTAACTAGCGGGCACTTGGACAATGCAGGTTCCCTAGCTGGCACTTTGACTATGTAGGTTCCCTAGCGGGCACTTTTACAATATATGTTTCCTACGGGCACTTGGACTATCTAGGTTCCCTAATGGGCACTTGGAATATGTAGGTTCCCTATCCGGCACTTGGACTATGTAGGTTCCCTAGCGGGCACTTGGACTATGTGGGTTTCCTGGCGGGCATTTGGACTATCTAGGTTACCTACCGGGGACTTGGATTTTGTAGGTTCCCTATCGGGCACTTGGACTATGTAGGTTAACTAGAGGGCATTTGGACTGTGTAGGTTACCTAGCGGGCACTTGGAATATGTAGGTTCCCTATCGGGCACTTGGACTATTTAGGTCCGTCAGCGGGCACTTGGACTATGTAGGTTCCCTATCAGGCATTGGACTATGTAGGTTAACTAGCGGGATCTTGGACTATCTAGGTTACCTAGGGGGCACTTGGACTATGTAGGTTAACTAGCGGACACTTGGACAATCTGGGTTACCTAACGGGCACTTGAACTATGTACATACCCTAGCGGGCATTTGGAATATCTAGGTTACCTAGCGGGCACTTGGACTATGTACATCCCCTAGCGGGCACTTGGAATATCTAGGTTAACTAGAGGGCCCTTGGACTATGTAGGTTATCTAGCTGGCACTTGGATTATCTAGGTCATCTAGCGGGCACTTGGATGATCTAGATTAACTAGCGGGCACTTGGACTATCTAGGTTAACTAGCGGGCACTTGGACTATCTAGATAAACTAGCGGGCACTTGGACGATGCAGGTTCCCTAGGGGGCACTTGGACTACCAAGTTCCCTAACGGGCACTTGGACTATGTAGGTTCCCTAGCGGGCACTTGGACTATGTTCGTCCCTTAACGGGCACTTGGACTATGTAGGTTCCCTATCGGGCACTTGGACTATGTAGGTTACCTAGCGGGCACTTGGACTCTGTACATACCCTAGCAGGCACTTGGACTATCTAGGTTACCTATTGGGTACTTGGACTATGTACGTTCCCTAGTGGGCACTTGGACTATCTAGGTTAACTAACGGGCTGTTGTACTATCTAGGTTACCTAGCGGGCACTTGGACTATGTAGGTTAACTAGTGGACACTTGGACGATCTAGGTTAACTAGCGTGCACTTGGACTATGTAGGTTAACTAGCAGACACTTGCACTATGTAGGTTACCTAGAGGGCACTTGGACTATGTAGGTTACCTAGCGGGCCCTTGGACTATCTAGGTTACCTAATGGGCACTTGGACAATGCAGGATACCTAGTGGGCACTTGGACTGTCTAGGTTACCCAGCGGGCACTTGGAAGATCCAGGTTAACTAGCGGACACTTGGACGATGCAGGTTCCCAAGCGGGCACTTGGACGACTAAGTTCCCTAAAGGGCACTTGGTCTATGTAGGTTCCCTAGCGGGCACTTGGACTATGTTCGTCCCTTAGCGGGCACTTGGACTATGTATGTTCCCTATCGAGCACTTGGACTATGTGGGTTAACTAGCGGGCCCTTGGACTATGTAGGTTACCTAGCGGGCACTTGGACTCTGTACATTCCCTAGCGAGTACTTGGACTATCTAGGTTACTAGCGGGTACTTGGACTATGTACGTTCCCTAGTGGGCACTTGGACTATCTAGGTTAACTAACGGGCTGTTGTACTATCTAGGTTACCTAGCGGGCACTTGGACTATGTAGGTTAACTAGTGGACACTGGGACGATCTAGGTTAACTAGCGTGCACTTGGACTATGTAGGTTAACTAGCGGACACTTGCACTATGTAGGTTACCTAGCGGGCACTTGGACTATCTAGGTTACCTAACGGGCACTTGGACTATGCAGGATACCTAGTGGGCACTTGGACTGTCTAGGTTACCTAGCGGGCACTTGGACTATGTAGTTTAACTCGCGGGCCCTTGGACTATGTAGGTTACCTAGCGGGCACTTGGACTATCTATGTTATTAACGGGCACTTGGACTATGTAGGTAACCTAGCGGGCACTTGGACAGTCTAGGTTACCTAGCGGGCACTTGGACTTCTCAGTTAACGAACGGTCACTTGGACTATGTAGGTTGCCTAGCGGGCACTTGGACTGTCTTGATTACCTAACGGGCACTTGGACTATCTAGGTTACCTAGCGGGCACTTGGAATATGTAGGTTACCTAGCAGGGCCTTGGAATATGTAGGTTACCTTGCGGGCACTTGTACTATCTAGGTTAACGAACGTGCACTTGGACTATGTAGGTAACCTAGAGGGCACTTGGAGAGTCTATGTTACCTAGCGGGCACTTGGACTATCTAGGTTAACGAAAGGGCTCTTGGACTATGTAGGTTACCTAGCAGGCACTTGGACTATCTAGGTTACCTAACGGGAACATAGACTATGTAGGTTAACTAGCGGAATCTTGGACGATCTAGGTTAACTAGCGGGCACTTGGAATATCTAGGTTAACTAGCGGGCCCTTGGACTATGTCGGTTAACTAGCGGACACTTGGACTATCTAGGTAAACTAGCGGGTTCTGGACTATGTAGGTTAACTAGCGGGCACTTGGACAATGCAGGTTCCCTAGCTGGCACTTTGACTATGTAGGTTCCCTAGCGGGCACTTTTACAATATATGTTTCCTACGGGCACTTGGACTATCTAGGTTCCCTAATGGGCACTTGGAATATGTAGGTTCCCTATCCGGCACTTGGACTATGTAGGTTCCCTAGCGGGCACTTGGACTATGTGGGTTTCCTGGCGGGCATTTGGACTATCTAGGTTACCTACCGGGCACTTGGATTTTGTAGGTTCCCTATCGGGCACTTGGACTATGTAGGTTAACTAGAGGGCATTTGGACTGTGTAGGTTACCTAGCGGGCACTTGGAATATGTAGGTTCCCTATCGGGCACTTGGACTATTTAGGTCCGTCAGCGGGCACTTGGACTATGTAGGTTCCCTATCAGGCATTGGACTATGTAGGTTAACTAGCGGGATCTTGGACTATCTAGGTTACCTAGGGGGCACTTGGACTATGTAGGTTAACTAGCGGACACTTGGACAATCTGGGTTACCTAACGGGCACTTGAACTATGTACATACCCTAGCGGGCATTTGGAATATCTAGGTTACCTAGCGGGCACTTGGACTATGTACATCCCCTAGCGGGCACTTGGACTATCTAGGTTAACTAGAGGGCCCTTGGACTATGTAGGTTATCTAGCTGGCACTTGGATTATCTAGGTCATCTAGCGGGCACTTGGATGATCTAGATTAACTAGCGGGCACTTGGACTATCTAGGTTAACTAGCGGGCACTTGGACTATCTAGATAAACTAGCGGGCACTTGGACGATGCAGGTTCCCTAGGGGGCACTTGGACTACCAAGTTCCCTAACGGGAACTTGGACTATGTAGGTTCCCTAGCGGGCACTTGGACTATGTTCGTCCCTTAACGGGCACTTGGACTATGTAGGTTCCCTATCGGGCACTTGGACTATGTAGGTTACCTAGCGGGCACTTGGACTCTGTACATACCCTAGCAGGCACTTGGACTATCTAGGTTACCTATTGGGTACTTGGACTATGTACGTTCCCTAGTGGGCACTTGGACTATCTAGGTTAACTAACGGGCTGTTGTACTATCTAGGTTACCTAGCGGGCACTTGGACTATGTAGGTTAACTAGTGGACACTTGGACGATCTAGGTTAACTAGCGTGCACTTGGACTATGTAGGTTAACTAGCAGACACTTGCACTATGTAGGTTACCTAGAGGGCACTTGGACTATGTAGGTTACCTAGCGGGCCCTTGGACTATCTAGGTTACCTAACGGGCACTTGGACAATGCAGGATACCTAGTGGGCACTTGGACTGTCTAGGTTACCCAGCGGGCACTTGGAAGATCCAGGTTAACTAGCGGACACTTGGACGATGCAGGTTCCCAAGCGGGCACTTGGACGACTAAGTTCCCTAAAGGGCACTTGGTCTATGTAGGTTCCCTAGCGGGCACTTGGACTATGTTCGTCCCTTAGCGGGCACTTGGACTATGTATGTTCCCTATCGAGCACTTGGACTATGTGGGTTAACTAGCGGGCCCTTGGACTATGTAGGTTACCTAGCGGGCACTTGGACTCTGTACATTCCCTAGCGAGTACTTGGACTATCTAGGTTACTAGCGGGTACTTGGACTATGTACGTTCCCTAGTGGGCACTTGGACTATCTAGGTTAACTAACGGGCTGTTGTACTATCTAGGTTACCTAGCGGGCACTTGGACTATGTAGGTTAACTAGTGGACACTTGGACGATCTAGGTTAACTAGCGTGCACTTGGACTATGTAGGTTAACTAGCGGACACTTGCACTATGTAGGTTACCTAGCGGGCACTTGGACTATCTAGGTTACCTAACGGGCACTTGGACTATGCAGGATACCTAGTGGGCACTTGGACTGTCTAGGTTACCTAGCGGGCACTTGGACTATGTAGTTTAACTCGCGGGCCCTTGGACTATGTAGGTTACCTAGCGGGCACTTGGACTATCTATGTTATTAACGGGCACTTGGACTATGTAGGTAACCTAGCGGGCACTTGGACAGTCTAGGTTACCTAGCGGGCACTTGGACTTCTCAGTTAACGAACGGTCACTTGGACTATGTAGGTTGCCTAGCGGGCACTTGGACTGTCTTGATTACCTAACGGGCACATGGACTATCTAGGTTACCTAGCGGGCACTTGGAATATGTAGGTTACCTAGCAGGGCCTTGGAATATGTAGGTTACCTTGCGGGCACTTGTACTATCTAGGTTAACGAACGTGCACTTGGACTATGTAGGTAACCTAGAGGGCACTTGGAGAGTCTATGTTACCTAGCGGGCACTTGGACTATCTAGGTTAACGAAAGGGCTCTTGGACTATGTAGGTTACCTAGCAGGCACTTGGACTATCTAGGTTACCTAACGGGAACATAGACTATGTAGGTTAACTAGCGGACTCTTGGACGATCTAGGTTAACTAGCGGGCACTTGGAATATCTAGGTTAACTAGCGGGCCCTTGGACTATGTCGGTTAACTAGCGGACACTTGGACTATCTAGGTAAACTAGCGGGTTCTGGACTATGTAGGTTAACTAGCGGGCACTTGGACAATGCAGGTTCCCTAGCTGGCACTTTGACTATGTAGGTTCCCTAGCGGGCACTTTTACAATATATGTTTCCTACGGGCACTTGGACTATCTAGGTTCCCTAATGGGCACTTGGAATATGTAGGTTCCCTATCCGGCACTTGGACTATGTAGGTTCCCTAGCGGGCACTTGGACTATGTGGGTTTCCTGGCGGGCATTTGGACTATCTAGGTTACCTACCGGGCACTTGGATTTTGTAGGTTCCCTATCGGGCACTTGGACTATGTAGGTTAACTAGAGGGCATTTGGACTGTGTAGGTTACCTAGCGGGCACTTGGAATATGTAGGTTCCCTATCGGGCACTTGGAGAATGTAGGTTAACTACCGGGCCCTTGGACTATGTAGGTTACCTAGCGGGCCCTTGGACTATGTAGGTTACCTAGCGGGCACTTTGACGATCTAGGCTAACTAGCGGGTACTTGGACTATGTAGGTTAACTAGCGGGCCCTTGGACTATGTAGATTTACTAGCGGCACTAGGACTATCTACGTTAACTAGCTGGCCCTTGGACAATGTAGATTCCCTTGCGGGCACTTGGACAATGTATGTTCCAGAGCGGGTACTTGGATTATGTAGGTTCCCTAGCAGGCACGTGGACTATGTAGGTTCCAGAGCGGGCACTTGGACTATGTAGGTTAACTAGTGGACACTTGGACGATCTAGGTTAACTAGCGGGTACTTGGACTATGTAGGTTAACTAGCGGCACTTGGACTATCTACGTTAACTAGTGGGGCCCTTGGACTATGTATGTTCCCTATGGACACTTGAACTATGTAAGTTAAGTACCGGGCACTTGGACTATGTAGGTTAACTAGCGGGCCCTTGGACTACCTAGGTTACCTAGCGGGCACTTGGACTATGTAGGTTAACTACCGGGCACGTGCACTATCTAGGTTACCGAACGGGCATTTGGACTATGTAGGTAACCTAGCGGGCACTTGGACAGTCTAGGTTTCCTAGCGGGCACTTGGACTTATAGGTTAACGAACAGGTACTTGGACTATGTATGTTGCGTAGCGGGCAATTGGATTATCTAGGTTAGGTAACGGGCACTTGGACTATCTAGCTTACCTAACGGGCACTTGGACTATCGAGGTTCCCTAGCGGGCACTTGGACTATGTACGTCCCTTAGCGGGCACTTGGTCTATCTAGGTTCCCTAACGGGCACTTGGACTATGTAGGTTTCACAGCGGCACTTGGATTATGTAGGTTCCCTCTTGGGCATTGGACTATGTAGGTTAACTAGCGGGACCTTGGACTATCTAGGTTACATAGCGGGCACGTGGAGTATGTAGGTTAACTAGCGGACACTTGGACAATCTAGGTTACCTAGCGGGTACTTGAACTTTGTACATACCCTAGCGGGCACTAGGACTATCTAAGTTACCTAGCGGGCACTTGGACTATGTACGTCCCCTAGCGGGCATTTGGACTATCTAGGTTAACTAGAGGGCCCTTGGTCTATGTAGGTTAACTAGCGGGCAATTGGACGATCTAGGTTAACTAGCGGGCACTTGGACGATGCAGGTTCCCAAGCGGGCATTTGGACGACGAAGTTCCCTAACGGGCACTTGGACTATGTAGGTTCCCTAGCGGGCACTTGGACTATGTTCGTCCCTTAGCGGGCACTTGGACTATGTAGGTTCCCTATCGGGCACTTGGACTATGTAGGTTCCCTAGCGGGCACTTGGACTATGTACGTCCCTTAGCGGGCACTTGGTCTATCTAGGTTCCCTAACGGGCACTTGGACTATGTAGGTTTCACAGCGGCACTTAGATTATGTAGGTTCCCTATCGGGCATTGGACTATGTAGGTTAACTAGCGGGATCTTGGACTATCTAGGTTACCTAGGGGGCCCTTGGACTATGTAGGTTAACTAGCGGACACTTGGACAATCTGGGTTACCTAGCGGGCACTTGAACTATGTACATACCCTAGCGGGCATTTGGAATATCTAGGTTACCTAGCGGGCACTTGGACTATGTACATCCCCTAGCGGGCACTTGGACTATCTAGATAAACTAGCGGGCACTTGGACGATGCAGGTTCCCTAGGGGGCACTTGGACTACCAAGTTCCCTAACGGGCACTTGGACTATGTAGGTTCCCTAGCGGGCACTTTGACTATGTACGTCCCTTAGCGGGCACTTGGTCTATCTAGGTTCCCTAACGGGCACTTGGACTATGTAGGTTTCACAGCGGCACTTGGATTATGTAGGTTCCCTATCGGGCATTGGACTATGTAGGTTAACTAGCGGGACCTTGGACTATGTAGGTTACCTAGCGGGCACTTGGAGTATGTAGGTTAACTAGCGGACACTTGGACAATCTAGGTTACCTAGCGGGTACTTGAACTATATACATACCCTAGCGGGCACTTGGACTATCTAAGTTACCTAGCGGACACTTGGACTATGTACGTCCCCTAGCGGTCATTTGGACTACCTAGGTTAACTAGAGGGCCCTTGGTCTATGTAGGTTAACTAGCGGGCAATTGGACGATCTAGGTTAACTAGCGGGCACTTGGACGATGCAGGTTCCCAAGCGGGCACTTGGACGACTAAGTTCCCTAACGGGCACTTGGACTATGTAGGTTCCCTAGCGGGCACTTGGACTATGTTCGTCCCTTAGCGGGCACTTGGACTATGTAGGTTCCCTATCGGGCACTTGGACTATGTAGGTTACCTAGCGGGCACTTGGACTCTGTACATACCCTAGCAGGCACTTGGACTATCTAGGTTACCTATTGGGTACTTGGACTATGTACGTTCCCTAGTGGGCACTTGGACTATCTAGGTTAACTAATGGGCTGTTGTACTATCTAGGTTACCTAGCGGGCACTTGGACTATGTAGGTTAACTAGTGGACACTTGGACGATCTAGGTTAACTAGCGTGCACTTGGACTATGTAGGTTAACTAGCAGACACTTGCACTATGTAGGTTACCTAGAGGGCACTTGGACTATGTAGGTTACCTAGCGGGCCCTTGGACTATCTAGGTTACCTAACGGGCACTTGGACAATGCAGGATACCTAGTGGGCACTTGGACTGTCTAGGTTACCCAGTGGGCACTTGGAAGATCCAGGTTAACTAGCGGACACTTGGACGATGCAGGTTCCCAAGCGGGCACTTGGACGACTAAGTTCCCTAAAGGGCACTTGGTCTATGTAGGTTCCCTAGCGGGCACTTGGACTATGTTCGTCCCTTAGCGGGCACTTGGACTATGTAGGTTCCCTATCGGGCACTTGGACTATGTGGGTTAACTAGCAGGCCCTTGGACTATGTAGATTACCTTGCGGGCACATGGATGATCTAGGTTAACGAACGTGCACTTGGACTATGGAGGTAACCTAGAGGTTATTTGGACAGTCTAGGTTACCTAGCGGGCACTTGGACTATCTAGGTTAAGGAATGGGCACTTGGACTATGTAGGTTACCTAGCAGGCACTTGGACTATCTAGGTTAGCTAACAGGAAATTGGAATATCTAGGTTACCTAGCGGGCACTTGGATTATGTCGGTTACCTTGCGGGCACTTGGACTCTAAAGGTTACCTTGCGGGCCCTTGGACTATGTAGGATACCTAGCGGGCACTTGGACTATCTATGCTATTAACGGGCCCTTGGACTATGTAGGTAACCTAGCGGGCACTTGGAGAGTCTAGGTTACCTAGCGGGCACTTGGACTTCTAGGTTAACAAACGGGCACTTGGACTATGTAGGTTAGTAAACAGGCACTTGGAATAACTATGCTATTAACGGGCACTTGGACTATGTAGGTAACCTAGCGGGCACTTGGACAGTCTAGGTTACCTAGCGGGCACTTGGACTTCTAGGTTAACGAACGGGCACTAGGGCTATCTAGGTTAGGTAACGGGCACTTGGACTATCTAGGTTAACTAGTGGGAACTTGGACAATGTAGGTTACCTAGGGGGAACTTGGACTATCTAGGTTACCTAACGGGCACTTGGACTATCTCGGTTACATAGCGGGCACTTGGAGTATGTAGGTTACCTAGCGGGCTTTTGGACTATGTAGGTTACCTTGCGGGCACTTGGACTATCTAGGTAAACTAGCGGGTTCTTGACTATGTAGATTAACTAGCAGGCATTTGGACAATGCAGGTTGCCTTGCGGGCACTTTGACTATGTAGGTTCCCTAGCGGGCACTTGGATTATATATATTCCCTACGGGCACTTGGACTTTCTAGGTTACCTAACGGGCACTTGGACTATGTAGGTTCCCTAGCGGGCCCTTGGACTATGTAAGTTCCCTAGCGGGCACTTGGACTATGTGGGTTTCCTGGCGAGCATTTGGACTATCTAGGTTACCTACCGGGCACTAGGACTCTATCGGTTCCCTAGCGGGCACTTGGATTATGTAGGTTCCCTATCAGCCACTGGGACTATGTAGGTTAACTAGAGGGCATTTGGACTATGTAGGTAACCTTGCGGGCACTTGGACTATGTAGGTTCCCTATCGGGCACTTGGAGAATGTAGGTTAACTAGGGGGCACTAGGACTATGTAGGTTACCTAGCGGGCCCTTGGAATATCTAGGTTACCTAGCGGGCCTTTGGACTATGTAGGTTACCTTGCGGGCACTTGGACTATCTAGGTAAACTAGCGGGTTCTTGACTATGTAGATTAACTAGCGGGCATTTGGACAATGCAGGTTGCCTTGCGGGCACTTTGACTATGTAGGTTCCCTAGCGGGCACTTAGATTATATATATTCCCTATGGGCACTTGGACTTTCTAGGTTACCTAACGGGCACTTGGACTATGTAGGTTCCCTAGCGGGCCCTTGGACTATGTAAGTTCCCTAGCGGGCACTTGGACTATGTGGGTTTCCTGGCGGGCATTTGGACTATCTAGGTTACCTACCGGGCACTAGGACTCTATCGGTTCCCTAGCGGGCACTTGGATTATGTAGGTTCCCTATCAGCCACTGGGACTATGTAGGTTAACTAGAGGGCATTTGGACTATGTAGGTAACCTTGCGGGCACTTGGACTATGTAGGTTCCCTATCGGGCACTTGGAGAATGTAGGTTAACTAGGGGGCACTAGGACTATGTAGGTTACCTAGCGGGCCCTTGGAATATCTAGGTTACCTAGCGGGCATTTTGACTATGTAGGCTCCCTAGCGGTCATTTGGACTATATAGATTACCTATTGCGCACTTAGAATTTGTAGGTTAACTAGCGGGAACTTGGACTATCTAGGTTACCTAGCGGGCACTTGGATTATCTAGGTTAACTAACGGTCACTTGGACTATGTAGGTTCCCTAGCGGGCCCTTGGACTATGTAAGTTCCCTAGCGGTCACTTGGACTATGTGGGTTCACTAGCGGGCATTTAGATTATCTAGGTTACCTAACGGGCACTTGGACTATGTAGGTTCCCTAGCGGGCACTTGGATTATGTAGGTTCCCTATCGGGCACTTGGACTATGTAGGTTAACTAGTGGGCACTTGGACTATCTAGGTTACCTAGCGGGCACTTGGACTATGTACGTTACCTAGGGGGCACTTGGACTATGTACGTTTCCTAGCGGGTACTTGGAAAATCTATGTTAAATAGCGGGCACTTGGACTATGTAAGTTCCCTATGGGGCACTTGGACTAGATAGGTTCCCTAGCGGGCACTTGGTCTATCTAGGTTAACTAGCGGGCACCTGGACTATCTAGGTTAACTAGCTGGTTCTTGGACTATGTAGGTTAACTAGCAGGCACTTGGACAATCTAGGTTATCTAGCGGACCTTGGACTATGTAAGTTAACTAGTGGGCACTTGGACTATCTAGGTTAATTAGCGGGCACTTGTACAATGCAGGTTCCCTAGCGGGCACTTTGACTATGTAGGTTCCCAAGTGGGCACTTGGACTATATAGGTTCCCTACGGGCACTTGGACTATCTAGGTTCCCTAACGGGCACATGGAATATGTAGGTTCCCTATCGGGCACTTGGACTATGTAGGTTCGTCAGCGGGCACTTGGACTTTGTAGGTTCCCTATCAGGCATTGGACTATGTAGGTTAACTAGCGGGATCTTGGAATATCTAGGTTACCTAGCGGGCACTTGGACTATGTAGGTTAACTAGCGGACACTTGGACAATCTAGGTTACCTAGCGGGCACTTGAACTATGTACATACACTAGCGGGCACTTGGACTATCTAGGTTCCCTAGCGGGCACTTGGACTATGTACGTCCCTTAGCGGGCACTTGGACTATGTAGGTTCCCTATCGGGCACTTGGACTATGTAGGTTAATTAGCGGGTCCTTGGACTATGTACGTTCCTTAGTGGGAAATTGGACTATCTAGGTTAACTAACGGGCTGTTGTACTATCTAACTTACCTAGCGGGCACTTAGACTATGTAGGTTACCTAGCGGGCAATTGGACTATGTAGGTTACCTAACGGGCACTTGGACTATCTAGGTTACCTAACAGGAACTTGGACTATCTAGGTTACCTAGCGGGCACTTGGACTCTAAAGGTTACCTAGCGGGCACTTGGACTATATAGGTTCCCTACGGGCACTTGGACTATCTAGGTTCCCTAACGGGCACTTGGAATATGTAGGTTCCCTATCGGGCACTTGGACTATGTAGGTTCCTCAGCGGGCACTTGGACTATGTAGGTTAACTAGCGGGCACTTGGACTATCTAGGTTAACTAGAGGCCACTTGGAATATCTAGGTTAACTAGAGGGCACTTGAACTATGTAGGTTAACTAGCGGGCACTTGGACTATCAAGGTTAAGTAGCGGACCTTGGACTATGTAGGTTCCCTATCGGGCACTTGGACTATCTAGATTAACTAGCGGGCACTTGGATGATGCAGGTTCCCTAGCGGGCACTTGGACTATCTAGGTTCCCTAACGGGCACTTGGACTATGTAGGTTCCCTATTGCGCACTTGGACTATGTAGGTTAACTAGCGAGCACTTAGACTATCGAGGTTACCTAGCGTGCACTTGGACTATGTACGTCCCCTCGTGGGCACTTGGACTATCTAGGATAACTAACGGGCACTTGGACTATCTAGGTTAACGTACGGGCACTTGGACTATCTAGGTTACCTAGCGGGCACTTGGACTATGTAGGTTACCTAGCGGGCACTTGGACTATCTAGGTTACCTAACGGGCACTAGGATTATGCAGGATACCTAGTGGGCCCTTGGACTATATAGGTTAACGAACGGGCACTTGGACTATGTAGGTTACCTAGCAGGCACTTGGACTGTCTAGGTTACCTAGCGGGCACTAGGACTATCTAGGTTAACGTACAGGCACTTTGACTATCTAGATTACCTAGCGGGCACTTGGACTATCTAGGTTACCTAACGGGCACTTGGACTATGCAGGATACCTAGTGGGAACTTGGACTGTCTAGGTTACCTAGCGGGCATTTGGACTATGTAGGTTAACTAGCGGGCACTTGGACTATCTAGGTTACCTAACGGGCACTTGGACTATCTAGGTTACCTAGCGGGCACTTGGTCTATCTAGGTTAACTAGCGGGCACCTGGACTATCTAGGTTATCTAGCTGGTTCTTGGACTATGTAGGTTATCTAGCAGGCACTTGGACTATCTAGGTTAACTAGCGGACCTTGGACTATGTAAGTTAACTAGTGGGCACTTGGACTATCTAGGTTAACTAGCGGGCACTTGCACAATGCAGGTTCCCTAGCGGGCACTTTGACTATGTAGGTTCCCTAGCGGGCACTTGGACTATATAGGTTCCCTATAGGCACTTGGATTATGTAGGTTCCCTAACGGGCACTTGGAATATGTATGTTCCCTATCGGGCACTTGGACTATGTAGGTTCGTCAGCGGGCACTTGGACTATGTAGGTTCCCTATCAGGCATTGGACTATGTAGGTTAACTAGCGGGATCTTGGACTATCTAGGTAACCTAGTGGGCACTTGGACTATGTAGGTTAACTAGCGGACACTTGGACAATCTGGGTTACCTAGCGGGCACTTGAACTATGTACATACCCTAGCGGGCATTTGGAATATCTAGGTTACCTAGCGGACACTTGGACTATGTACCTCCCCTAGCGGGCACTTGGACTATCTAGGTTAACTAGAGGGCCCTTGGACTATGTAGGTTAACTAGCGGGCACTTGGATTATCTAGGTCAACTAGCGGGCACTTGGATGATCTGGGTTAACTAGCGGGCACTTGGACTATCTAGGTTAACTAGCGGGCACTTGGACTATCTAGATAAACTAGCGGGCACTTGGACGATGCAGGTTCCCTAGGGGGCACTTGGACTACCAAGTTCCCTAACGGGCACTTGGACTATGTAGGTTCCCTAGCGGGCACTTGGACTATGTACGTCCCTTAGCAGGCACTTGGTCTATCTAGGTTCCCTAGCGGGCACTTGGACTATGTAGGTTACCTAGCGGGCACTTGGTCTATCTAGGTTAACTAGCGGGCACCTGGACTATCTAGGTTATCTAGCTGGTTCTTGGACTATGTAGGTTATCTAGCAGGCACTTGGACTATCTAGGTTAACTAGCGGACCTTGGACTATGTAAGTTAACTAGTGGGCACTTGGACTATCTAGGTTAACTAGCGGGCACTTGCATAATGCAGGTTCCCTAGCGGGCACTTTGACTATGTAGGTTCCCTAGCGGGCACTTGGACTATATAGGTTCCCTATAGGCACTTGGATTATGTAGGTTCCCTAACGGGCACTTGGAATATGTAGGTTCCCTATCGGGCACTTGGACTATGTAGGTTCGTCAGCGGGCACTTGGACTATGTAGGTTCCCTATCAGGCATTGGACTATGTAGGTTAACTAGCGGGATCTTGGACTATCTAGGTAACCTAGTGGGCACTTGGACTATGTAGGTTAACTAGCGGACACTTGGACAATCTGGGTTACCTAGCGGGCACTTGAACTATGTACATACCCTAGCGGGCATTTGGAATATCTAGGTTACCTAGCGGACACTTGGACTATGTACATCCCCTAGCGGGCACTTGGACTATCTAGGTTAACTAGAGGGCCCTTGGACTATGTAGGTTAACTAGCGGGCACTTGGATTATCTAGGTCAACAAGCGGGCACTTGGATGATCTGGGTTAACTAGCGGGCACTTGGACTATCTAGGTTAACTAGCGGGCACTTGGACTATCTAGATAAACTAGCGGGCACTTGGACGATGCAGGTTCCCTAGGGGGCACTTGGACTACCAAGTTCCCTAACGGGCACTTGGACTATGTAGGTTCCCTAGCGGGCACTTGGACTATGTACGTCCCTTAGCAGGCACTTGGTCTATCTAGGTTCCCTAACGGGCACTTGGACTATGTAGGTTTCACAGCGGCACTTGGATTATGTAGGTTCCCTATTGGGCATTGGACTATGTATGTTAACTAGCGGGACCTTGGACTATCTAGGTTACCTAGCGGGCACGTGGAGTATGTAGGTTAACTAGCGGACACTTGGACAATCTAGGTTACCTAGCGGGTACTTGAACTATGTACATACCCTAGCGGGCACTAGGACTATCTAAGTTACCTAGCGGGCACTTGGACTATGTATGTCCCCTAGCGGGCATTTGGACTATCTAGGTTAACTAGAGGGCCCTTGGTCTATGTAGGTTAACTAGCGGGCAATTGGACGATCTAGGTTAACTAGCGGGCACTTGGACGATGCAGGTTCCCAAGCGGGCATTTGGACGACTAAGTTCCCTAACGGGCACTTGGACTATGTAGGTTCCCTAGCGGGCACTTGGACTATGTTCGTCCCTTAGCGGGCACTTAGACTATGTAGGTTCCCTATCGGGCACTTGGACTATGTAGGTTCCCTAGCGGGCACTTGGACTATGTACGTCCCTTAGCGGGCACTTGGTCTATCTAGGTTCCCTAACGGGCACTTGGACTATGTAGGTTTCACAGCGGCACTTGGATTATGTAGGTTCCCTATCGGGCATTGGACTATGTACGTTAACTAGCGGGATCTTGGACTATCTAGGTTACCTAGGGGGCCCTTGGACTATGTAGGTTAACTAGCGGACACTTGGACAATCTGGGTTACCTAGCGGGCACTTGAACTATGTACATACCCTAGCGGGCATTTGGAATATCTAGGTTACCTAGCGGACACTTGGACTACGTACATCCCCTAGCGGGCACTTGGACTATCTAGGTTAACTAGAGGGCCCTTGGACTATGTAGGTTAACTAGCGGGCACTTGGATTATCTAGGTCAACTAGCGGGCACTTGGATGATCTAGGTTAACTAGCGGGCACTTGGACTATCTAGGTTAACTAGCGGGCACTTGGACTATCTAGATAAACTAGCGGGCACTTGGACTATGTAGGTTCCCTAGTGGGCACTTGGACTATGTACGTCCCTTAGCGGGCACTTGGTCTATCTAGGTTCCCTAACGGGCACTTGGACTATGTAGGTTGCAGAGCGGCACTTGGATTATGTAGGTTCCCTATTGGGCATTGGACTATGTAGGTTAACTAGTGGGACCTTGGACTATCTAGGTTACCTTGCGGGCACGTGGAGTATGTAGGTTAACTAGAGGACACTTGGGCAATCTAGGTTACCTAGCGGGTACTTGAACTATGTACATACCCTAGCGGGCACTAGGACTATCTAAGTTACCTAGCGGGCACTTGGACTATGTACGTCCCCTAGCGGGCATTTGGACTATCTAGGTAAACTAGAGGGCCCTTGGTCTATGTAGGTTAACTAGCGCGCAATTGGACGATCTAGGTTAACTAGCAGGCACTTGGACGATGCAGGTTCCCAAGCGGGCTTTTGGACGACTAAGTTCCCTAACGGGCACTTGGACTATGTAGGTTCCCTAGCGGGCACTTGGACTATGTTCATCCCTTAGCGGGCACTTGGACTATGTAGGTTCCCTAGCGGGCACTTGGACTATGTACGTCCCCTAGCGGGCACTTGGTCTATCTAGGTTCCCTAATGGGCATTTGGACTATGTAGGTTTCACAGCGGCACTTGGATTATGTAGGTTCCCTATCGGGCATTGGACTATGTAGGTTAACTAGCAGGACCTTGGACTATGTAGGTTACCTAGTGGGCACTTGGAGTATGTAGGTTAACTAGCGGACACTTGGACAATCTAGGTTACCTAGCGGGTACTTGAACTATGTACATACCCTAGCGGGCACTTGGACTATCTAAGTTACCTAGCGGACACTTGGACTATGTACGTCCCCTAGCGGGCATTTGGACTACCTAGGTTAACTAGAGGGCCCTTGGTCTATGTAGGTTAACTAGCGGGCAATTGGACGATCTAGGTTAACTAGCGGGCACTTGGACGATGCAGGTTCCCAAGCGGGCAATTGGACGACTAAGTTCCCTAACGGGCACTTGGACTATGTAGGTTCCCTAGCGGGCACTTGGACTATGTTCGTCCCTTAGCGGGCACTTGGACTATGTAGGTTCCCTATCGGGCACTTGGACTATGTAGGTTACCTAGCGGGCACTTGGACCCTGTACATACCCTAGCAGGCACTTGGACTATCTAGGTTACCTATTGGGTACTTGGACTATGTACGTTCCCTAGTGGGCACTTGGACTATCTAGGTTAACTAACGGGCTGTTGTACTATCTAGGTTACCTAGCGGGCACTTGGACTATGTAGGTTAACTAGTGGACACATGGACGATCTAGGTTAACTAGCGTGCACTTGGACTATGTAGGTTAACTAGCAGACACTTGCACTATGTAGGTTACCTAGAGGGCACTTGGACTATGTAGGTTACCTAGCGGGCCCTTGGACTATCTAGGTTACCTAACGGGCACTTGGACAATGCAGGATACCTAGTGGGCACTTGGACTGTCTAGGTTACCCAGCGGGCACTTGGAAGATCCAGGTTAACTAGCGGACACTTGGACGATGCAGGTTCCCAAGCGGGCACTTGGACGACTAAGTTCCCTAAAGGGCACTTGGTCTATGTAGGTTCCCTAGCAGGCACTTGGACTATGTTCGTCCCTTAGCGGGCACTTGGACTATGTAGGTTCCCTATCGAGCACTTGGACTATGTGGGTTAACTAGCGGGCCCTTGGACTATGTAGGTTACCTAGCGGGCACTTGGACTCTGTACATTCCCTAGCGAGTACTTGGACTATCTAGGTTACTAGCGGGTACTTGGACTATGTACGTTCCCTAGTGGGCACTTGGACTATCTAGGTTAACTAACGGGCTGTTGTACTATCTAGGTTACCTAGCGGGCACTTGGACTATGTAGGTTAACTAGTGGACACTTGGACGATCTAGGTTAACTAGCGTGCACTTGGACTATGTAGGTTAACTAGCGGACACTTGCACTATGTAGGTTACCTAGCGGGCACTTGGACTATCTAGGTTACCTAACGGGCACTTGGACTATGCAGGATACCTAGTGGGCACTTGGACTGTCTAGGTTACCTAGCGGGCACTTGGACTATGTAGTTTAACTCGCGGGCCCTTGGACTATGTAGGTTACCTAGCGGGCACTTGGACTATCTATGTTATTAACGGGCACTTGGACTATGTAGGTAACCTAGCGGGCACTTGGACAGTCTAGGTTACCTAGCGGGCACTTGGACTTCTCAGTTAACGAACGGTCACTTGGACTATGTAGGTTGCCTAGCGGGCACTTGGACTGTCTTGATTACCTAACGGGCACTTGGACTATCTAGGTTACCTAGCGGGCACTTGGAATATGTAGGTTACCTAGCAGGGCCTTGGAATATGTAGGTTACCTTGCGGGCACTTGTACTATCTAGGTTAACGAACGTGCACTTGGACTATGTAGGTAACCTAGAGGGCACTTGGAGAGTCTATGTTACCTAGCGGGCACTTGGACTATCTAGGTTAACGAAAGGGCTCTTGGACTATGTAGGTTACCTAGCAGGCACTTGGACTATCTAGGTTACCTAACGGGAACATAGACTATGTAGGTTAACTAGCGGACTCTTGGATGATCTAGGTTAACTAGCGGGCACTTGGAATATCTAGGTTAACTAGCGGGCCCTTGGACTATGTCGGTTAACTAGCGGACACTTGGACTATCTAGGTAAACTAGCGGGTTCTGGACTATGTAGGTTAACTAGCGGGCACTTGGACAATGCAGGTTCCCTAGCTGGCACTTTGACTATGTAGGTTCCCTAGCGGGCACTTTTACAATATATGTTTCCTACGGGCACTTGGACTATCTAGGTTCCCTAATGGGCACTTGGAATATGTAGGTTCCCTATCCGGCACTTGGACTATGTAGGTTCCCTAGCGGGCACTTGGACTATGTGGGTTTCCTGGCGGGCATTTGGACTATCTAGGTTACCTACCGGGCACTTGGATTTTGTAGGTTCCCTATCGGGCACTTGGACTATGTAGGTTAACTAGAGGGCATTTGGACTGTGTAGGTTACCTAGCGGGCACTTGGAATATGTAGGTTCCCTATCGGGCACTTGGAGAATGTAGGTTAACTACCGGGCCCTTGGACTATGTAGGTTACCTAGCGGGCCCTTGGACTATGTAGGTTACCTAGCGGGCACTTTGACGATCTAGGCTAACTAGCGGGTACTTGGACTATGTAGGTTAACTAGCGGGCCCTTGGACTATGTAGATTTACTAGCGGCACTAGGACTATCTACGTTAACTAGCTGGCCCTTGGACTATGTAGATTCCCTTGCGGGCACTTGGACAATGTATGTTCCAGAGCGGGTACTTGGATTATGTAGGTTCCCTAGCAGGCACGTGGACTATGTAGGTTCCAGAGCGGGCACTTGGACTATGTAGGTTAACTAGTGGACACTTGGACGATCTAGGTTAACTAGCGGGTACTTGGACTATGTAGGTTAACTAGCGGCACTTGGACTATCTACGTTAACTAGTGGGGCCCTTGGACTATGTATGTTCCCTATGGACACTTGAACTATGTAAGTTAAGTACCGGGCACTTGGACTATGTAGGTTAACTAGCGGGCCCTTGGACTACCTAGGTTACCTAGCGGGCACTTGGACTATGTAGGTTAACTACCGGGCACGTGCACTATCTAGGTTACCGAACGGGCATTTGGACTATGTAGGTAACCTAGCGGGCACTTGGACAGTCTAGGTTTCCTAGCGGGCACTTGGACTTATAGGTTAACGAACAGGTACTTGGACTATGTATGTTGCGTAGCGGGCAATTGGATTATCTAGGTTAGGTAACGGGCACTTGGACTATCTAGCTTACCTAACGGGCACTTGGACTATCGAGGTTACCTAGCGGGAACTTGGACTATGTAGGTTACCTAGCGGACACTTGGACTATCTAGGTTACCTAACGGGCACTTGGACTATCTAGGTTTCTTAGCGGGCACTTGGACTATGTAGGTTAACTAGTGGGCACTTGGACTATATAGGTTACCTAGAGGGCCCTTGGACTATGTAGGTTACATAGCGGGCACGTGGACTATCTAGGTTAACGAAAGGGCACTTGGACTATGTAGGTTACCTAGCGGGCACTTGGATTATCTAGGTTAGCTAACAGGAACTTGGAATATCTAGGTTACCTAACGGGCACTTGGACTATGTAGGTTCCTCAGCGGGCACTTGGACTATGTAGGTTCCTTATCAGGCACTTGGACTATGTAGGTTAACTAGTGGGCACGTGGATGATCAATGTTAACTAGTGGGCACTTTGACTATCTAGGTTAACTAGCAGGCAATTGGACTATCTAGGTTAATTAGCGTGCACTTGTACAATGCAGGTTCCCTAGCGGGCACTTTGACTATGTAGGTTCCCTAGCGGGCACTTGGACTATATAGGATCCCTATGGGCACTTGGACTATCTAGGTTCCCTAACGGACACTTGGACTATGTAGGTTCCTCAGCGGGCACTTGGACTATGTAGGTTAACTAGCGGGACCTTGGACTATCTAGGTTACCTAGCGGGCACTTGAACTATGTACATACCCTAGCGGTCACTTGGACTATCTAGGTACCCTAACGGGCACTTGGAATATGTAGGTTCCCTATTGGGCACTTGGACTATGTAGGTTAACTTGTGGGCACGTGGATGATCAATGTTAACTAGTGGGCACTTTGACTATCTATGTTAACTAGCGGGCAATTGGACTATCTAGTTAATTAGCGTGCACTTGTACAATGCAGGTTCCCTAGCGGGCACTTTTACTATGTAGGTTCCCTAGCGGGCACTTGGACTATATAGGTTCCCTATGGGCACTTGGACTATCTAGGTTCCCTAACGGGCACTTGGACTATGTAGGTTCCTCAGCGGTCACTTGGACTATGTAGGTTAACTAGCGGGACCTTGGACTATCTAGGTTACCTAGCGGGCACTTGGATTATGTACGTTCCCTAGCGGGCACGTGGACTAGCTAGGTTAACTAGAGGGCCCCTGGAATATGTAGGTTAACTAGCGGGCACTTGGATTATCTAGGTTAACTAGCGGGCACTTGGACGATCTAGGTTAACTAGCGGGCACTTGGACTATCTAGGTTAACTAGTGGGCACTTGGACTATCTAGATTAACTAGCGGGCACTTGGACTATGTAGGTTCCCTAGCGGGCACTTCGACTATGTAGGTTCCTCAGCGGGCACTTGGACTATGTAGGTTCCCTATCGGGCATTGGATTATGTAGGTTAACTAGCGGGACCTTGGACTATCTAGGTTACCTAGCGGCCACTTGGACAATCTAGGTTACCTAGCAGGCACTTGGACAATCTAGGTTAACGAACGGGCACTTGTACTATGTAGGTTGCCTAGCGGGTACTTGGACGATCTAGGTTAGGTAACGGGCACTTGGACTATCTAGGTTACCTATCGGGCACTTGGACTATCTATGTTACCTACTGGGCACTTGGAATATGTAGGTTACCTAGCGGGACCTTGGACTATGTAGGTTACCTTGCGGGCACTTGGACGATCTAGGTTAACGAACATGCACGTGGACTATGTAGGTAACCTAGAGGGCATTTGAATAGTCTATGTTACCTAGCGGACACTTGGACAATCTAGGTTAAGGAATGGGCACTTGGACTATGTAGGTTACCTAGCAGGCACTTGGACTATCTAGGTTAGCTAACAGGAACGTGGAATATCTAGGTTACCTAGCGGGCACTTGGATTATGTAGGTTACCTTGTGGGCACTTGGACTATCTAGGTTACCTAACGGGAACTTGGAATATGTAGGTTAACTAGCGGACTCTTGGACGATCTAGGTTAACTAGCGGGCACTTGGAATATCTAGGTTAACTAGCGGGCCCTTGGACTATGTAGGTTATCTAGCGGGCACTTGGACTATCTAGGTTAACTAGCGGGCACTTTTACAATGAAGGTTCCCTAGCGGGCACTTGGACAATGCAGGTTCCCTAGCGGGCACTTGGACTATATAGGTTCCCTACGGGCACTTGGACTATCTAGGTTCCCTAACGGGCACTTGGAATATATAGGTTCCCTATCGGGCACTTGGACTATGTAGGTTCCTCAGCGGGCATTTGGACTATGTAGGTTAACTAGCGGGTACGTGGATTATCTAGGTTAACTAGCAGTCCCTGGGCTATGTAGGTTAACTAGCGGGCACTTAGACTATGTAGGTTAACTAGCAGGCCCTGGGCTATGTAGGTTAACCAGCGGTCACTTGGACTATGTAGGTAACCTAACGGGAACTTGGACTGTCTAGGTTACCTAGTGGGCACTTGGACTATCTAGGATAACAAACGGGCACTTGGACTATGTACGACCCCTAGCGGGCACTTGGACTATCTAGGTTAACTAGAGGACACTTGGACTATGTACGTCCCCTAGCGGGCACTTGGACTATCTAGGTTAACTAGAGGGCACTTGGAATATCTAGGTTAACTAGCGGGCACTTGGACTATCTAGGTTAACTAGCAGGCCCCGGGCTATGTAGTTTAACTAGCAGGTACTTGGACTATGTAGGTTAAGTAGCAGGCACTTGAACTATCAGGTTAACTAGCGGTCACTTGGACTATGTAGGTAACCTAGCGGGAACTTGTACTGTCTAGGTTACCTAGTGGGCCCTTGGACTATCTAGGATAACAAACGGGCACTTGGACTATGTACGTCCCCTAGCGGGCACGTGGACTATCTAGGTTAACTAGAGGGCACTTGGACTATGTATGTCCCCTAGCGGGCACTTGGACTATCTAGGTTAACTAGAGGCCACTTGGAATATCTAGGTTAACTAGAGGGCACTTGGACTATGTAGGTTAACTAGCAGGCACTTGGACTATCTAAGTTAAGTAGCGGACCTTGGACTATGTAGGTTAACTAGCGGCCACTTGGACTATCTAGATTAACTAGCGGGCACTTGGATGATGCAGGTTCCCTAACGGGCACTTGGACTATGTAGGTTCCCTAGCGGGCACTTAGACTATGTACGTCCCTTAGCGGGCACTTGGACTATGTAGGTTCCCTATTGCGCACTTGGACTATGTAGGTTAACTTGCGGGCCCTTGGACTATGTAGGTTAACTAGCGGGCACTTAGATTATCTAGGTTACCTAGCGGACACTTAGACTATGTACGTCCTCAAGTGGGCACTTGTACTATCTAGGATAACTAACGGGCACTTTGACTATCTAGGTTAACATACGGGCACTTGGACTATCTAGGTTACCTAGCGGGCACTTGGATTATGTAGGTTACCTAGCGGGCACTTGGACTATCTAGGTTACCTAACGGGCACTTGGACTATGCAGGATACATAGTGGGACCTTGGACTATATAGGTTAACGAACGGGCACTTGGACTATATAGGTTACCTAGCAGGCACTTGGACTGTCTAGGTTACCTATAGGGCACTTGGACTATCTAGGTTAACATACGGGCACTTGGACTATCTAGGTTACCTAGCGGGCACTTAGACTATGTACGTCCCCTAGTGGGCACTTGGACTATCTAGGATAACTAACGGGCACTAGGACTATCTACGTTAACTAGCGGGCACTTGGTGTATCTAGGTTACCTAGCGGGCACTTGGACTATGTAGGTAACCTAGCGGGCACTGGACAGTCTAGGGTACCTGGTGGGAACTTGGACTGTCTAGGTTAGCTAACAGGAAATTGGAATATCTAGGTTACCTTACGGGCCCTTGGACTATGTAGGTTAACTAGCGGGCACTTGGACTATCTAGGTTAACTTGCGGGTTCTTGGACTATGTAGGTTATCTAGCGGGCCCTTGGACTATGTAGGTTAACTAGCGGGGCACTTGGACTATGTAGGTAACCTAGCGGGCACTGGACAGTCTAGGGTACCAACGGGCACCTGGACTGTCTAGGTTAGCTAACAGGAAATTGGATTATCTAGGTTACCTTGCGGGCCCTTGGACTATGTAGGTTAACTAGCGGGCACTTGGACTATCTAGGTTAACTTGCGGGTTCTTGGACTATGTAGGTTTACTAGCGGCCCTTGGACTATGTAGGTTAACTAGCGGGCACTTGGACTATCTAGGTTAAGTAGCGGACCTTGGACTATGTAGATTAACAAACGGGCGCTTGGACTATGTTGGTTAACTAGCGGGCACGTGGACTATCTAGATTAACTACCGGGCACTTGGATGATGCAGGTTCCCTAGCGGGCACTTGGACTATCTAGGTTCCCTAACGGGCACTTGGACTATGTAGGTTCCTTAGCGGGCACTTGGACTATGTACGTCCCTTAGCGGGCACTTGGACTATGTAGGTTAACTAGCGTGCCCTTGGACTATGAAGGTTAACTAGCCGGCACTTAGATATCCAGGTTACCGAGCGGGCAGTTGGACTATGTACGTTCCCTAGCGGGCACTTGGACTATCTAGGTTAACTAGAGGGACCTTGGTCTATCTAGGTTAACTAGCGGGCACTTGGTCTATCTAGATTAAGTAGCGGACCTTGGACTATGTAGGTTAACAAGCGGGCCCTTGGACTATGTAGGTTAACTAGCGGGCACTTGGACGATCTAGGTTAACTAGCGGGCACTTGGACTATCTAGGTTAACTAAGGGCACTTGGACTATCTAGATTAACTACCGGGCACTTGGATGATGCAGGTTCCCTAGCGGACACTTTGACTATGTAGGTTCCCTAGTGGGCTCTGGGAGTATATATGTTCCCTACGGGAACTTGAACTATCTAGGTTCCCTAACAGGCACTTGGAATATGTAGGTTCCCTATCGGGCACTTGGACAATGTAGGTTCCTCAGCGGGCACTTGGACGATGTAGGTTCCCTATCGGGCACTTGGACTATGGAGGTTAACTAAGGGCACTTGGACGATCAAGGTTAACTAGCGGGAACTTGGACTATCTAGGTTAACTAGCGGGCACTTGGACGATCTAGGTTAACTAGCGGGCACTTGTACAATGCAGGTTCCCTAGCGGGCACTTTGACTATGTAGGTTCCCTAGCGGGCACTTGTACTATATAGGTTCCCTACGGGCACGTTGACTATCTAGGTTCCCTAACGGGCACTTGGAATATGTAGGTTCCCTATCGGGCACTTGGACTATGTAGGTTCCTCAGCGGGCACTTGGACTATGTAGGTTAACTAGCGGGCACTTGGACTATCTAGGTTAAATAGCAGTCCCTGGGCTATGTAGGTTAACTAGCGGGCACTTGGACTATGTAGGTTAACTAGCAGGCCCTGGGCTATGTAGGTTAACTAGCGGGCCCTTGTCTATGTAGGTTAACTAGCAGGCACTTGAACTATCAGGTTAACCAGCGGTCACTTGGACTATGTAGGTAACCTAGCGGGAACTTGGACTGTCTAGGTTACCTAGTGGGCACTTGGACTATCTAGGATAACAAACGGGCACTTGGACTATGTACGACCCCTAGCGGGCACTTGGACTATCTAGGTTAACTAGAGGGCACTTGGACTATTTACGTACCCTAGCGGGCACTTGGACTATCTTGGTTAACTAGAGGGCACTTGGAATATCTAGGTTAACTAGAGAGCACTTGGACTATGTAGGTTAACTAGCGGGCACTTGGAGTATCTAGGTTAAGTAGCGGACCTTGGACTATGTAGGTTAACTAGCGGGCACTTAGACGATCTAGGTTAACTAGCGGGCACTTGGACTATCTAGGTTAACTTGCGGGCACTTGGACTATCTAGATTAACTAGCGGGCACTTGGATGATGCAGGTTCCCTAGCGGGCACTTGGACTATCTAGGTTCCCTAACGGGCAATTGGACTATATAGGTTCCCTAGCGGGCACTTAGACTATGTACGTCCCTTAGCGGACACTTGGACTATGTAGGTTCCCTATCGCGCACTTGGACTATGTAGTTTAACTTGCGGGCCCTTGGACTATGTAGGTTAACTAGCGGGCAATTGGACTATCAAGGTTACCTAGCGGGCACTTGGACTATGTACGTCCCCTAGTGGGCACTTTGACTATCTAGGATAACTAACGGGTACTAGGACTATCTAGGTTAACTAGCAGGCACTTGGTGTATATAGGTTACCTAGCGGGCACTTGGACTATGTAGGTAACCTAGCGGGCACTGGACAGTCTAGGGTACCTAGCGGGCACTTGGACTGTCTAGGTTAGCTAACAGGAAATTGGAATATCTAGGTTACCTTGCTGGCCCTTGGACTATGTAGTTTTACTAGCGGGCACTTGGACTATCTAGGTTAACTTGCGGGTTCTTGGACTATGTAGGTTAACTAGCGGGCCCATGGACTATGTAGGTTAACTAGCGGGCACTTGGACTATGTAGTTAACCTAGCGAGCACTGGACAGTCTAGGGTACCAAAGGGCACCTGGACTGTCTAGATTGGCTAACAGGAAATTGGAATATCTAGGTTACCTTGCGGGCACTTGGACTATGTAGGTTAACTAGTGGGCACTTGGACTATCTAGGTTAACTTGCGGGTTCTTGGACTATGTAGGTTAACTAGGGGGCCCTTGGACTATGTAGGTTAACTAGCGGGCACTTGGACGATCAAGGTTAACTAGCAGGCACTTGGACTATGTAGGTTAACTAGCAGACACTTGGACTATCTAGGTTACCTAGCGGGCACTTGAACTATGTACATACCCTAGCGGGCACGTGGACTATCTAGGTTAACTAGAGGGCCCTTGGACTATGTAGTTTAATTAGCGGGCACGTGGACTATCTAGGTTAACTAGCGGACACTTGGACTATCTAGGTTAGCTAACGGGCACTTGGACTATCTAGGTTACCTAGCGGGCACTTGGACTATGTAAGTCCCCTAGCGGGCACTTGGATTATCTAGGATAACTAGAGGGCCCTTGGACTATGTAGGTTAACTAGCGGGCACTTGGACTATCTAGGTTAAGTAGCGGACCTTGGACTATGTAGGTTAACAAGCGGGCCCTTGGACTATGTAGGTTAACTAGCGGGCACTTGGACTATCTAGGTTAACTAGCGGGCACATGGACTATCTAGATTAACTACCGGGCACTTGGATGATGCAGGTTCCCTAGCGGGCTCTTGGACTATCTAGGTTACCTAGAGGACACTTGGACTATGTAGGTTACCTAGTGGGCACTTGGACTATTTACGTCCCTTATCGGGCACGTGGACTATGTAGGTTAACTAGCGTGCCCTTGGACTATGTACGTTAACTAGCCGGCACTTAGACTATCTAGGTTACCTAGTGGGCACTTGGACTATGTACATACCCTAGTGGGCACTTGGACTACCTAGGTTACCTAGCGGGCACTTGGACTATGTACGTCCCCTAGTGGGCACTAGGACTATCTAGGATAACTATCGGGCACTAGGAATATCTAGTTTACCTAGCGGGCACTTGGACTATGTACGTCCCCTAGTGGGCACTTGGACTATCTAGGATAATTAACGGGCACTCTGACTATCTAGGTAAACTAGCGGGCACTTGGTCTATCTAGGTCAACTAGCGGGCCCTTGGACTATGTAGGTTTAATAGGGGACACTTGGACGATCTAGGTTAACTAGCGGGCCCTTGCACTATACAGGTTAACTATTGGGTACTTGGACAATCTAGGTTAACTAGCGGGCACTTGGACGATATAGGTTAAGTAGCGGGCACTTGGATTAGCTAGGTTGCCTAGTGGGCCCTTGAACTATGTAGGTTAACTAGTTGACCCTTGGACTATCTAGGTTAGCTAACGGGCACTTGGACTATATAGGTTACTTAGCGGGCACTTGGACTATGTGGGTGCCCTAGTGGGCATTTGGACTATATATATTACCTAGCAGGCACTTGGACTTTGTAGGTTACCTACCGGGCACTTGGACTATCTAGGTTACCTAGCGGGCACTTGGACTATCTAGGTTTTCGAGCGGGCACTTGGACTATGTAGGTTACCTAGCGGGCACTTGGAGTATCTAAGTTAGCAACAGGAACTTGGAATATCTAGGTTACCAAGCGGGCACTTGGACTATGTAGGTTACCTAGAAGGCACTTGGACTATCTAGTTTACCTAGCGTTCGCTGGAACTATGTAGGTTCCCCAACGGGCATTTGGACAGTCTAGGTTAACTAGCAGGCACTTGGACTATCTAGGTTAACGAATGGGCACTTGGACTATGTAGGTTACCTAGCGGGCACTTGGAGTATCTAAGTTAGCGAACAGGAACTTGGAATATCTAGGTTACCTAGCGGGCACTTGGACTATGTAGGTTACCTAGCGGGCACTTGGACTATCTAGGTTAACGAACGGGCACTTGGACTATGTAGGTTAACTAGCGGGCACTTAGACTATCTAGGTTACCTAGCAGGCACTTGGACTATGAACATACCCTAGCGGGCACATGGACTATCTAGGTTTCCTAGGGGGCACTTGGACTGTGTACGTCCCCTAGTGGGCACTTGGACTATCTAGGATAACTAACGTGCACTAGGACTATCTAGTTTAACTAGCGGGCACTTGGACTATCCAGGTTACCTAGCGGGCACTTGGACTATGTAGGTAACCTAGCGGGCACTGGACAGTCTAGGTTACCTAGCGGGCACTTGGACTATGTAGGTTACCTAGCGGGCACTTGGACTATCTAGGTTAACGAACGGGCACTTGGACTATGTAGGTTAACTAGCGGGCACTTAGACTATCTAGGTTACCTAGCAGGCACTTGGACTATGAACATACCCTAGCGGGCACTTGGACGATCTAAGTTTCCTAGGGGGCACTAAGACTGTGTACGTCCCCTAGTGGGCACTTGGACTATCTAGGATAACTAACGTGCACTAGGACTATCTAGGTTAACTAACGGGCACTTGGACTATCCAGGATACCTAGCGGGCACTTGGACTATGTAGGTAACCTAGCGGGCACTGGATAGTCTAGGTTACCTAGCGGGCACTTGGACTATCTAGGCTAATGAATGGGCACTTGTACTATGTAGGTTACCAAGCGGGCACTTGGACTATCTAGGTTAGCCAACAGGAAATTGGATTATCTAGGTTACCTTGAGTGCCCTTGGACTATGTAGGTTAACTAGCGGGCACTTGGACGATCAAGGTTAACTAGCGGGCACTTGGACGATCTAGGTTAACTAGCGGGCACTTGGACGATCTAGGTTAACTAGACGGCACTTGGACTATCAAGGTTAACTAGCGAGCCCTTGGACTATGTAGGTTAACTAGCGGGCCCTTGGACTTGTAGCTTACCTAGCGGGCACTTGGACTATGTAAGTTACCTAGCGGGCACTTGGACTATCTAGGTTAGCGAACGGGGACTTGGATTATGTAGGTGACCTAGCAGGCACTTGGACTGTCTAGGTTACCTAGCGGGAACTTGGACTATCTAGGTTAACGAACGGGCACTTGGACTATGTAGGTTACCTAGCGGGCACTTGGACTACGTATGTTAGCTAACGGGCACTTGGACTATCTAGGTTACCTAGCGGGCACTTGGACTATGTAGGTTAGCTAACAGGAACTTTGAATATCTAGTTTACCTAGCGGGCCCTTGGACTATGTAGGTTACCTAACAGGCACTTGGAATATCTAGGTTACCTAGCGGGCACTTGGTCTATCTAGGTTACCTAGCGGGCACGTGGACTATGTAGGTAACCTAGCGGGCACTTGGACTATGTAGGTTAGCTAACAGGAAGTTTGAATATCTAGGTTACCTAGCGGGCCCTTGGACTATGTAGGTTAACTAGCGGGCACTTGGACTATCTAGGTTAACTAGCGGGTTCTTGGACTATGTAGGTTAACTAGCGGGCCCTTGGACTATGTAGGTTAACTAGCGGGCACTTAGACTATCTAGGTTACCTAGCGGGCACTTGGACTATGTACTTACCCTAGCGGTCACTTGGAGTATCTAAGTTACCTAGCGGGCACTTGGAATATGTACGTCCCCTAGTGGACACTTGGACTATCTAAGTTCCTTAGCGGGCACTTGGACTATGTAGGTTAACTAGAGGCCACTGGGACTATATAGGTTAACTAGCGGACACTTGGACGATCTAGGTTAACTAGCGGGCCCTTGCACTATGTAGGTTAAATAGCGGGTCCTTGACTATGTAGGTTAACCAGCGGGCACTTGGACTATCTAGGTTAACTAGTGGGCATTTGGACTATCTAGATTAACTAGCGGGCACTTGGACTATGTAGGTTCCCTAGCGGGCACTTGGACTATGTAGGTTCCTCAGCGGGCACTTGGACTATGTAGGTTCCCTATCGGGCATTGGATTATGTAGGTTAACTAGCGGGACCTTGGACTATCTAGGTTACCCAGCGGGCACTTGGAAAATCTAGGTTACCTAGCAGGCACTTGGTCTATCTAGGTTACCTAGCAGGCACTTGGACTATCTAGGTTACCTAGCGGACACTTGGACTATGTACGTTCCCTAGCGGGCACTTGGACTAGCTAGGTTAACTAGAGGGCCCTTGGTCTATGTAGGTTAACTAGCGGGCACTTGGATTATCTAGGTTTACTAGCGGGCACTTGGACGATCTAGGTTAACTAGCGGGCACTTGGACAATCTAGATTAACTAGCGGCCACTTGGACGATGCAGTTTCCCTAGTGGGCACTTGGACTACTAAGTTCCCTAACGGGCATTTGGACTATGTAGGTTCCCTAGCGGGCACTTGGACTATGTACGTCCCTTAGCGGGCACTTGGACTATGTAGGTTCCCTATCGGGCACTTGGACTATGTAGGTTAACTAGCGGGTCCTTGGACTATGTACGTTCCCTAGTGGGAACTTGGACTATCTAGGTTAACTAACGGGCTGTTGTACTATCTAGGTTACCTAGAGGGCACTTGGACTATGTAGGTTACCTAGCGGGCACTTGGACTATCTATTTTACCTAACGGGCACTTGGACTATCTAGGTTACCTAACAGGCACTTGGAATATCTAGGTTACCTAGCGAGCACTTGGACTCTAAAGGTTACCTAGCGGGCACTTGGACTATCTATGTTATTAACGGGCACTTGGATTATGTAGGTAACCTAGAGGGCACTTGGACAGTCTAGGTTACCTAGCGGGCACTTGGACTTCTAGGTTAACGAACGGGCACTTGTACTATGTAGGTTGCCTAGCGGGCACTTGGACGATCTAGGTTAGGTAACGGGCACTTGGACTATCTAGGTTACCTAGCGGGAACGTGGACTATGTAGGTAACCTAGTGGGCACTTGGACTATCTATGTTACCTATCGGGCACTTGGACTATCTAGGTTACCTAGTGGGCACTTGGAATATGTAGGTTACCTACCGGGAGCTTGGCTTATTTAGGTTACCTTGCGGGCACTTGGACGATCTAGGTTAACGAACATGCACTTGGACTATGTAGGTAACCTAGAGGGCATTTGGACAGTCTATGTTACCTAGCGGGCACTTGGACAATCTAGGTTAAGGAATGGGCACTTGGACTATGTAGGTTACCTAGCAGGCACTTGGACTATCTAGGTTAGCTAACAGGAACTTGGAATATCTAGGTTACCTAGCGGGCACTTGGATTATGTAGGTTACGTTGCGGGCACTTGGACTATCTAGGTTACCTAACGGGAACTTGGAATATGTAGGTTAACTAGCGGACTCTTGGACGATCTAGGTTAACTAGCGGGCACTTGGAATATCTAGGTAAACTAGCGGGCCCTTGGACTCTGTAGGTTATCTAGCGGGCACTTGGACTATCTAGGTAAACTAGCGGGTTCTGGACTATGTAGGTTAACTAGCGGGCACTTGGACAATGCAGGTTCCCTAGTGGGCACTTTGATTATGTAGGTTCCCTAGCGGGCACTTGGACTGTATATGTTTCCTACGGGCACTTGATCTATCTAAGTTCCCTAACAGGCACTTGGAATATGTAGGTTCCCTATCGGGCACTTGGACTATGTAGGTTCCTCAGCGTCACTTGAACTATGTAGGTTCCCTATCGGGCACTTGGACTATGTAGGTTAACTAGCGGGCACTTGGACGATCAAGGTTAACTAGCGGGAACTTGGACTATCTAGGTTAACTAGCGGGCCCTTGGACGATCTAGGTTAACTAGCGGGCACTTGTACAATGCAGGTTCCCTAGCGGGCACTTTGACTATGTAGGTTCCCAAGCGGGCACTTGGACTATATAGGTTCCCTACGGGTACTTGGACTATCTAGGTTCCCTAACGGGCACTTGGAATATGTAGGTTACCTATCGGGCACTTGGACTATGTAGGTTCCTCAGCGGGCATTTGGACTATGTAGGTTAACTAGCGGGCACGTGGACAATCTAGGTTAACTAGCAGTCCCTGGGCTATGTAGGTTAACTAGCGGGCACTTGGACTATGTAGGTTAACTAGCAGGCCCTGGGCTATGTAGGTTAACTAGCGGGCACTTGGACTATGTAGGTTAACTAGCAGGCACTTGAACTATCATGTTAACCAGCGGTCACTTGGACTATGTAGGTAACCTAACGGGAACTTGGACTGTCTAGGTTACCTAGTGGGCACTTCGACTATCTAGGATAACAAACGGGCACTTGGACTATGTCCGTCCCCTAGCGGGCACTTGGAATATCAAGGTTAACTAGAGGGCACTTGGACTATGTATGTCCCCTAGCGGGCACTTGGACTATCTAGGTTAACTAGAGGCCACTTGGAATATCTAGGTTAACTAGAGGGCACTTGGACTATGTAGGTTAACTAGCGAGCACTTGGACTATCTAGGTTCCCTAACGGGCACTTGGACTATGTAGGTTCCCTAGCGGGCACTTAGACTATGTACGTCCCTTAGCGGGCACTTGGACTATGTAGGTTCCCTATCGCGCACTTGGACTATGTAGGTTAACTTGCGGGCCCTTGGACTATGTAGGTTAACTAGCGGGCACTTAGACTATCTAGGTTACCTAGCGGACACTTGGACTATGTACGTCCCCTAGTGGGCACTTGGACTATCTAGGATAACTAACGGGCACTTGGACTATCTAGGTTACCTAACGGGTACTTGGACTATGCAGGATACCTAGTGGGCCCTTGGACTATATAGGTTAACGAACGGGCACTTTGACTATATAGGTTACCTAGCAGGCACTTGGACTCTCTAGGTTACCTATAGAGCACTTGGACTATCTAGGTTAACGTACGGGCACTTGGACTATCTATGTTACCTAGCGGGCTCTTAGACTATCTAGGTTACCTAGCGGGCACTTGGACTATGTACGTCCCCTAGTGGGCACTTGGACTATCTAGGATAACTAACGGGCACTAGGACTATCTAGGTTAACTAGCGGGCACTTGGTGTATCTAGGTTACCTGGCGGGCACTTGGACTATGTAGGTAACCTAGCGGGCACTGGACAGTCTAGGGTACCTAGCGGGCACTTGGACTGTCTAGGTTAGCTAACAGGAAATTGGAATATCTAGGTTACCTTGCGGGCCTTTGGACTATGTAGGTTAACTAGAGGGCACTTGAACTATCTAGGTTAACTTGCGGGTTCTTGGACTATGTAGGTTAACTAGCGGGCCTTTGGACTATGTAGGTAACCTAGCGGGCACTGGAAAGTCTAGGGTACCAACGGGCACCTGGACTGTCTAGGTTAGCTAACAGGAAATTGGAATATCTAGGTTACCTTGCGGGCCCTTGGACTATGTAGGTTAACTAGCGGGCACTTGGACTATCTAGGTTAACTTGCGGGTTCTTGGACTATGTAGGTTTACTAGCGGGCCCTTGGACTATGTAGGTTAACTAGCGGGCACTTGGATTATCTAGGTTAAGTAGCGGACCTTGGACTATGTAGGTTAACAAACGGGCCCTTGGACTATGTTGGTTAACTAGCGGGCACTTGGACGATCTAGGTTAACTAGCGGGCACTTGGACGATCTAGGTTAAATAGCGGGCACTTGGACTATCTAGGTTAACTAGCAGGCACTTGGACTATCTAGATTAACTAACGGGCACTTGGATGATGCAGGTTCCCTAGCGGGCACTTGGACTATCTAGGTTCCCTAACGGGCACTTGGACTATGTAGGTTCCTTAGCGGGCACTTGGACTATGTACGTCTCTTAGCGGGCACTTGGACTATGTAGTTTAACTAGCGTGCCCTTGGACTATGTAGGTTAACTAGCCGGCACTTAGACTATCTAGGTTACCTAGCGGGCAGTTGGAATATGTACGTTCCCTAGCGGGCACTTGGACTCTCTAGGTTAACTAGAGGGCCCTTGGTCTATCTAGGTTACCTAGCGGGCACTTGGACTATCTAGGATAAGTAAAGGACCTTGGATTATGTAGGTTAACAAGCGGGCCCTTGGACTATGTAGGTTAACTGGCGGGCACTTGGACGATCTAGGTTAACTAGCGGGCACTTGGACTATCTAGGTTAACTAAGGGCACTTGGACGATCTAGGTTAACTAGCGGGCACTTGTACAATGCAGGTTCCCTAGCGGGCACTTTGACTATGTAGGTTCCCTAGCGGGCACATGGACTA